>NC_080687.1:105598481-105946181 GCF_030445035.2 Dasypus novemcinctus | reverse complement strand
ACCTCACTGATGAGCAGCTGGGCTTTCAATTGCTTGTGGGTTCCAGGCAGAATGTTGGGGAGTTCTCTGGGGTTTGTTGTGGATACAGGGTTACTGGGCAGAGTCTTGTGGTGGCATCAGTGCCACAGAGGGCCTGTAGTGCTCTGTGGAGATTGTCTTTTGGATGATCCCAGGGAAGCTTTGAGAGGTGGTGATGGAGCACAATGGCACTACCCCACACCTCACATTCCACAGCCTCCAGGGGAACTCGGGGGCATTTCAATCCTTCTTCAGCATTCTGGTGTGTCTCTTCTTGTTAGACTTGAGCAGTCTGTTAGAATCCGACTTTATGTAAAACATGAAAAACAGCTTGCGGACACATTAGCTACACTGACTGTCAAGAAATGTCAACTTCTTGATAAGATGAGTGCTGCTAACAAGAGGTATGCAGAGACTAAGTTATCTTTAGGGGAAGCTAGGCTAGAGAAAGTGACTTTGAACATGCCCAGCCTCATTGATACCTACAGAAAGGCTAAGGGAACAACAGCAGTGTTGATGGAGGAATTAACTTCAGTGGTCCTAGAACTACAGGAAGAGAGATCCAGATGTTCCAGACAAGAAGAGATGAAGAAGATGCTGAAAACACTGGAGTCCCAAGAAGAGGTCCTGAGGACCACCGCAGCACCAGGTGCTTTTCCATACTCAGTTTGTTTGGAATTCCTTCCCCTCCCTGATGGTCCCTCCTCCAGCAGTGGGCCTGGGTCAGTCTTAAAGCAGCACTGAGCTTCTGGCCCCTCCGGTCTGCAGAGCCACCAGGCAGGAATGACCCTCTCCAATTCTTCCATCGGAGAGTTTTTGAGGGCAGTGGATCAACGGAACTTGCTCCATGGGCTGGAGATCCTCTACTTTTACCTCCTGAACACACAAGTGATTTCCTCCATAGTCAATTCCTCCTTCAATCACGCAGTTTCAACTTGAGGAACACACCAGCAATATGGAAATTTCTCTTTACAGAAACTCAACATGAAAGAAAATACTACTACTGACAAGATTGTTCATGTACTTAAGAGACTTATGTATATGTTCATACATGTTCATTATTTATTAATCTGTTCATATATTTGTTACAATTTTTGTGTTGATCTTATAAGTATAAACTTTCTTTTATTGTTCTTATCCATATAATATGTATTACATATGTAACTAAGTTGAACATATATGAAATTCAGTCATGAGTTGTTTTTTTTTTAAGATTTATTTATTTATTTAATTCCCCTCCCCTCCCCCAGTTGTCTGTTCTCTGTGTCTTTTTGCTGCGTGTTTCTTTGTCCACTTCTGTTGTTGTCAGTGGCACAGGAAGTGTGGGCGGTGCCATTCCTGGGCAGGCTGCACTTTCTTTCGAGCTGGGTGGCTCTCCTTATGGGTGCACTCCTTGCGCATGGGGCTCCCCTACGCGGGGGTCAGCTCCACATGGGTCAAGGAGGCCCGGGGTTTGAACCACAGACCTCCCATGTGGTAGACGGACACCCTAACCACTGGGCCAAGTCTGTTTCCCCATGAGTTTTTTTTAAGATAAAAGGATTATGACTTGCAAGAGTATATTGCCAAGAAACTTAAGTTATAAGTAAAAGTAAATTTTACTTAAAATTTTAATAGATGTAAAATAAAAATAAAATGAGATGTTCATCTTTCTTGGGAAGAAGGTAAACAATATACTTACAAAGAATTTTACAAAATTCAATGATCTATTTGAAAATAATGAAGCATAAATATATGTGACTTTCTCATTATAGAATCTCAACATGAAAGGAGTTACTACAACTGATGAGATGGTTGATATACTTAAGATACTTAGCTCTTTGTTTATATATGATCATTTGTATGTTTATTTTTTTAATTCATTTTTAAAAAAATTACATTAAAAAAACATGAGGTCCCCATTCATCCCCTCATTGCCCCCACCCCACCACTCCCCCTACACTAATACTCTCCCCCATCATCATGACACATCCATTGTGTTTGGTGAATACATCTCTGGGCATCACTGCACCTCATGGTCAATGGTCCACATCATAGCCCACACTCTCCCACGCTCCATCCAGTAGGCTATGGGAGGATCTACAATGTCCGGTAATTGTCCCTGCAACACCACCCAGGACAACTCCAAGTCCCAAAAATGCCTCCACATCTCATCTCTTTCTCCCATTCCCCACACCCAGCAGCCACCATGGCCACTTTTTCCACACCAATGCCATATTTTTCTTGATTACTAACCACAATAGTTCATGAATAGAATATCAGTAAGTCCACCCTAATCCTTACTGTATTCCTCCATCCTGTGGACCTTGGATTGGTTGTGTCCATTCCACATCTATGTCAAGAGGGGGCTTAGATTCCACATGGATACTGGATGCAATCCTCCTGCTTTCAGTTGTAGGCACTCTTGGCTCCATGGTGTGGTGGTTGACATTCTTCAACTCGATGTTAGCTGAGTGGGGTAAGTCCAATAAACCAGAGTGTAGGAGCTGAAGTCTGTTGAGGATCAGGGCCTGGCTATCATATTGTCAGTCCAGAGATTCAGATCCCCTAAATATATCTTAAGCCCCAGCACCAACTACAATTCTGGTAAAGTAACAGGAAAGGCTTGTGAAAAGAGATCACATCTGAGTCCAGCTCCATCATGGAGGAACACCAAATCCAAAGAAGGGCCAACTGACGTGGCAGTGAATTCCATCTGCCATGATCATAAAACCTGTGGGTCTCTTTAGCCCTCAGAAGAACTAATACCTGGGGTTGTATCTACTTTGTCTCTGAGACTCTGTTCAGGTGTGCATAAGGGCAATCCTTCTGATAACCTCCAGACTCTTTTTTAGAGACTCATAGCCTTTCCATTTCCCCCTTGATTTAGGTCAAAAAGCATTTTTTTTTTAAATTTTTTTATTTTTTATTGACTTTGTAATAATATTACATTAAAAATATATATAAAAAGCATTTTTAACTCTTGTTCTTATATATAGACAGGGATATTCTGATAGTCCGAGTTGAACCTTTTATTCAAGGTCATTTTCTAGTTACGTCATGAGCTCGTATTTGGTAGTGATCCCTCAGTGCCAGGGAGGCTCATCCCCGGGTGTCATGTCCCACGCTGGGGGGAAGGCAGTGCATTTACATGCTGAGTTTGTCTTCGAGACTGGCCACATTTGAGTAACACTCAGGACGGAAGTCTTAGGCACAGTGCTGCTCTAGGCCTTGTTCTTATTTCAGGTGTATAGGCTCATAAGCATAGTCATTTGTATCAGGGGCTCGCTGTTGGACCCTCATTCCTTCCTGGTCCTTACTGTTGCACCTGGGGAACTGCTGCTGCTCCCCTAGGGATCACAACAGAGCCCCCCCCCCTGCCAGGAACCCAGCACCCCTCCAGCTGTTGTTTTTAATTGTTTCCACTAGGAATATATCCAAACATGTCCATGCACCCTGGACACATGCCCTGTATAACTCCCTGTCAACCATATGTCCCTGTCAATAACATCCCATACCAGTATTCCTCCGTTGCCATTGTTGAACCACTCTGTATCCAAAACTTCCTGAAAAGTGAAGCCCAATATAATGCCAGGTTCCCTTAATGGTAAAATGGAATATAGCAATGTGTTTAAAGGTTAGATATAGAATACATATTAATTTGGAAAAATTCTACATCCTATCTTTTTCTTTTCTTTTTTCTAATTATTAAGCTTCTCTTCACAAGAGTTATAGATCACAGTAATTCATATATACAATATACAGTACTCCCACATATCCAATATAAAACCTTTTCCATTCCACAGCAATAATCTTTTAACATATTCATACCATATTTACTGAAACTGATGTACATATATTGAGACAATAGCTTTCAAACAAGGTAACATTTGTGTTTACATTGTGGTTTATATTTTACACTTTACAATTTTCTAAAGTTTCAGTTATCTTATGTTTTACATTATGATTTTACTTTTTAGCCTATCAGGCGCTATATATTTTTGGTGTAATTTTACATGTCTTATATCCATCCTTGCATACTCTTGTGAAACACTTCTATTGCCCTCACAGTTACATTGGTTCCATCTATTCAATACCTATTTCCCCTTCCCTTAGGGCCCACAGTGTCAGTCAATCTTCATTTCTTGAAGAGCCATGTTCAGAGATACTTGCAACAGTGTTGAGGGCTTGACATGCTCAACTGCCCTAATGCCCTGGGAGCCACCATTTCTCTTGAGAGATACAGTTCCCTCCATTTGATGGCCTCAGTCCTCCCCAGGATGTGCGTATATCTTCACTCTCATTATATGGGTCTCTACACAATGATATAACCCACTCTGGCAAAATGAGCATTCACATATTCCCTAGGAGTCTGTCCTACATCAGATTATCCCCTTTAAGTATCTTAAACAAGACTTTCCTAATTATATTTTGAAAAGGTTTTCTCAGCATTATACACTCAACCAACACCTGACAATCTCCTATGATCGTATGTTTCCCCACCCTCCCCCCAAATTCTTGGGCAATATTACCCATCCGCCCATCCCTAGCCCCCCTCAAGCCCACAAAGCCCCACTCAAAGGTAACCCTGTGCCCCCATTTTATCTCTTCCTTGTACACATATTTACCTCCAGCTTATCATAGATTTCACCCATGTAGATGTCAGCTTATATCCTTCCTCTACCCCCGATTTCCTGTAAGTCTATCATCCAGTCTCTAGCTCTCTGAAGCAGCTTGGTTTACTTATTTCATATCATTGAGGTCATGTAGTATTTGTCCTTCAATGCCTGGGTTGCTTCACTCAACATAAGGTTCTCAAGATTCATCCATGTTATCACGTGTTTGTAGTGTATTTGTTCTTACAGCCGAGTAGTATTCCATTGTATGTATATAGCACATTTTATTGATCCATTCATCTGTTGATGGGCATTTGGGTTGATTCCAACTTATGGCGATAGTGAACAATGCTGCTATGAACATTGGTGTGCATATATCAGTTTGTGTCCTTGTTTTCAGTTCTGCTAGGTATATACCCAACAGTGGAATTGCTAGGTCATATGGCAAATCTATGGTTAATTTTTTGAGAAACCACCAAACTGTCCTCCAGAATGGCTGGATCCTTCTGCATTCCCACCAGCAGTGGATGAGTATTCCCATTTCTCCACATCCTCTCCAGCATTTGTATTCTTCTGTTTTTCTCATAGCTGCCAATCTTATGGGAGTAAGATGGTACCTCATTGTAGTTTTGACTTGCATTTCCCTGACAGCTAAAGATTTGGAGCATTTTTTCATGTGTTTTTTTAGCCATTTGTATTTCTTCTTTGGAGAAGTGTCTGTTTAAATCTTTTCCCCATTTTAAAATGTGTTGCTTATCTTTTTATTTTCAAGATATAGGGGTTCTTTATATATGCAAGTTATAAGTCTCTTATCTGATATATGGTCGCCAAATATTTTCTCCCATTGTGTAGGCTCCCTTTTTACTTTCTTGACAATCTCCTTTGAGGTGCAGAGGGCTTTAATTTTGAGGAAGTCCCATTTATCTATTTGTTCTTTTGCTGCTCGTGCTTTTGGTGTGATATTCATGGAGCTATTTCCTATTACAGGGTCTTGTAGATGTTTCCCTACACTGCTTTCCAAAGTCTTTATGGTCTTGGCTCTTATATTTAGATCTTTGATCCATCTTGAGTTGATCTTTGTATAAGGTGTGAGATGGTAATCCTCTTTCATTCTTCTACTTATGGATATCCAGTTCTCCAGGCACCATTTGTTGAATAGGCCATTCTCTCCCAGTTGAGAGGGTTTGGTGGCTTTATCAAATATTATATGGCTATATATATGAGGTTCTATATCAGAACTTTCAATTCAATTCCATTGGTCTGTGTGTCTCTCCTTATGCAAATACCATGCTGTTTTCACTACTGTAGATTTGTATTATGTTTTGAAGTCAGGTAGTGTGATTCCTCCAATTTCATTTTTCTTTTTCAATATGTCTTTGGCTATTCGGGGCCTCTTTCCTTTCCAAATAAATTTCATAGTTTTTCTAGTTCCTTAAAGAAGGCTGTGTTGATTTTTATTGGGATTGCATTGAATGTGTAGATCAGTTTTGGTAGGACAGACATCTTAATACTATTCAGTCTTCCTATCCATGAACAGGGAATATTCTTCCATTTATTTAGGTCTTCTTTGATTTCCTTCAACAGTCTTGTGTAGTTCTCAGTGAATACGTTCTTTACCTCTTTAGTTAAATTTATTCCTAAATATTTGATTTTTTAAATTTACTATTGTAAATGGTATTTGTTTCTTGATTTCCTCGTGATCTTGCTCATTATTGGTGTACAGAAATGCTACTGATTTTTGCACATTGATCTTATAAACTGTGACTTCACCAAACTCATTTATGAGTTCTAGAAGCTTTGTTGTAGACCTCTCAGGGTTTTCTATGTATAGGATCATGTCATCTGCAAATAATGAAAGTTTGACTTCCTCCTTTCCAATTTGAATGCCTTTTATATCTGGTTCTTGCCTCAGTGCTTGAGCAAGTACTTCTAAGACAATGTTAAATAGAAGGGGAGACAGTGGGCATCCTTGTCTTGTTCCTGAGTTTAGAGGGAAAATTTTACAATTTCTCCATTGTAAACAATGTTGGCTGTGGGTTTTTCATTTATGCTCTTTATCATGTTCAAAAAATTTCCTTGTATTCTGATCTTTTGGAGTGTTTTTATCAAGAAAGGGTGCTGTAATTTGTCAAATGCTTTTTCTGCATCTATAGATAAAATTGTGTGATTTTTTTTCCCTTCAACCTGTTTATATGGTGTATTACATTGATTTTCTTATGTTGAACCATCCTTGCATACGTGGAATGAATCCCACTTGCTCGTGGTGTATAATTCATTTAATGTGTTGCTGAATATGATTAGCAAGTATTTTGTTGAGGATTTTTGCGTCTAGGTTCATTACAGAATTGGACTGTAATTTTCCTTTCTTGTGGTGTCTTTGTTTGGCTTTGGTACTAGGGTAATGTTGGCATCATCGAAGGAGTTAGGCAATGTTCCTTCTGTTTTGATTTTTTGGAAGAGTTTCAGCAGGATTGGTGTTAATTCTTTCTGGAATGTTTTGTAGAATTCACCTGTGAAGTCGTCTGGCCCTGGGCTCTTCTTGGTTGGGAGGTTTTTAATGACTGATTCTATCTCTTTACTTGTGATTGGTTTGTTGAGATCATCAATTTCTTCTTTTGTCAATATTGGCTGCTTATGTGTTTCTAGGAATTTGTCCATTTCCTCTGAATTGTCATTTTTGTTGGAATATAGTTTTTCAAAGTATCCTCTTATGATAGTCTTTATTTCTGTGGGGTCAGAGGTGATATCTCTTTTCTCATTTTTTATTTTGTGTATTGGCATCTTCTCTCTTTTTTCTTTGTTTGTCTCACTAAGGGTTTGTCAATTTTATTGATCTTCTCAAAAAACCATCTCTGGGTCTTGCTTATCTTTTCAAGTGCTTTCTTATTTTTTATTTCATTTAGTTCTGCTCTTATCTTTGTTATTTCTTTCTTTCTTCATCCTGTGGGATTACTTTGTTGTTTTTTTAATAATTCCTCCAAATGTGCAGTTATTTCTTCAATTTCTGCTGTTTCATCATTTTTAATATATGAATTTATGGCTATAAATTTCCCTCTCAGTGCTGCTTTTGATGCATCCCATAAGTTTTGGTATGTTGTGTTATCATTATCATTTGTTTCAAGGTAGTTATTGATTTCTTTTGAGATTTCTTCTTTGACCCACTGTTTTTCTAAGAGTGTGCTCTTTAATTTCCATATCTTGGTGTGAAATCTGGGCCTCTGGCACTTGCAGATTTCCAGCATCGCTCCACTGTGGTCAGAGATATTATGTTGTATGATTTCGATCTTTCTGAATTCATTAAGCCTTTCTTTGTGGCCTAGCATATGGTCTATTTGGAGAATGATCCATGTGCACTTCAGAAAAATGTATATCCTGCTTTATTCAGGTGTAATGATCTGTATATGTCTATTAGATCCAGCTCCTCTAATATACTGTTCAAATGTTTTGTTTCTTTAGTGATTCTCTTTTGAGATGTTCTGTCCAGAATTGATAGTGTATTAAAATCTCCCATTATAATTGTAGATGCATCTAGTCTTTCACTTAGTTTTACCAGTGTTTGCCTCACATATTTTGAGGCATCCTTGTTAGAAGCATAAATATTTATGATTGTTCAATCTTCTTGACAGATTGTCCCTTCTTTATCTCTCACAATTGTTTCGCATTTAAAGTCTATTTTGTCTGATATTAATATAGCTACTCCTGCCTTTTTTTGGTTATTGTTTGCTTGTAAGATTGTTTTCCAACCATTCACTTTCAGCCTCCATGAATCTCTGGGTCTGAGATGTGTCTCTTGTAGACAGAATATACATGGGTCATATTTCCTTATCTAATGTCCCAGTCTGAATCTTTTGATAGGTGAGTTTAATCTGTTGAAATTCAGTGTTATTACTTTCAAGGAATTATTTATGTTAGCCATATTTTGATTTGACTTGTGTTTGTCATATTTTGTTTGTTTTTTCTTCTCTTTTTGTCTTTTTGTTGCTCTTACACTCTCCTCCAACTCTGCCTGTCCTGTTTTTTCCTTTCTTCCTGCAGAACTCCCTTTAGAATTTCTTGAAGGGGAGGTTTCTTGTTGGCATACTCTTTCAATTTCTGTTTATCTGTGAATATTTTGAACTCTCCATCATTTTTGAATGCTAGTTTAGCTGGGTAGAGTATTCTTGGTTGGAAATTTTTTTCTTTTAGTACCTTGACTATATCATACCACTGCCTTCTTGCCTCCATGGTTTCAGATGAGAAGTCAGCACTTAATCTTATGGAGCCTCCCTTGTATGTGATGGTTTTCTTTTCTCTTGCTGCTTTTAGAGTTTTCTGTTTGTCTTTAGCATTGGATAATTTGACAAGTATATGTCTTGGGGTGGGCCTTTTGGTGTTTATGATGTTTAGGGGTGCGTTGTGCTTCTTGGATATGTACATCTGTCTCTCTCAGTAGATCTGGGAAGTTTTCAGCCATTATTTCCTGCAACACCCCTTTTGACCTCTTTCCCTTCTCTTCTCTTTTTGGGATGCCTATAATACATATGTTTGTGTGTTTTGCATTGTCATTCAGGTCCCTAAGTCCTAGCTGGATTTTTTCTATCTTTTTATCAATCAATTCTACTATGTTTGATTTCCAATGTACTGTCTCCCAATTGGTAATTCTCTCCTCTGCCTCTTCTAATCTGCTACTTTTTGCTGCGAGTGTATTTTTAATTTCTGTAACTGTGGTGTTCTTTCCCATCATATCTGTTATCTCTTTGCATATGTCTGTAGTTTCCTATCCACGTGTTTTCTTCATATTGTTAAACTCTTCCTATTCTTCTTTAAGTTTGTCTCTGATATATGTTCTGAGATCTTTAATTACTTGTCCAAAGTTCTGCTCCCCTTCCTGGTTTTTAGTTAGTTCATTGGATTCAGCCATGTTTTCCTGATTACTGGTTTGGTTTGTAGTTTTTTTTGTTGCTGTCTTGTCATCATTTTATGTTGATGGGTTTAATCATTTCCTTAGGTTCTTTGTCTAGTCTTGGGGATTAATTGGCTGTTGTTCTTGCATAAGTGCTGTATCTTCTCTTTGTCACTTTGTTCTTCTTATTCTAATTTCTTGTTGCTGGCTGAGTACACTTTGAAGGAAAATATTAGGGCCAGGGAAAGGCAATTGTGTGAAAAAGGAAAATGTGTAAAGTAGTATTGGTAATAAATGTTAACAGAGCAACAATATGAGATCTGGGAGGATGGATATTAGATTCATGTAAGTTGTGTAAAGTTATAGGAGTAAGTAGAGTACCTATAATGAGATAGTCAGCTGAATATAGGAGGAATATAGTATGAATTAAAAAGCCAGTCTTTTCATGAGAGAGGGAAAGAGAAAAGAAAGACAGTATCAAGAGTGGATAAAAGACAGAAAACAAAACAAAGGTTTTAGAAATTATAAGTTAGACAATTTGGGGACCAAAGAAAGTGAGGTGGAATATAGGTGAGTCAGTAGATGATGGAGGATATCAAGATATGGGGAAAAGGGGATAATGTAAGTGACCAAAATCAATTCACACATAAACGAGGAAATGGAGGATATGGAAACCCAGCAAATGTGAGGTGTTCCCTGCAGCACCTATGATATAATTAAGATAAAATAAGAAGAAAAAGAGGGAAAAGAAAAAAAAGAGAAGAAAAAGGGGGGTTGGGCAAAGAAAAGGGAGGGAAACAAGCAAGAAAAAGAAAAGAAAGAGGAAAAAAACCCTAAATAAATGCAAAAAGACCTTGGGGGATACAATGGGAGAAAAGACTAGGAGATAATGCAATATTAATAACCAAGACAATAAAAAAAAAAAGAAGAAAGAGAAAAAGGAAAGAAAAAAAACAGAAACGCCGAGGGCTAGGACAGTCAAGGACCTCAGATGGCCCTCAGGGCATGGTGGAGTCAGGGATGGGAAGTCTGTGATATTGCAGACTCCAGAGGTGTGAGTCTCTGGGGTGTGGGCCAGCAGGGTTTAGGGGACAGAGACCTGGCAACCTCAAATCCAGTTAACAGGGAGCCTGGGAGCACTGCAGTGCAACATAGCCTTCAGGGATCCCCGAAACTGGGTGCCAGCCCTATGGGAGGGGGGTCACATCCACAAACTCTGACTTCTGTGTCAGAAACCCAAAATTCCCCCTCTTACGAGTCTCTTCTGTCACTGTCTCACCAAGTCAACTTCAGGACACCTCCCACCCTGCAATCTCCCAAAACAGCCTACTTGGGGTGCCTCTATATTACAACCAATTTAAGGATGCCGCAGATCAGCAGCCAGCCCTAAGGGGCATGGCTCTAGCCAGAAGCACCAATCTCCATGTCAGAAACCCAAAATTCCACATCTCGCAAAAAACTCCTCCGTCTCTGTCTCACCAAATCAGTTTCCAAACACCTCCTGCCCTGCAAACCCCAGAATAGCCCACTCAGGGCTTATGAATTCCCAGCACAGCAGAGCCTCCAGGAATTGCTGCTGCTGTGCCACCCACCCCAGGGGGAAGCGTCCTGTGTGCAGCCCCTATCTCAGTGAAAAAGAGCCTAAATTCTTCCTTTTACACAAATCTTCTCTGTCACCGTCCCACCAAATCGATGTCCAGACACCTCCTGCCCTGCAAAACCCCAAAACAGCCTGGTCCTGAAAAATTTCCAACACTGCCCATCTGCTTCTTTGCAGGAGAGACTATAAGGTGCACCCACTCAGACACCATATTGCCCCGCCCCTGTTCCCATTTGTATGTTTATTAACCTTATCATATTTATAATTTAAAATTTTGTTGCTTTTATAAATGTAAACTTTCTTTTATTTGTTCTCATTTACATTATATCTATTTAATATATTAAACCCATGCAGTTCATTAATGAGATTTTTAAAATACAAAAGGAATATCAACTTGCAAATGTTTGTTCCCAAGAAAACAAAGTTATAATTAAAGGAAAAATTTACCTAAATATATAATAGGTAAAAAATAAAAATAGAGGAAGTTTTCTCTTGGGGTGTGGGGAGAGGTAAAGAGCATACTTAAAAGAACATTATATAATTCAATGGAATATTAAAAAATAAAGAATAAAAATTTAAAAGTGATATCTTCACATGGAGATATTTTTTTAATTATTTATTATTTTTTTAAAAATTACATTATGAAAAATATGAGGTCCCATTCAACCCCACCGCCCCCGCCCCCCACTCCCCCCACAGCAACACTCTCTCTCATCATCATGACACATCCATTGCACCTGGTAAGTTCATCTCTGAGCATCACTGCACCCCATAGTCAATGGTCCACATCGTAGCCCAGACTCTCTCACGTTCCATCCAGTGGGCCCTGGGGGGATCTACAATGTCCCGTAATTGTCCGTGAAGCACTATTCAAGAGTGCTACAGTGTGGGTTCTCTGAGCAAGAAGAAATCCCTCCTGGACAACATCAGAAAATCTACACTCCCTAACCCACACTCATCTCTCGCTCCTGCTTTCCACTTAAATGACACACCTCAAAGGAAAGCTGAGGGTACAGCAAGGAGCTCCTTTCCCAGGGAAGCAGTTGGTATCCTTAAAATAATAATTCTAGTCACATATAATGATGCTATGAGAGACTGTGAGGAAAAACTGGAGGTTTCTAATGGCTACTGAGGAAAGCAGCAAGTGACCTTCTGAGCATATGAGGCATCCACATGACACAAATTAACCAATACAGCACCATGGCTTCTCCCCGAAATAGAGAAAGAAAACTGGGCTAGGTTGTGGGGTTCGATCAGTGAAGTTAATAAAGTCACTGCCACTGTGGAGCTGATAATTTTGGAATGGAAAATTTTAAAGGAAACTAAAGAGAATCCATGGCATGTAAGGAGATGTGAAGGGTGATGGAGAAGCATAAGCAGGGAAGGTAGGAGTGTAGATTTTGGGACAAAAAAGGGGGCTCATGGAAATAGGCATGAGGCAAGCTCAATCTGAGCAGTGTGGGTTCCTGGCACAAGCACTGAAGGATGAGGGGCCAGAGCAGGTGAGAACGCTCAGTAGGTGTGATGAGCATGAGGGTTGTGAGGATCAGCTAGGGTCCAGAGGAGCTGGAACACACTAAGCCACATGCAGGGTGAGGGGGCTAAAATTGACATGGGCCAGAAGACTGAGGACACTGTCACTATGGTAGAGGAAAGAATTTTAATTCACAATGACAGTGACTGCAATGTAGAGGAAAAGGTAAAATAGAGACAGGTTGTTTGGGTCTCTGACCATGACTTTATGCTGAGCATTGTGAGGGTGAGACCCCAGCAGGAACCATGTAGATGGAGACACAGTGACAAGGTCAGATCCAGGACATGAGTCTTGATGACTGTGGGTGCAAGAACAATAGGAGATAGGAGGTTACCATTGAGAGTTTGAGCTGAGCATCTGCATGAGGGTGACATCCTCCAAAAACAGGGATGGCTGGCAGAGGAATGTATCTTTGGGATATTGGACTGAGATCATTTTTGAGGGGGGATCTTTCATAGTCTCCTTAGTCATCACATTGCAAATAACAAGTGCTCAGTATCAGAGCAGCCAATTAGACACAAGAGAGGTGATCACATGTGCAGTGGTAAAGTTAATGGATCATCAGAGCTGAGAGTTGAACAGAGAAGTTTTCCAAGTTATAGGAAGATTCCAAAGGGTAAACTGGTGGATCTCCTTATGGCCAGATCCCTGCTAGGCATTCCCTGTCATCAACGTCACAAGGTGCCTCACCAGTGGACTGTCCCAGCCTGTTATCCCAGGTAACGGCTTGGATTTTGCAGAATCCCTCACCAGTCACTGTCCCTACCATGGGCAGTAACAGCTTAGGTAGTCATGAAGCCCAGAAGAGAGCTAGGGAATTGGTCTGAGCCTCCCACATATTCATGGTATAGGAAGTGGGGCAGTTCTTGCCCTTTGGCTAATAAAAGGTCATGCCAACAAAGGTATTACCTGGATACTATCTCTGACTGGAAATGGACTTTTACCTCTGGAGTTCTGACTTCATGAGAAAGTGCTCCTCCCTTCTGAGGTACCTGCCAAGTCCTCATGCTTCTGAAAGTCATTCCAAGAACTTTAACCCTATTTCACATTGAATACCTTTTTATTCCACCCCAGTCTCCAGGCCCGGGGCTCAAAATACTTAAGCTAGAATTTCTCAGCCCATCCAATCAGAATGGATTCCTAGGGCCTGCCTGGAACTTAGCCTGAGAGTGCTTAAGGGAATCCTGAGAAGAAATTCAATGCTAGACTTATTATTAGTATTAAGCCATTCATTCCTCATGAAGAGAGTTCAAGGTTGTAAATGCTTTTCCAGGCTCACCACTTTGGAATGGGTCAATCCTCACTGCCTCCTCAGAGGTAATAACTCGGTGGGACTAGAAATCCCGTGGTCACCGTGGGAGCCAGAGTAGCATGGGAACCCATGCTGCCAGCTATGCTGAGTGTGTACTTCCCTGAATCCATCTGTTCAGGGGGCAATGTCGGTTAGAGATGTCATTTGTAGTGGAAGTGTATTTTTTAGTTCTCTGAAAACGGTGGGAGCACTCTACCAGAAATGGGTTGGCTTTCCTTATGAGAAGGTGTCAGGCTAAGAGCTTACATCAGAAGCTGTGAAAATGTCCAAATCAAGGCATCACCTGAGATGTTGTCTTCCTGAAGTGTGGCTGCTGGTGATCCTGGACGTCTGATACATGACAAGACACAGTGACATCTCTAACGATTCGAGTCCCTGGCTTCTCCTCCAGGCTCTCTTTCTAGCACATGTGGGCAGTCAGGTCAATGGCATATTTCCTCCCTCTCCTCGGACTTCTCAGGGTCCTCTTTTGGTAGTTGTGTGTACACTGCTGATCTCACCCTCCAGCCACTGGGATCTCTCTCATCCAGGTTCTTGGGGCTTGTCTAATGCTGCAACTTTTTTCTGCATTTCCGCTGCTTTTATTCCACCATTTAAAAAGGACTCAAATAGGAGGATTAAGGCCCACCCTGTCTCTTGCCATCTAATTAAAGGACCTGAACAGGAGTAATTCAATAGAGTTGCTACCTCCAATGCACAGGAAGGGATTACTTGCATGCACATGACCTGTTCTGAGATCCACAGATAGCTTCAAACTGTCACAGTTGCTTTCATGCTGCCCTTTTTAGGGATCAGAAAATATGGTGTTCCTGTAGCAAGTCCTGCAGAGGTGGGCATAGGGGCTCTCCCTTCTGCTAGTTTTCAGAAGAGCCATGTCATGAATGTCAAAGGCTTTCTTTTTCTTTATGGGGTAACCATTAAAAACGTAATGGGTTACACAACTTATGTAGCATTGCCAGATGAAATAGAGGACACCTAACTTAAACTTAAATCTAATAAAAACAATGTGTATTAGCATATATGTCATATAAAATTTGAGACATACTTATACTGAATATAATTCATTGTTTACTGAATTTCAAAATTTACTGGGGTTTATTTTTTATTTGCTAAAACTGGGAACATTATTCTTAGGGACATTTTAAAGGCTTTATTAATTGAAGAACTTCTCCTTGTAGCGTATGCTAAGGAAAGAAGAGTTGAAAACAAGCTACCAGCCAAAAGACAGTAATTGCAGTAAAACTGACACTAGATAACATAAATATACTCTTGTATAAACAGTTTATAATCAGAAATAAACATAAAATGTTTATAACGAATTTACATCGTGTTTGCTTTTAGTTGCATGATATTTTCCTGGAAAGATGCAAAAGGAACAAAAACATTAGTGTCCTCTGCTGATGTGCACTGGAATGCCAGGGGAAGTGGGTGGGTAGAAGACTTCTCACTACATTTTCCATTGTGCAAAATTTGACTTTCACACCATGAAATGTTTACCTATTAAAAGCAATCAAATCATTGAAATGTAAATTTAAAATACTTAACAACCAATTAATGAGAAAAAAGCATCGATTTTTCCTGTAAGCCTACAAGCCTGGAGTTCTTTGATGTGGAGGGGCTTTCCAACACAAACCAATGTTTATTTATAAATACTTTAAGTATAGACCCTAGGAAGAAGTCTTTGTGCTATGAATTAGGAAGAATCAATAAATTGCTCTAACAAAGTCCCTAATAATTGTGCTGTCCATTATACTTTGAAGGGACCACCAGCAATTTCCCCTGTCAGAGTCCTGGATGAAGTTCTACCCTCCCCCACTTCAAGCCCATCTGCCCTCTGCCCCTCCCCCCTGTAGAATGTCTGAGTGCTCCGTTCTAGTCCTGTTGAGATTCAAACTTCTCCACCCTTTCCGTGGATTCCTGAGAATCTGTTGGCAGCGGTTCACTCTCAGGGCATAGAATTGAATCTTTGCTAGAGGTTGTCAGAGAGTGGTGGTCAGTGTCCAAGTGTACTGAGGTGACTTCAAAAGGTAAGCACTTAGGATAAGTTGGTGTGTTATCAGGGTCCCTGATATCCTTCAAATCCATAGAAATTCACATTTCACCCATTTTCTTGGAACAAGATTTGAGATGAATCTCGAGGAAGGAGAAATCACTGGACTCCACCAAGAACCTCTCACCTGGAAATTGGTGGGGTAGGTTGGAAAGCCAAGACTTAGAGTTGAAGAAGGGGTCTCCTTAGAGGTACATCTACATATGTGAGAGGGCTACAATAGGTATGAGAAAGTTTGGATGCAGGAAGAGTTTCTCTCTAGAAAAAAGCCACATAACAAGTGTATTAAATGGTAGCAGGTTTGCGTTGTGTGTTAGTGTAGAGAGGCTTGTCTCCACCCTTTGTCGTTACTTCAGGCACCTGGGAATTTATGATTTTACTGGAAGAATATGACCTGGAGTAAATGAGATCCTATGGGGACAGTTAGAATCAATGGTCTCATGTAAAACACTTTTCGGTAGAGTTCATCGTGGCCAAGTCAGCAGTGAAATATCCAGTCTGCGAGGCAGCCTGGAAGTTACTCTAACGGTCCCAGCCCAGAGCCTCTAAGCTCCTACCAGCCCAGAGGCTTTTTGCTTTCACTCCTGGCAAATGATTTCTTTGATTCAATGTTTCCAGGTCACTTGTGGTAACTTCAGCTAGTTGTAGAGATTGGGTTTACCTGGATTTTATGACTTTTTCTTAAACTGTGTAAACTCAGATGTTCAACCAATTCATCTTCTCTAATTCCTCATGGTGAACCCTCAGCTCTTCATTTTAAAGTTGAGGTGAAGATGTTGCTCACATTCCATGAATACTTCATGGTCATGGAATAGATAGTGGCTGATATTTGTTTTCAGTAAAACACTCAGTGAAGGGTGGCTTCTTTCTGAAGAGGGGAAGGAGAAGAGATACAATTAGGTATATGTTACTCTATCACTAATAGTACTAGCAGTAATAGTAGTATTGGTAACAGTCTGAAGAGACGATGCAGAACATAACCGTAAGAATTTACCACCTTCATGACTCCCTTGTGCTGCCTAGAACTTACCCAAAAGAACATACCTTATCTGCTCGTGAGCATGCTGAGGGGTATTTCTTCCAAAGAATTACTTGATACCAGCTCTTTTGTCAATAGGCTGACCGAATGCCTTCACCAAATATTGAGTCTGACTGAATTTCTGGTAGCGATTTCCTCAGAGAGGGGCTGTCCGGATAGCATGTGCTTCTTTCTCTTTAGCACTCAGAGGTCTGGGAGCCTCACTGAGTGGGAGCAAGTTCTCTTATGGGAAACCCTGATCTGGAGTTCTAGAACCTAAAATCACTAGAGGGACAGGTGCTATTCTGAATTTCCTCCACCTCGGTGCCTGCTCACTTTTTGAAATTCATAGCTCTGATTCTCTTGATGTATGCATGGCCATTCCAACAGAACGGCATGCCTGTTCCAGCACCACAAAGGAGAAACACGTCTCTCAGTGAGAATGTGATTTGTTGCAAATGCACAAGCAAGGAACTGGGAGAATCTTCCCAAAACCAATTCAAAGTGAGAATGGGAACTTGAATTTTTATAGGGAAAAACTCAGGGGAGAGATGAAAAGAAAAGCAAGTCCAAAACAAGAAACAAGTGAGGACTTTAGACCTTCCAGGGGTCTTGTGAGGAGGGTACCTGCAATTTTCCAGTCCTGTGTCGTCTCAAGCACGTTAAACTCATAACTGTTGTCCCAGTTTCAGTGATTTATCATTGACCATTTAGATTCAGATACTGGTACTTCTGATGCTATTCTCTGGTTTTGCCTTCAGTTGATATTTTTATTCTTCTTATTCCTGTAAGCAGAACTGGGAAGGTCTGGTTGATGTCCTTTTGGGAGCTAAGAACAAAGAGTAACTATTAAGATTGGATTAAGAGAAAACTATCTTAGTTATGCCTGGGTAGGTCCAGAGCTGCGTAGGTGAAGACATTTTTAATAAGCTCTCAATTTCCTAATGAGTAAAGGACAGGTCCTGAGAGCCTCAAGAGTGTTGCCTTTGTGGCCTCTAAATCTACCCATTTCCTTGTCTCTACAGCATATCCAGTGCTGGGACCAGACAAGAACATGAACTCTGGAGTCTCCCTGTCTCCTGGCACTGCCCTGCCAATCCCTTCACCCATTCCTGGCCCACCACCCCCACCTCCCTGGGGGCAGCACCTACCCCCATCTTTCATTCCTGGCAGCTCTCTGCCACTGCCTGCGTTCCCCAGGCCACAGTTGATGACAGGAAATGGGGGCCTTGTCCCCAGTGGAACTGGAGGTGAGAAGATCGTTCTTCAAATAAAAAAACTAGGGGGACCAGCAGAGCCCCCTCCTACTCAGCCCTTTGTCCTTCCTCAGATGCCCCACATTTCAAGTGACCCAATGATCCTCTGTGGGGGTGCTCCACATGCCCCTCCTGGGATCTTGAGGGCCTCTGCTCTGGAGCCCTTGATCCCAGCCTCAGCTGTGGGGTACACCCAGTCTGCTGAGGGAGGCTGGACCCCAGACCTTCCTCCTCAGGCTCCACTACCAGCTGCCCAGTTGGCCCCCAGTATTCCTCCAGGAATGCTTTCATCAGGCCACAGGGCACCTCCATGGAGAGAGGCCCTCCCTCCACCCAGTCCAAGGATGACTCCTGTAAGCACAAGAGTGTTTACCAGAACTTCCGATGTTGACAGTGCTTCAAGTCCCTGGCCCGGAGGCACATTCGCCTAAGTCCTGATGCTGAAGCTCTTTCCTGCTTTCTCATGTGAGTGGCTTTGTCTGGGAGGCACATTTGACTGTTTTGCACCATTCAGATACAGAGGGCTAGGGGATGGATACCCCAGGTTAATGTCTCCAGAATTTCTTTTTTTATACCCCACTCTCCCCACCCCATCATTTTTAATTATATTTTTTGAAGATACATAGACCACAAAAAATGTTACATTAAAAATTATGAGGTTCCCATATACCCCACACATCCCTCACCCCACTCCTCCCACATCAACAACCTTTCATCATTGTGGTACATTCATTGCATTTGGTAAATACATTTTGGAGCACTGCTGCACACATAGATAATAGTTTATTCAGAATTTCTTGACAGTAGGTCATGAGGAGAGAAGATCTACTTCTGGTTTATGACTGAGTTTCAGGTGTCTTATCTCAATTGATACCTCCCTCTATTGGGGGTCCAGCCATTCTCTACTTTGGTATCATTATCCTAGTAACCATTGACATAAAAACTAACAATCAGAGAGGTGTCCTGTGATCGAGTGAGGAGCCATGATTTGAATTGAGGTGTAACACAGACACCACACTCTTGTGTTGCACTCTACCTTCCAGCACAAGATGTGAGCATGTGTTGTCCAGAGAAAGCAAAATCCACAGACATTAGGCAAATAACTCTAGTTTTGCCCCCATACACGTTGTTCTGGAGAATTCCAGTTAGAACTGGGAGGTGGTAAAAACTGTAGACTTGTGAAGTACTTGGCTCCAACTCAATTTGTAACCCTGGAGAGGCTACCTCACTTGGTAACCTTACCTGTAAGGGTTTATTCCATTTATTTCAGAGTATTGCTGAGACGCTTACCTGAGCTAATAGACAAAGTACTTCATAGACACAATTTCTCATGCTTTCCTACACTACATGATAACTTGTCTTTTTCCTTTTTATTGTAATTCTTAGTTATTTTAATTGCTATATTATCATTTTAAGATTTTGAAAGGACAAGGAGAGCAAAAGAGCTCACAAAAGGCGAAATTACCCTAACTGAAGAGTGTGAATGAATGATTAGCAATGTGGCCCAAGACCATGGGCTGTTGTGACTGTGAGACAGAAAACGTGATGATAATATTTTCCTCTTTTCACACCCTGAACTGCCATCTGTCTCTGCTCTGCACTGCCCCCAGTAAAATTATGTGTCAACTACAGCAGAGCCTATATCAAATAACAAGACACTTATTTTTTATTTACACAATGCTTTTCAATTTTTGACCTCCCAAAAATATCTCCTGCCCCAGGGAAGAATTCAAGGAAGTCCCCCAAATTTCCAGCTTAAGATCTTAATGATTCGCCCACATTCTTGAACACTCTTGGAGCAAACTCTCAAATGCAGGCAGCAGCATGACCTTCTGTATCTTGAGGCAGCCCGTGGCTGTCCATGGGCATGGGCTGCAACAACCCTTGGCTTTGCATATGAACTCCTCTTCATATTCTGATGCTGTTTTCCAAAGCACTAATCACCTAATAGTCACCTGGGAAGTTGTTTACTTAGCTTTGGACCCCTGGGAATAGGCCCGGAATCTCCTTGTAACGTGCTCTCCCAGTTCATTCACTACACAGTGCCATGGAAGATACAGAGGGAAGTCAGAGATTCCAAAACAATCATTTCATGGAGCTGGACTTTCAGAAATGAATCCTTGTATTGATAGTCAATAGTCAGTCAGGGATCATACAAGGCAGATTCACTTAAAATCAGATGGTCCACATAGAAAGAGATCATGAAGGGACAGATGGTGGATAGATGGGATGGGGTTCAGGTGATGTTGGCTGGGTAGTATTAGGAAGGGGTAGGAGAAGGTGCATGTAGAATATTACTGACACGGGGAATTTTAGCCCAGTGCTTCGATCACTGGCCCGTCGGAAGCCTACCATGACCCTGGATGAGGGACTGCAGAGGGCTGTGCAGGAGTAGCAGCACACAAGCAACTTTGATCAGATGATCTACTACGAGATGGCAGCAAAGTGAGTCCAAGGATCCTTGTTAATTTGTGAGGTTTTGTGGCTGGGTGTGATTGGGGAGGATGAAGCCAGGCAGGGGTCTAGCTTTGTTGCTGGTCAATAGAATGGATACTTAGAGAGGGGGTGTCAACTAGGTGACTATTCCCTGGATATGGAAGGACCAACTCCTCTGTGTAGTCCCTTTCACCTTTAGTACTGGACGGTTTTTCACCTTTCTTTCATAGGATGCTCAACCCTTCTCTGATACTGGGTCTGCAGATGTCATGAAATTGAAGGTCTTAGGATGGGGTTGAGGGTAATTCCTATAGATCCTGATGGCGTTAAGCCTCTAGGTTGTAGGTACTTTGGAGGGTGACATGCTTTACAAGGCATGTT
The DNA here is from genome assembly GCF_030445035.2 of Dasypus novemcinctus. Lineage (NCBI taxonomy): Eukaryota > Metazoa > Chordata > Mammalia > Cingulata > Dasypodidae > Dasypus > Dasypus novemcinctus. Next base: position 105,925,099 of record NC_080687.1, on the reverse strand, counting down.
TCTGCCTGTCTGGGTGCCTGGGCAGCTGGAGCCTATTGGCATAGAACTTTGGGCCCACCTCTCCTCATGAGATAATGTCCAAATGGCTCCCTGTCATTCCAGATGAGTTAGAGTTCGATGAGGTTGCTTAGGGGAAGCCAGCATCTCAGATATCCTGTGAACAATTTGTTCAACTGCATGTTAAACTCTTGGCTAAAACACAAAGCAATGACAAAAAATAAAATAAAAAGTACAGCATTGGAAATTGAATCTCCTCCATTATGTGTCTTTCCAAGCATTCCTTTGTTTCCAAGCATTTCTTCACCCCATGTCTTCATTCAGTTTACTGCTCCAAGGCTCTAGGATTCTTAGATCTGGGCACTGATCCCTCCTTTATTTATAATATTAACATCCCAGATTCCAGCATGTGATTACTTTCAGCTCACCAGTATAGTTTTTGCTATGACATCCTTGACTTGGGGATGATGGCCACCTTTTTGATCCTGTCATGTATCACACTGACTAATTTAATTCAACAACCTATATCAAGATTGTTGAAGCCCACTAGATCCTAATTTAAAGAGTGTATAGTCAAACAATTAGAACTTGTAGACTCAATTTTGAAAATCTGCCAAGTACCAAATTGATTCATTTCTTTCACATTCCCCTTAAGTGATGATGAGTTTTGCTATAGGTGAATGGATGATGTGGGGGCCTCGTGAAGTACCCCCAAACTGCGGTTGTACTGCTAGAAGTAAAACCCCTCTTGGGAAAGCACTTATCCAAGACCTTGATATCCCTCCCAAGACACTTAGTTTCCCCTATTGTCGGTGCTGATCTCTTTTGGTAGGCATCACAGTGGGCCAGGCCATCTTGTCAACACTGCTTGTGCCTTCCTCCCATGCTAGGTTCAAGGAGTTTGAAATTGAAGAAGAGAGGCAGATGCAGATGTTGGAGGAGAGGAATGGTTTCCAGTGCCCTCCACCTCCAGCCCCTCCAAATCTTCATCCACAGGTGCCCCCAGGCACTATGGAAGGCCAGAAGCCAGGTATGGCTCATCACATTCCAACAGAAGACTAGGTGCAAAGGGGACTGAGAGAAGGCAATAGGACTCATGAGCTACATGCCTTTCAAGATTTGCCTTCTGTATTTCCAAAGGAGAAGCCCGTCGAGAACCTAGTTTCTCAGTTACCCTCTGTCATGGGCTAGGTCAATTTTGTCAGCTGTCATAATGGCACTCCCATCTTCACTGTAAAAAGGGACACTTTTATATAATATTCCTGATGATGAGGGGATGGATGAAGGGATAGCTTTCAATATCACAAGTTCCTCTTTTTCTTGAAGAGAAACTTTCTCTAAGATCATTCATCTTTTAAATTTTATCCTATAAATGTTCATGGAGTTTCAGATTAGCCTGAACGAAGTGGAAGCATTTCCTATCCCTCAAATATTACTCTAACCAATATATGTTTGGAAAGTAAAAGCTGGAGATTCATTCCACTTTTACCTCTTGACCTCTCTCCCTACCTTTAATGTCCAATACAAAAAAGTCAGGGCCCAAGGCCAAGGCTTCCAGCCAGAGGCAACCCAGACAGCAGCGGGCTCTGAAGACAAAGGCCCCCAAGGAGATCCCACCCAAAGCCGTAAAAGAGTACAATGACCTCATGGATGGGCTGGTGGGGCCTTTGCTCTCAGCCTCTGAGGGGGAAGATGGAAAATGGGAAGAGGAAGAACATGGACAGCAGGAATGGGATGGAATCTATGCAGACCCGGATCTCCTCAACTACATCCACCAGCTGTGTGCAGAGGAAGACTTCATCACCAAGGTGGGTGGATTTTAGGTGAGGTGACTAGCAGAGTCCTTAGTTTGAGCACTGTCAGCATGTTCAGGTCTGTGCTTCTTTCCCAGTCTGTTGAAACTTGGGTCTATTCCTTATCTCCTGAGCAGTGTGCAGTGGGTACATGTATGTGTTTTTGAGTCTTTGTGTGTGTGTGCATGTGTGAGTGTCTATATGTGTAGCTGGTGGAGGTCATCATCCCTAACATCCACAGATTGCAGATTGAGGTGCAGTGTCAATGCTTTCCCTCCTGCTTCCAAAACCAATAGGTGGCTCTTTCTCGAGGGTGCTCAGTCCCCTTTTATTACTGTTCCCAGGTGGAGGCTGTCATTCACCCTCGATTCCTAGCAGAATTGCTTTCCCCAGGAGCACATGTAGACTTCTTGTCCCTAACAGAGGAGCTGCAGCAAGAGGAAGGACTCACGCCCACCCAGGTAAACCAAGGGTGGGTGGGCCTCACAACATGTAATCTACATGACCTTGTCTAACATACTTTGTCTTGGGTGTCATGGCTTCTGCAGAAAAATAGCGGAAGGTGTGGGGGCAAATGGAGAGCCATTAGGGAGGAAATTATGGAGAGGAATGGGCTGGGTGTGGTTAGGACTGAAAGTCTGGGAATCCTGCATAGGGAGATGGGCAGAATAAGCTATAATATCTGTCTACAAAACCTACCTGCCTTCTGCCCGAGTGCAGTCATCTTCACCACACATTCAGCCACTCGTGTGAGAAACATCTGCAGTCATTAATTGTCTATTTCCTTGACAACAGCTGGTTGAGAAGCGTCTGCTGTCCTTGAAAGATGAAGAGGGTATGGAAGCACCTCCAAAGTATGATATACCTGAATTAGACACAGTTCCTTCCACATGCAAGTGCAGCAATGGTGCAGAGAGTAAAGCTGACCATGGCCAACTTCTAGGGATTGAAGTCAGTACTGATGCCCTACATTGGGATGGCAGAGCAGACAACAGCCTGGACCTCCCTAAGGCCATTGCTGTCTCTCCAAGGAGTCAAGATGATCCACAAATCAGAAAGGAACAAATCTCTTATGGTCACTAACACCAAAGACACTCTTCCTTTAGATTCGGAAGCAGAGATGAGGTGGCTCTGCAAGAAACCTTTCCTAGAAGTATCAAATCCAAGTCCGCAGATGGGTCCAATGAAGAGGAGGATGAGGAGCTCCCCAGCCTTGCATTCTTCTTGAAACCGCCACATCAACTGCTGCCATGGGGACTTGTCAAGAGTCCCCTCGCTCACTCAGGCCATCACACCTCTGGAATCAAGAGAGCACGTGCAGAAGCCCTGTCTGTATCGTCTCTGAAAAGAGGTCACAACCAAACTCCTCATCCTGATGCCAAGTCTCCAAACACAGCTTTAGCTGACGGTCCATCTTCTGCTGGAAGAAAATCCCACCTCATAGCTGACTTTGGGGCTTTTGGGAGGCAAATGTTGGTGCTGGTGCCAGTCAATCCTCTCACTCGCAAAAAAGGTGTGACCAACTTTTGGATCCTAGAAAGAAGAAGCCCTGATGTCGAGAATAGGGAGCAGGGGGCCAAACTCTCCACATAACAGACCTTCCATTGTGGACCCCCTCAGTAGATTTCCTCTTGCTTTAACCATATGACTCTACATGCTGCTTTCTGGTCCTCCTGTTATTCCTTTGCATTTCTAGAGACTGTGGGGAGGACATTGAGGGCCTTCAAAGGCTTTCCAATATGACTATGATACCCTTGGTAGGGGATGAGGGGTGGTAGTTTTGGGAGTTTTATAGAAAGTTTATATAAAGTTAGTTTGGATTTAAAATGCTCTCAGTTCTGCAATATTGTATATGTCCAACATTACTGCTTCAGGGATGGTGGGATGTTGAAGGTGGAGGAATACGGACGGCTGCAGTCTCGGTGGATCCAAAGGTGACTGACCTAGTTCTGCCCTCCTGCTTCAGTCTATATTCTTTCAGCCTGCTCCTGGGAAAAGAGAAATTTCATGGTCTTCCTGTTTAGTGACAAGCCCCCATTGGTCTTTCCTTATGCCTTCTCACAAGCCCTGGCTCCATTGTGGGTGGCCATCAGTGGATGGCCATCAGCATATTACCTGTATCTCCTGATATTTCCCTCATGGAAAGTTGCTCTTCTACCTTTTTTTTTTTTTTAATATTTATTTATTATTATTATTTTAAATTACAATAAAAAGAAATATATGAGGTCCCATTCAACCCCACCGCCCCCGCCCCCCACTCCCCCCACAGCAACACTCTCTCCCATCATCGTGATACATCCATTGCACCTGGTAAGTTCATCTCTGAGCATCACTGCACCCCATAGTCAATGGTCCACATCATAGCCCAGACTCTCTCACGTTCCATCCAGTGGGCCCTGGGGGGATCTACAGTGTCCCGTAATTGTCCGTGAAGCACTATCCAGGACAACTCCACGTCCCGAAAACGCCTCCACATCTCATCTCTTCCTCCCGTTCCCCACACCCAGCAGCCCCCATGGCTACCGTTCCCACACCCATTCCACATTTTCTCTGTGGACATTGGATTGGTTGTGTCCATTGCACACCTATGTCAAGTGAGGGCTTAGATTGCACATGGGTACTGGATGCACTCTTCCTGCTTCTAGTTGTAGACACTCTAGGCTCCATGTTGTGGTGGTTGACCTTCTTCAACTCCATGTTAGCTGAGTGGAGTAAGTCCAATAAGTCAAAGTGTAGGAGCTGAAGTCTGTTGAGGCTCTGGGCCTGGGTGTCATATTATCAGTCCAGAGATTCAAATCCCCTACATATATCTTAAACCCAGCACCAACTACAATTCCAATAAAGTAGCATGCAAGTCTTGTGAAAAGAGATCCCCTCTGAGTCCATTTCCATCATGCAGAAACACCAGCTCCAAAGAAGGGCCATCTGTCATGGCAGTGAACCCCTTCTGCCATGACCATAGAACCCGTGGGTCTCTTTATCCCTCAAAAGAACCAATACCTGGGGTTGTATCTACCTTATCTGTCTCTTAGACTCTGTTCAGTTTTACATAGGGATATTCCTTCTGACAACCTCCAGACTCTTTTTTAGAGACTCACAGCCTTATAATCTCATTTCTCCTTTCCATTTCCCCCTTACATTAGGTCAAACCGCTTCCCGAAGTCATGTTATTATATGTAGACAGGTATATTCTGCTGTTCCGCATTGAATCTTTAATTCAAGGTCATTTTCTAGTTGCTTCTTCAGCTGGTATGTGGTAGTGATCCCTCGGTGCCAGGGAGGCTCATCCCCGGGTGTCGTGTCCCACGCTGGGGGGAATGCATCACATCTACACGCTGAGTTTGGCTGTGAGAGTGGCCACATTTGAGTAACATGAAGGCTGTCAGGAGGAAACCCCCAGGCACAATGCTACTCTAGGCCTTGTTCTTATTGCAGGTGCATAGGCTCAAAAGTGTAGCCATTAGTATCAAGAGCCCACTGTTGGGCCCTCCTTCCTTCCTGGTTCTTGCCGTTGCACCTGGAGGATTGCCGCTGCTCTCCCAGGGCCCACAACAGTGACCCCCCGGCCAGGAGCCCAGTACCCCCCTAGCTGTTGTTATTAATTGTTTCCACTATGAGTATATATAGACATTACCATATACCCTGGGCATATGCCCTGTATAACTCCCTGTCAACCATATATATCCTGTCAATAACATCCCATATCAGTATTCCTCCGCTGCCATTGTTGAACCACTCTGTGATCCAAAACTTCCCGTAAAGTGAATCACAACATGTCAGCTTCAGAAGAGTCTTAGATCACCAAAATTCATATATACAATATACAGTATTTCCCCAGATCCACCATAAAACCTTTCCCTTCCACAGCAATAATCTTTTAACTTATTCATATCATATTTCCTGAAACTGATGTACAGATTCAGAAACTATAGTTTTCAAACAAGGTAACATTTGTGCTTACTATGTGGTCCATACTTTAGGTTGTACAGTTTTCTAAATTTTTTAGTTATCCTATGTTTTGTCTTATGGTTTTCATTATTAGTCTGTCGTCCCCTATATGTTTTTGGTGTAATATTAGCTGTTTTATATTCATCCTCGTGTACTCTCACATAACTCCTCTTTTGCCCCCTTATTTACCTTTGTTCCATCCATTGCACGTCCATTTTCCCCTCCCCTTAGGGCCCACAACGCCTGCCAATCTAATGCCCTGGGAGCCGTCCTTTCTCACGAGAGATACAGTTCTCTCTATTCGATGGCATTAGTCTTCCCCAGGATATGGGTCCACCCCACCCAATGGTAGAACCCACCTTGGCAAAATGAGCCTTCAGCTATTCCCTCCGGAGTCCGTCCTGCATCAGACCATACCCCCTGAGCGTCCTAACCAGGTAACCCTCCTACTTATACTTTGATACGTTTTACTCAACATTTAGTTCTCAACGAACTTCTGGCACTCTCCCATGTTTGTATGTTGCCCCTCCCTCCCACCTATTTCTTGGACCATATTACCCCTCTTCCCATCCCCAGCCCCCCACAAACCCAGAAAAGCCCACCCGAAGGTAACCCCTTGCCCCCATTTTGTCCCTTCTTTGTGCTCATACTTACCCCCAGCTCATCACAGATTCCACCCCTACAGACATTAACTCACAGCCTTCCTCCACCCCCCGATTTCTAGTAAGCCACTTTTCCAGACTCTAGCTCTCTGAGGCAGTTAACTTATTTCATATCATTGAGGTCATATAGTATTTGTCCTTCAATGCCTGGGTTGCTTCACTCAACATAAGATTCTCAAGGTTCATCCATGTTATCACGTGCGATTGTAGTGTATTGGTTCTTACAGCTGAGTAGTATTCCATTGTGTGTATATACCACATTTTATTGATCCACTCATCTGTTGATGGACTTTTGGATTGATTCCAACTTTTGGCGATGGTGAACAATGCTGCTATGAACATTGGTGTACATATATCGGTTTGTGTCCTTGTTTTCAGATCTGATGGGTATATACCCAGCAGTGGTATTGCTGGGTCATATGGCAAATCTATGGATAATTTTTTGAGAAACTGCCAAACTGTCCTCCAGAATGGTTGGATCCTTCTGCATTCCCACCAGCAATGGATGAGTGTTCCCCTTTCTTCACATCCTCTCCAGCATTTGTATTCTACTGTTTTTTTCATGGCTGCCAATCTTATGGGAGTAAGATGGTATCTCATTGTAGTTTTCATTTGCATTTCCCTGATAGCTAGGGATTTGGAGCATTTTTTCATGTGCTTTTTAGCCATTTGTATTTCTTCTTTGGAGAAGTGTCGGTTTAAATCTTTTTCCCATTTTTTAAATGGGTTGTTTATCTTTTTGTTTTCGAGATATATGAGTTCTTTATATATGCAAGTTATAAGTCTCTTATCAGATATATGGTTGCCAAATATTTTCTCCCATTGTGTGGGTTCCCTTTTTACTTTCTTGACAAACTCCTTTGAGGTGCAGAAGGCTTTAATTTTGAGGTAGTCCCATTTATCTATTTGTTCTTTTGCTGCTCGTGCTTTTGGTGTGATATTCATGAAGCCATTTCCTATTACAAGGTCCTGTAGATGTTTCCCTACACTGCTTTCCAAGGTCTTTATGGTCTTGGCTCTTATATTTAGGTCTTTGATCCATCTTGAGTTGATCTTTGTATAAGGTGTGAGATGGTAATCCTCTTTCATTCTTCTACATATGGCTATCCAGTTCTCCAGGCACCATTTCTTGAATAGGCCATTCTCTCCCAGTTGTGAGGGTTTGGTGGCTTTATCAAATATTATATGGCTATATACATGAGGTTCTATATCTGAACTTTCAATTCGATTCCATTGGTCTGTGTGTCTCTCCTTATGCCAGTACCATGCTGTTTTCACTACTGTAGCTTTGTAGTATGTTTTGAAGTCAGGAAGTGTGATTCCTCCTATTTCGTTTTTCTTTTTCAATATGTCTTTGGCTATCCGGGGCCTCTTTTTATTCCAAATAAATTTCATAGTTAGTTTTTCTAGTTCCTTAAAGAAGGCTGTGTTGATTTTTATTGGGATTGCGTTGAATGTGTAGATCAGTTTTGGTAGGATAGACATCTTAATAATATTCAGTCTTCCTATCCATGAACAGGGAATATTCTTCCATTTATTTAGGTCTTCTTTGATTTCCTTGAACAATCTTGTATAGTTCTCGATGTATAAGTTTTTTACCTCTTTAGTTAAATTTATTCCTAAGTATTTGATTTTTTTATTTACTATTGTGAATGGTATTTGTTTCTTGATTTCCTCCTGATCTTGCTCATTATTGGTGTATAGAAATGCTACTGATTTTTGCACATTGATCTTATAACCTGCGACTTTGCTAAACTCATTTATGAGTTCTAGGAGCTTTGTCGTAGATCTCTCAGGGTTTTCTATATATAGGATCATGTCATCTGCAAATAATGAAATTTTGACTTCTTCCCTTCCAATTTGAATGCCTTTTATATCTGGTTCTTGTCTCAGTGCTCGAGCCAGTACTTCCAAGACAATGTTAAATAGGAGCGGAGACAATGGGCATCCTTGTCTTGTTCCTGATTTTAGAGGGAAGTATTTCAGGATTTCGCCATTGTAAACAATGTTGGCTTTAGGTTTTTCATATATACTCTTTATCATGTTCAAAAAGTTTCCTTGTATTCCGATCTTTTGGAGTGTTTTTATCAGGAAGGGGTGCTGTATTTTGTCAAATGCCTTTTCTGCATCTATAGATATAATCATGTGGTTTTCTTCTCTCAATCTGTTTATATGGTGTATTACATTGATTGATTTTCTTATGTTGAACCATCCTTGCATACCTGGAATAAATCCCACTTGGTCATGGTGTATAATTCGTTTAATGTGTTGTTGAATACGATTAGCAAGTATTTTGTTAAGTATTTTTGCGTCTAGGTTCATTAGAGAAATTGGTCTGTAATTTTCCTTTCTTGTGGTGTCTTTGTTTGGCTTTGGTACTAGGGTAATGTTGGCATCATAGAAGGAATTAGGCAGTGTTCCTTCTGTTTCAATTTTTTGGAATAGTTTCAAGAGGATTGGTGTTAGTTCTTTCCGGAATGTTTTGTAGAATTCACCTGTGAAGCCGTCTGGCCCTGGGCTCTTCTTAGTTGGGAGATTTTTAATGACTGATTCTATGTCTTTGCTTGTGATTGGTTTGTTAATATCATCAATTTCTTCTTTTGTCAGTATGGGCTGCTTATGTATTTCTAGGAATTTGTCCATTTCCTCTAAATTGTCATTTTTGTTGGAATATAGTTTTTCAAAGTATCCTCTTATGATAGTCTTTATTTCTGTGGGGTCAGTGGTGATATCACCTTTCTCATTTCTTATTTTGTGTATTTGCATCTTTTCTCTTTTTTTCTTTGTTAGTCTCGCTAAAGGTTTGTCAATTTTGTTGATCTTCTCAAAAAACCAGCTCTTGGTCTTGTTTATTTTTTCAAGTGCTTTCTTATTTTCTATTTCATTTAGTTCTGCTCTTCTCTTTGTTATTTCCTTCCTTCTTCTTCCTGTTGGGTTACTTTGTTGTTGTTTTTCTAATTCCTTCAAATGTGCAGTTAATTCTTCAATTTCTGCTCTTTCTTCTTTTTTGATATATGAATTTATGGCTATAAATTTCCCTCTCAGTACCGCTTTTGCTGCATCCCATAAATTTTGGTATGTTGTGTTATCATTATCATTTGTTTCAAGGTAGTCATTGATTTCTTTTGAGATTTCCTCTTTGACCCACTGTTTTTCTAAGAGTGTGCTGTTTAATTTCCAAATTGTCGTGTGAAGTCTGGGTCTCTGTCCCTTGCAAATTTCCAGCTTGACTCCACTGTGGTCAGAGATATTGTTTTGTATGATTTCGATCTTTCTGAATTCATTAAGCCTTTCTTTGTGGCCTAGCGTATGGTCAATCTTGGAGAATGTTCCATGTGCGTTTGAGAAAAATGTATATCCTGCTGTGTTTGGGTGTAATGATCTATATATGTCTATTAGATCCATCTCTTCTAATATACTGTTCAAATGTTTTGTTTCTTTAGTGATTCTCTTTTGAGATGTTCTGTCCAGAGTTGATAGTGTTGTATTAAAATCCCCCACTATAATTGTAGATGCATCTATTCTTTCACTTAGTTTTTCCAGCGTTTGCCTTACATATTTAGAGGCGCCCTTGTTAGGAGCATAAATATTTATGATTGTTCGATCTTCTTGACAAATTGTCCCTTTCACTAAAATATAGTATCCTTCTTTGTCTCTCACAATTGTTTCGCATTTAAAGTCTATTTTGTCTGATATTAATATAGCTACTCCTGCCTTTTTTTGGTTGTTGTTTGCTTGTATGATTGTTTTCCAGCCATTCACTTTCAACCTCCATGAGTCTCTGGGTCTAAGATGTGTCTCTTGTAGGCAGCATATAGATGGGTCATATTTCCTTATCCAGTGTCCCAGTCTGAATCTTTTGATAGGTGAGTTTAATCCGTTGACATTCAGTGTTATTACGTTTAGAGAGTTATTTATGGTAGCCATATTTTGGTTGGATTTGTGTTTGTTATATTTTGTTTGTATTATTTTATTTTCCCCTTCTATTTTTGTCTTTCTTGTTGCTTTTACACTCTCCTCCATCTCTGACTGTCCTGTTTTTTCCTTTCTTCCTGCAGAATTCCCTTAAGAATTTCTTGAAGGGGAGGTTTCTTGTTGATATACTCTTTCAGTTTCTGTTTATCTGTGAATATTTTGAACTCTCCATCATTTTTGAATGCTAGTTTAGCTGGATAGAGTATTCTTGGTTGGAAATTTTTTTCCTTTAGTACCTTGACTATATCATACCACTGCCTTCTTGCCTCCATCGTTTCAGATGAGAAATCAGCACTTAATCTTATGGAATTTCCCTTGTATGTGATGGTTTTCTTTTCTCTTGCTGCTTTTAGAATTTTTTCTTTGTCTTGAGCATTGGATAATTTGACAAGTATATGTCTTGGGGTGGGCCTGTTGGGGTTTATGACCAGTGGAGTGCGCTGTGCTTCTTGGATATGTACATCTGTCTCTTTCAGTAGATTTGGGAAGTTTTCATTCATTATTTCCTGCAACACTCCTTCTGACCCCTTTCCCTTCTCTTCTCCTTCTGGAATGCCTATAATACGTATGTTTGAGCGTTTTGCGTTATCATTCAGGTCCCTAAGTCCTATCTGGATTTTTTCTACCTTTTTATTGACCACTTCTACTATCTGTTTGATTTCCAATGCACTGTCTTCCACATCACTAATTCTCTGCTCTGCCTCTTCTAGTCTGCTGATATTTGCTGCAAGTGTATTTTTGATTTCTTGAATTGTGGTGTTCATTTCCATCATATCTGTTATTTTTTTGCGCATGTCTGCAATTTCCCCTCCAAGTGTTGTCTTCACGCTCTTTCATTACTTCATCAAATTTGTCGGTGATAAATGTTCTGAGATCTTTCATTGCTTGTGCGAAGTCCTGCCCCCCTTCCTGATTTTCAGTTTGTTGATTGGATTCAGCCATGTTTTCCTGATTACTGGTTTGGTTTGTAGATTTTTGTTGCTGTCTTGTCAACATTTTTTCTTGACGGGTTTAATCAGTTCCTTAGCTTCTTTGTCTAGTCTTGGAGATTAATTAGCTGTTGTTTTTGCGTAAGTGTTATATCTTCTCTTTGTCACTTTGTTCTTCTTATTCCAATTTCTTATTGCTAGTTAAGCTCACTTTAAAGGAAAGTATTAGTGCTGGGGAAAGTCAATTGTGTAATGAAGGAAAAAGTGTGAAGTAGTATTGGTGATATATGTTTACAAAGCAATAATATGAGTTCTGGGAGGATGGAGGTTAGATCATGTAAATTGTGTAGAGTTATAGTAGTAGGAAAGTACCTATAATGAGGTAGACGACTGAAAATGGGAGGAATGTGGTACGTACTAAGAGGCTATTGTTTTCGTGAGATAGGGAAAGAGAAAAGAAAGGTAATAGTTTCAGGGACGAATACCAGATGGAAAACTAAACAAAGGTATTAGAAATTAAGAGTTAGACACTTTATGGATCAATGAAAGGGAGATGGAATATAGGAGAGATAGCAGATGGTGGAGGATATCAAGTTGTAGGGGAAAGGGGATAGTGTAGATAGGCTAAATCTATTCACAGAGAAATGAGGCAGTGGAGGGTGAGGAAACCCAGCAAATGTGAGGTATTTCCTGTAGGACCTATTGTATTGTTAAGGTAAAATAGTATAAGAAGAATATTGGGGACAAGAAAGAGAGGATTGAAAAAAAAAAAAAAGAACAACAACAACAACAACAAAAAAAACCAAAGAACAGAAACCCCGCCGCCAGGCTCGGCTGGGCTCAGCTGGGCTCCGGTCCCCCGCCCGCCGCCCGCCGCAGCTCGGCTGGGCTCGGCTGGGCTCGGCTTTCCCGCCTGCCGCCCGGCGCAGCGCAGCGCGGCTCGGCTCTCCCGCTCGCCGCCCGGCGCGGTGCGGCTGGGCTCGGCCGAGCTCAGCTGGGCTCCGCCCCTCTGCCCACCGTGGCTCAGCCAGGCTCGGCCAGACTCGGCTACCCTGGCCGCCGCCCGCCGGGGCTCCGCGCGGTGCTAGCTGCCTCGGCTCCACCTACCCAAGGAGGGAATCCTCCACACGTAGCTGGGATCTCCGTGTATATTTCACAGATGGATCCTCTCTGTTACCTTCCCTCCAAATCGATGTCCAGACACCTCCGGACCAGGAAAAATCCTGAAACAGCCGGTCCCAAAGAGTCTCCGACGCCTCCCAGCCAATTCCCCCCAGGAGCTAGTAACCGGGAAGTTCACTCAGCCGCCATCTTGCCTCCCCCTCCTGAAAAGTCCCAATTTATATCTTATAGACCAGTCCTTTCCGTTACCTTCCCACCAAATCGATGTCCAGACACTTCCTGCCCTGAAAAAATCCTGAAAAAGCCTGGTCCCGGAGAACCTCCAGCAGTGCCCAGCTGCCTCTTCCCAGGAGAGACGGCAAGGCAAGCTCACTCAGCCACCATCTTGCCGGAAGTCTCTTCTACCTTTTTGGTTTCTGGAATATCAGCTAATTTTCTATAATTGATATGAGAGTCAACACCCTCCCCGAGCTTTCTTGTGCTTTCCTTACCTAAAGGATGTAGACATTAGAGCTTCCGTGGTCCTCAGCACATGCAGGCCATGTGTTGTGTGGTTGGTTTCAGTAGACACCCCCAAACCTGCTTCCCAGGGGCATGAATCTGTGTATTTCTGCCTCTATAGAGAAGATAGCACACTAAAACTCAGGAATACTAAATGTGTTATTGGAGTTGGCCTATTTCTTAATGCTAATAAGGACAGAAAAAGAATGTGGGGTAAAAGAAGATTCACAAGTCCATCAAAATATATTTGTATGCAATATGATATAGGGACGGAGGATATGAAGTCACTTTGTGTATTTCAGTGCAGGAATGTGTCTTGTCCAAGGAGGTGGGGAGGGATTCCTTTTTGTGGCCAAGGGGACTGATATCAGGAAGCTTTGAGCTCTTCCGAGGATCACTCAACAAGCACTGCTCCCTCTCCTCGCCAAATAATGGCTGAAATTTTTATACGGAGCACAGGTAGAAAATTATATTCATGTCTAAAATTGTTTCTTTTCAAAGAATGTCAAAGCAACTTAATGTAAAAAAAAAAAACAAAACAAAGGGAAAAACCAATGGTTTGATTTGTTTAGCATGCTGTGGACTTCCCTGCATGTGCAGGGTATATTTAAGCTGGGAGGAAGGTGGAGAAGGGCTGAGGCAATCAAACACCCCCTACCTGAGCTCTTGTCCGGGCCCATGGTTAGAGCAGTTAGACAGCCTGTGGATGTGGGATTTAGTGGCTAGGATATGATTCTGGGGGGTGTGGAGAGTTTAACTGAGCACTGGGTGGACATGTTCTGGACCTGAATTAAGTGGTAAGTATCCTATGAGGTTACAATCGAGGCAAAAACCTGAGATCATGGAGATACGGTGCACACCCTCTTTGTACTGAAAGTCTTCTTGTCACCCTCCAATCTCTAATTAACCTCTCAAATTGAGGTGTCCATGGTCCAGTCTCTTGACTCATCCTGTCAGCCCTGAAAGACTCTGAGATTCCCTGACACACACCGTTGTTCTTGGCCAGTGCTGCCTTCTCTAAGTTCTAAGTTCTGATTACTTCCCCATTGACTTTGTGGTTTCAGGCAATCCATGACTCCCAGGGTGTGTCCTCTGGGACAGCTCAGCACACACAGCTGGGGTTGCATTGCAGGGTGGTGTCCCATCACACAGGCAAAATGGTGATAAGGCTGCCCTTTTACCAAGGGTTCCTGGCACCCATGCTTGCTGCTGGCAAAGAGCTTGGGATAGAAACAATCACATATCAGGACCCTCCTCTTGTCATCTTCACATATTACCCACAATTCTGTCCATAATTTCTCCTTCACCTCTACTTCTTTTTCCAAAGCAAGCAGCATCCAGGGGCTGTGTGCCCTCTACTGTCCTTTCTGTAATGGAATTTTATACTTGGCCATGCTTTCCACAGCTGATGCCCTCTCTCTGTTCCATGCTGGACCTCACCAAAGTGATGTGGGACTCATAGGCTGTATGTCACAGAGGCAGTATGACAAGGGCTGGGCACCAAGCAACAGATGTCTAGAAGATTCCTAAGCACCATGTCATGCAGGCTCCACTTGGGTAGAGCATCCTCATCATGTGTTCCCATACTGCTTCTTCCTGGTGTTTCAATCAGTGACCACATCAGTCATTAATTGATAATATATTGAGGGAACAAAAGAGCCCTTGCTTCACCATTCACTGCTATATGACTTTGGAAAGTCACCAAGTCCTTTCCACTCCAAGTTCTTTATTGCAAATTGGATGTAATATAGTTCAGCTCAGGATGTTTGAAATAGTAAATGAATCCTGCTCGTAAGAAACTAGTTCAACTCTCCTGTGGTCTCTCTTCTCAGTCAGGGACAGAATTCATCATCACATTTAGTCCAGGGCTTTTTGGCTTTGCTCTCATGTTTTCACATACCAAGTGTCATCCCCATCTCCCATCCTTGTTTTGGTTGAACATTCGACAGCAGGGGGGAGATTATGGTGTTGTCCAAACACTTTTCTGTGCCTAATCCCTAAAATATGTCTGTGAGCCTGCAGACTGAGGAACTGCCTGAAGGGCCATTCTGCCTGAACTTCCTCATTGACCACCATCTGACAACCATGTGCCAAAGCCCACCAGAAGTGTTGGCACATACTAGGCATTCATTCCACTGAATTGCTACTTCTTCTCCTGGTTTCTATCTCTTCTTTGGGAACATACGGAAGGGCAGAGTTTGTGACTTGAAGTGTTGAATATTCTCCGAAGATGGTCAGGAATGGAGGAAGCCTTTGGGGGAGAAGGCCAATTTGCTGCCCGTATGTCTGCTTGACGTTTACAAATTCACACACATCCCAAACACAGATCACACACACACATTCCACTGTCCACAGCCACCTCATCCGTACACTATCAATGTCCTCCCCAGGGTTTATATTTCATAGTAAACAACTCTTCCAATGGTTTACTCCAGAATTGTATGCAAATATACAGGTATAGAACTCAAATTTTTTTCACTCTAGATAAAGCCGTTAAGTTACATCCAAAGTATTGCATACGTCAATATTGTGATTTTTTTCTTTTTAAGAATCCAATTACATATGTTGAAAAAATTAGGTAGCAGCCATGGTTCCATTATGGTTTACAGTTTAGGCTATAAACCTTTATAAATTTTCAGTGATATCTAACATGGCCTGTATCTATCATTTCAGGATCATGCAGAACATTTCCCTTGCCCCCAAGTGATCCCCTCTCCTAATTATTCTATTCCTCTCTCCCCCTGTGCTCAGAGCCCACACTGACACCCAAGCTTCACTTCTTGAAGGAGAAGATTTGTAGATACTTGCAAGAATGCTGAGGGCTTGACACACTAGTCTGTCCTCCCCCACTGGGAGCCACCTATGCTCTTGAGAGACATCCTCCCCTCTGTTGGAGAATATCAGGCCTCCCCAGGATGGGGTCATAACTCATTGTATGGGTCTACACTCACTCATATAACACACTGTGACATGATGAGCACTTACAAACTCCCTAGCAGCCTGACCCAGGTGCACCTGTGCCAGAAGATGCATCAAACACCTTAAACCAGTAACCCTTCCTTATTATATTTTCTAAAGAGGTTTCTCAAGATTACAATTTCAACCATTACCTGACAATCTCCTCTGTTCACCTGCTCTGCCCAACCTTCCCCCCAATTCCTTGGACCATCTGATCCATCCTCACCTCAAGCATGCAAAGTCAAACCCAGTAGTGTCCCTATGCCCCTATTGTATTCCTTCAAGCACAACTTATCTCTAATTTATCATAGATTTCCCCCATGTTAGTGTCAACTCACAACCTTTCTCTCACCAACTATTCCCTGCAAGCCTATCTTCCACTCTCTAACTCTCTGAGACAGTTTGATTTGCTTAATTCATAACAGAGAGGTATTCTACTATATTCTACTACAGAATTATTGTGACTCTAGCAATGGAAATTTTATCATTGATGTGGAGACAGTGGCCATGGGAGTTGCTGAAGGCAGGGAGAGGGAAAAAGCGGTGTGATATTGGGGCATTGTGTGGACTTGGAGTTTTCCTTAATCCCTTTGCAGGGACAGATGCAGGAAATTATATATCCTGTCAAAACCCAATGAATGGACTGGGAGAGAGTGTCAACTACAATGTAATCTATAATCCATGCTATGTAGCTGTGCTCCAAAATGTACTCATCAACTGCAATGAGTGTACCATATTAATGAAAGAAGTTGTCAATTTGGGACGAGTGGGGGTTGTGTGGAATGGGGTGTATGGGAACCTATTTTTTAATGTAACATTTCGTTTGATCTATGTGTCTTCAAAAAACATTAAAAAGGAAACAATACTTATTGAGCACATGCAGAATAAATGAAGGAGAGAATGTTAAAATTTAAGATAAATGAGAATGTTAAAATATTCTGAAGATTGTCATATAAAAAAAGTGAAAGTTTGGCTGTTCAGTATGTCTTCAAAAGGCAGAACTTAAACTAAGGAATAAATATTAGCAAACAACTAGAGGCAGGATAGTTGTACAAGCATATCAATCATCTAATAGTCTCTTTTCCAATATCATGCACTTTGCACTTACTTTTCCCTTCTGCTGAAGGAAAGAGTAACTTAAAACTTCTCCTAGACATCTGCATGCTGGCCCATGCAGAGTGCTGATGCTCGCAAAGTGTGCCTTACCATGCAGAGTTGTCCCCCGTGTAGGGGAGCCCCACGTGCAAGGAGTGTGTCCCATTAGTAGAGCCACCAAGTGCAAAAGAAAGTTCAGCCTGCCTAGGAATGGTGCTGCAGGCATGGAGAGCTGATGCAGCAAGATGATACAACAACAACAACAAATAAGAAACACAGATTCCTGTGCTGCTAACAACAACAAAAGGGGAGATAAAGAAGAACACACAGCAAATGGACACAGAAAACACAGAACAGACACCTGGGGTGAGGGGGAAGGGGAGAGAAATAAATAAAATCTTAAAAAATTTTTTCTTTTACATCCAAGTCATCCACTGCCAACAGAGAATGCATTCACAGCATCAGAAAAAAGTCTAAAGCTAACAAACTGTTTGTGGTCGTTTGAGACTGCATGTACCCCAGAAAATCATGTTCTTAAAGCTGTCCATTCCTGTGGGTGTGAACTTAGAGAGGGTGGGCCCTGTTGATTAGGTTACTTCAGTTAAGGTGTGACCCAGGCTGGTTCCTAATCCTCTTTTTTTTTTTTTAAGATTTATTTTTATTTATTTAATTCCTCTCCCCTCGTTGTCTGTTTTCTGCATCTTGTTTCTTTGTCCGCTTCTGTTGTTATCAGTGGCACGGGAAGTGTGGGCGGCACCATTCCTCGGCAGGCTGCTCCCTCCTTCGCGCGGGGCGGCTCTCCTTATGGGTGCACTCCTTGCGCGTGGGGCTCCCCTACGCGGGGGACACCCCTGCGTGGCAGGGCACTCCTTGTGTGCATCAGCACTGTGCATGGGCCAGCTCCACATGGGTCAAGGAGGCCCGGGGCTTGAACCGTGGACCTCCCATGTGGTAGACGGACGCCCTAACCACTGGGCCAAAGTCCGTTTCCCTCATAATCCTCTTAATGGAGTCCTTTATCAATGGGGTGAATACACTGAGAGAAATAAAGAGAAAGACCAAGAAGCTAAGAGAGAAAGCCAGAAGCAAGAAGCTGAAGCAATGAAAACCAGAGAAAAAGGAAAGCCCAACAGATACCACCATTGCCTTGCTATGTGACAAAGGAAGCAAAGATCATTGGCAGCTGGTCTTTAGGGACAGTCTCTCAGCTGATGGCACCTTGATCTGGACATTTTTCTCAGTCTCAAATCTCTAAGCATGTAAGATAATAAAATTTAATTGTAAGATCTAGTCCATTTCTGGTATGTTGCATTGTGGTAGCTTAGCAGACTAAAACACTGTTTCCTCAGCTATGTTTTAGTATTTGACATCAAGAATTCTCAGGAGGTGGGAAGACATAGAGAGCATATTCTCCAAAGAGGATGAGTCAAATACCCAGCAATTGTGCATTTCCTTCTGTGGGAGGCTGTCCTCAATTTCTAAATGACTCACTATAACTATCAATCAGTGGTATAGATGGGATTGACAGGTGTGTTTTGGGGAAAGAGAAAGGAAAACACAGCTGACCACCAATGCTATCCATTAAACAGAAGAGCTATATGTTGTGTAAACAGGAAACACAAACTAACCACATAACACCAATGTGGCCCATCCAAATAATTAAATAATACAAAGTGAGAATTGTTTCAAAAAATTCACCATACTTTTTAAGGACTATATATATATATATAATATACTTCATGTTATACATGTACTTTATCACATATTTAGGAAGGAAGGCTGAAGTACGTAATACACCCAGTAAATTGAAAATAAAAGATTTACATTTTTTTATTTGTTAGTATTCAGGACTCTGAAGGTGGATCTTGAAGTCAGAATGCCCCATCAGTTTTCAAGGAAAGCCATGGTGCTGGTCACTTTGATGACCTGCTGTGCATTGGGGATTGGTGGGCCTGGGGCAGCTCTGGTAAGAGAATAAACCTATTAAAGGAAACATTCCAAGTCCCTGCCAGTGGCTTTTTGAGTATAACTCTTCTGTGGTGGAGTCAGCTTCCAATCAGTGTTACAATATCCCTTTCACAGCCTCTTCACCATGAAGGCTGACAAAAGCTGCAAAGCCACTGGCAATTACAAAAGGATAGGCAAAGTCATTGGCAAAGACACAAGTGTCCTCCTTGCATTTCTTCATATCTCCACGATTAGCTGAACCATCTCAGAACACAGGTAGGTATTGATGGTCATAGGATCCCAGGAAAATAGCTCTACAAGATTCTCTGTCCTATTGACCAAACTACCACAAGTTCAGAATGGGCAGATTTTATAGCAGGTGGCATTCTTTCCAAAGAGAGTTTGCATTATGCATGTCATTATGGAGCAGATATACAGCTACAAGCTGACCACATAGGGGTGTAGCGATTCCTTCAGGAGCCTTGAGTCCCTGGTTCTTGTCCTGATCTACGGCATAATCAAGGTAGTGAAGTTCATCTCATCCACAGAGCTTGGACTTATGCACACACTAGACACGAGAGGGTGGGAAATCCTGGGGATATCCTAAAATTCTGCTTATCACAGGTTCCCATAGAATTCTTGTCCATATGGGATGGACACTTCCTTCTCAAGGCAGGTATTGGGGACTGAATCATGTGCCCCACAAATGGCAACTTCTGGTCCAAACCCCTGGTCCCATGGGTGCGGACCCATTTGTAATTAACATATTTGAAGATGGGATGAGTAAAGGTATGCCCAAATGGAATACAAAGTGAATGTGGGTGGGCCTTATTCCAAAATACCTCAAGTCCTTATAAGCAAAGGAAAATGGACACAGAAGTAGCCATGGTCAACAGGCAGAAGCTGCAAGTCTGTTGAACTCAGAAAACAAAAGGGAAGATGATGTGCTTTGCATTGTCATGTGATAGATTAGCCAATGCCCAAGAGTCCCTGGCTGCCAGCCTCAGAAGGCAAAGGTCTTTATGGGAGAGCATCACCTTGCTTACACCTCAATTTTTGACTTCAAGCCTGAGATCCATGATCCAGTAAGTTTCCAATGTTGAAGCCATTAACTGAATGACGTTTTTCAGTAGCTGGGAAACTAAAATTGCAGTATTTGGCAAATATGTGACCACAACTTGGATCTCCTCCCAAAACTATTTCAACCCTCCTCTAATACCTTCTCTTCCTCAGTTATTATACCACTGAAAAGTCTTCCAAATTATACTTTCTATAATTATACTTAAATTATACATAGTATAATTTATACATAGTAAATTATACATAGTATAATTTTACTTAGAACGCACTCTTACACAATTTATTACATTTCACAACACTGCAATGTGTTTGTGATACATGACCTATGAGAGTCCTGTGTGATGTTATGCATATTTGTTTTTTAAGTCCACAAATTTACTATACACTTACTGTTTATGTATGTTCATGTACGAATGATATGCTTCAATAAATTGTTTTAAAAATGGAAAAATAAAGAGAGTTCCACAGTCCCATCCTCTTCTTTGGAAGCTCTATAGAGAATCAGGATCAATCAGGGGTCACCAGTGACAGAAATATATATTCAGGAAGAGATTCCTTTTAAGGAATTGATTCATTTGATTGTAGGAAGGTGCAGAGCCTGGAAATTCCAGTGTGAGGGTAGTTGAAATCTTCTGTCTGTATTCCTTATGCTGGAACTAGAGGAGGCAGTGGAAGATGTAGTCTTGTGGAAGTACTCCTTATGATACCTGGAATACCCATTTCTCCCTCTGAGACCTCTCACTGTTTGCATTAGTCCCAATCATATTGTTCGTCGTAACTTTCTTCGCTTAGAGTCAAATTATTTTAGGCACGAATCCCATCTATGGAGTAACTTTGCAGAGACAACTAGGGCAGCTTTTGACAAACAACTGAACACATAAATTAGACATGTTGACACATAAAACTAACCATAACAGTCTATCCATTGCCAATTGGACACCCACTGACATCTCAGATAAACTATACTATATCTCCAAATAAAGACAATAACAAAACCACATTTCCATCTAACATGATACAGCTATCCTGTGTACTACTGAATGTTCACTAACGTTTCCTCAAAATAGGATGCAAGCACTTGGGTGACCAATATTCACTCTTACCCTTTCTATCCAGTAACATAAATACTATGATGCAAAGTTAATACAAATTATCTTATACGGGGATAGGAGAGGGATGAAAAGAAAGACGTTTGCTTTATACACAAACATATTCATATGCAAAAATGCTTCTAACAAAATAATATTAATAGCAATTATAGTCCTTGTTGTGGCAAATGGTCACATGATCATAACTGGTAATTACAACCACCTACTTCTATTACACATGCATAATTCATTTCCCCTCAACAAAAGAAGTAGCTGGTTATGGTTCTTTCCCTAATGCAGTAACCCATACCTTTTTAATGAATGGTATGGGCTATTAGTAGTCCTGTGCAAATTGATTGTTAGAGTTCTCCTTTGACTTTAATCACAGGGATGGAAATTCAAGTAGATACCCTAAGAAATAGCCTGTATTCTGGAATTCTCTTCCTTACTTCCATTTTGAAGTAGCAGTCTAATTTCCCCTAGGTAATCAGGATCAATAACCTCAGCTAGTACATCCAATCTTGTCTTTAGTTGTTGATTCAGAGGCATGAGGAAACCAAAGTGGTCCACAGCAATTTTGACTTCCAGTTCAATGAGATCATTTTTTCTCTTTTCTGGAGGAAAAGCATAAGCTTTTGGTGATAAGAAGCAAAACACTTGGCAGAGGATCCTTAGTGAGTTATTTCCATTGCCATCCCTTGATTTCTGGACTCACAAATCATGGCTTTGGGAGAAGCAGAACCATATATTAGATTGTAATTGGGTGCACATACAGCTTCCTGGAGGACATTCTTCTAGACCTGCAAGGTATGGCCACCCAGCTAACCCCATAATTGAATCTTCCCAAAGTCATTCCACTGATGTGTCAATTCAGCTGCTCCAGTATGAAAATGAAAGATGAGGGAATTCCATTAGCATATGCCCAGTACTGCATTTCATTAACCATGAAGCGGGTTCTATGATCAGAAGCAAAGCTGTGTGGAATATCAAGATGAAGGATAAGATGTTCCGTAAGTCCACAGATGGTAGTTTTGTCATGGTTGAGGTTTTCAGGGAAGAAAAATTCATATTCAGAATAAATGGAGAACTATGTCTGATTGATGCATTCCATAAAGTGGCCAGATCCTTATAAGTATAATCTGCAAAGGCATGCCTTAGATTCAAAGGAAGAAATGGGTGGAAAGTAAAAGGAAGAAAAAGGATTATCATGTGACAGCAATCGTAAAAGAGGTGGAGTATGTCTTGCTTTCTGATATACTAAGTGCAAAAGTTTAAATATTGTGAAGGCTAAGAACGGTTATGTTCTTGAACTCATCCACTCCCATGAGTGTGGGTACATTTGACTGGGCTACATCAGTGCAGTGTGACCCAGGTTGGGTCTCTACCCTTTTGTTGGGATTTATTTAAACTGAGAACTGAAAGAAGAGATACTCAGAAAGAGAACCACCACTTTTACCCCATCTGAGAGAGAAGACTTCAGGAATGGCAGTGATTTAGCTGCCATCTTGCCTTGCCACATGGCAAGACACCAGGATCTGCCAACAGATGGCATTTGTTAAGAAAACATCTCTGCTGGTGCCTTGATTTGGACATTTCAAGTCCCTTTGTAAAAGCTAACCCATTCTTGGTAACTGTTCACTGGCAGATTTATCAAACTAAGACAGTATGCTTTAAGGCAATAAATGTTATAAAGACAAAGAGAAATATTTCATAATGATTAAAATGTTATTACATCTTAAAGACATGGCAATTGTAAAATATGTTCATGCCAAACAACAGACACTTCAAATGCCTGAAGAAATAACCTGAGAAATTTGAAAGGAGAAAGAGATCACTGAACAGTCATAGTCTAAGTTTTCCATACCCACTCCCAATAATTGATAGAACTACTAGACATGAATTCAGCAAGGTATAGAAAATTCACGCAACATTATCAACCAACTCTGCCTAATTGACACGAACAAAACATTCCATCCATTGGCAGCAGTATACACTCTTTTCAAGTTCACAGGAAATGTTCTCCAGAATAGAAACTCTGCTGTTCAAATGGAAAGAACAACAAAGCAAAAACCTAAAGTCTGTATAACTTTAAAATTATGCAAAGTATTTTCTCCAACTGGAATGGAATGAAATTAGAATCAACAATTGAAAGGAGTCCGGAAAACCTCCCGGTATTTGGCAGTTAATTAATGACCATTGGAATAACCCATGGGACAATGAAGACATTACAGGGAAATGGCTAAATATCTTAATCTGATCTAAAAAATAACACACCATATCAAAACCTATGGGTTGCATCAAAGAGGACAGCTTACAGACTTTGGGGAAGATGGCATCAGAGTATACAAGCAGGGCTCAACTCTCACAAAAGCAATGGAGAAGGGCAAGGAGATGTCAGAGGGACTTGTGTTGGGGGTTAACTAACCCGGACAGTACTGCCCAAGGCCCAGGAGGGCAAGGGACAGAGAGCCAAGGAGCCCAAAATGTCAACTGTGAGGTACTAAACACCGTGGCAGGAGGAAAGGGCTCTCAGCACCCATTCTCAAGGCATGAAGGCTGATAAAACCCATGGCTAAGTGCAGCTGACTGAGAGGGGAACAACCATCTCCCTCCCTGGGAAGAGGGAGGGTGTGACAGAGGACAGAGTGGATTCTCTTCTGTGAATTCGACCAGCAGAGCCAGACCAGAAGCAAGGCTAAGCTGGGGATTGTACCAGATATTGGTTCCTTTGAGGGCTAAAGAGACCCATGGGAGTTAGGGTCATGGCCGATGGGGTTAACTACCAGGTCAGATGGCCCCTCTTTGGAAATGGTGTTTATGTGTGATGAATCTGGACTCAGATGGGATCTTCCTTCATAAGACTTTCATGCTAATGTGCTGGAGGTGCAGTTAATGTTGGGGTTTAAGATATATTTAGGGGATTTGAATCTCTGGACTGACAATGTGATAGCCAGGTCCTGAGCCTCAACAGACTCCAGCACCTACAATCTGATCTATTGGACTTACCACACTCAGCTAAGATGAAGTTGAAGAAGGACAACCACCACACCATGGAGCCTAGAGTGATTACAACTGAAAGTGGGAGGATTGCATCCAGCATCCATGTGGAATCTGAGCCTCCTCTTGACATAGAGGTGCAATGGACACAACCAACCCAATGTCCACATAGAAGAGGTGGCATTGGATTGGGAAAAGTGGACATGGTGGCTGATGGGTATGGGGAAAGGCAGGAAGAGATGAGAGGTGGAGGCGTCTTTGGGACATGGAGCTGCCCTGGATGGTGCTTCAGAGGCAATCACCGGACACTGTAAATCCTCACAGGGCCCACTGGATGGAATGGAGGAGAGTATGGGCCATGATGTGGACCATTGACTATGAGGTGCAGAGGTGCCCAAAGATGTACTTACCAAATCCAATGGATGTGTCATGATGATGGGAACGAGTGTTGCTGGGGGGGGGGGGGGAGAGGTGGGGTGGGGGGGTGGGGTTGAATGGGACCTCACATATATATTTTTAATGTAATATTATTACAAAGTCAATAAAAATAATAATAATAAAAAAAAAGCTGGGGATTGTGGTACTTCCTTGGAAGTGTTTGCCAGTGGGTGCCATCTGCTAGCCAGTTGGGAAACTGTAATGAGAAAAACTGCTTTTAGGTCACTTTTTCCGCAAAACCCTGGGGAAAAAATATCTGTAATGCATTAGTGAATCCTTGCCTGGTTTTGGTTATATAAGGTTGGCAATTTAAAAGCCTCAGAATGAGGTGAACCAAAGCTAAAAGAGGTATTGTGATAGAACAAGCAATCATTCAAAGATGATCTAATACTAATCTTCTTCAAGATGTTCCAAAAAATCAAACAGGAGAGAACAGAAATAAACACATTCTATGAAGCCAACATCACTCTAATATCAAACCCAGATAAAGATGCTACAAAAAATAGAATTACAGACCAATACTTATAATGAAAATATATGTAGCATCGTTCCAAAAAACACTTCCACTAGGATGCTCGGAGTGGATGGTCTGACATG
This sequence comes from Dasypus novemcinctus, assembly GCF_030445035.2. Lineage (NCBI taxonomy): Eukaryota > Metazoa > Chordata > Mammalia > Cingulata > Dasypodidae > Dasypus > Dasypus novemcinctus. The sequence continues at coordinate 105,899,972 of NC_080687.1, read as the reverse complement.
GGACGGACTCCTGGGGAATGTCTGAATGCTCATTTTGCCAGGGTGGGCTGTACCATTGGGTAGAGACCCAAGTAGTGAGAGTGGGGGTGGACCCACATCCTGGGGAGGACTAATGCCATCAAATAGAGGGAACTGTATCCCTCGAGAGAAAGGGTGGCTCCCAGGGCATTAGGGCAGTTGAGCAAGTCAGGCACTGAACACTGTTGCAAGTATCTCTGGACATGGCTCCTCGGGAAATGGAGATTGGCTGTCGCTGTGGGCCCCAAGGGGAGGGGAAAATGGATGGAACCAAGGTAAATGTGGGGGCAAGAGAGGAGTTCACGAGAGTACACAAGGATGGATATAAAACATGTAATATTACACCAAAAACGTATAGGGGACGACATACTAATAATGCAAAATGTGATCTAAGGCTCCTGTGAAGAGAAGCTCAATAATTAGGAAAAAAGAAAAGAAAAAGATAAGATGTAGAATTTTTCCAAATCAATATGTATTCTAGATCTAACCTTTAAACTCATCACTATATTCTATTTTACTAGTAAGGGAACCTGACATTATATTGGGCTTCACTTTTCAGGAAGTTTTGGATCACAGAATGGTTCAACAATGGCGGTGGAGGAATATGGGTATGGGATGTTATTGACAGGCGATATATGGTTGACAGGGAGTTATACAGGGCATATGTCCAGGGTGCATGGTAATGTTTGGATATACACATAGTGGAAAAATTAAAAACAACAGCTGGGGGGAACTGGATTCCTGGCCAGGGGTGTTCTGTCACGGTCCCTAGGGGAGCAGCAGCAGTCCACCAGGTGCAATGGTAAGAACCAGGAAGGAATGAGGGTCCTACAGTTCGCCCCTGATACTAATGACTATGCTTGTGAGCCTATATGCCTGAAATAAGAACAAGGCCTAGAGCAGCACTGTGCCTGGGAGGTTCCTCCTGACAGCCTTCATGTTACTCAAATGTGGCCAGTCTCGAAACCAAACTCAGCATGTAGATACAGTGCATTCCACCCAGCGTGGGATGTGGCGCTTGGGGATGGGCCTTCCTGGCGCCGAGGGATCACTGCCAAGTAACAGCTGATGATGCAACTAGAAAATGACCTTGAATTAAAGGTTCAATGTGGACCAGCAGAATATCCCTGTCTACATATAATAACAGGAGTTTAAAATGCTGTTTGACCTAATGTAAGGGGGAGATGGAGGGGAGAAATGAGTTTGTATGGCTATGAGTCTCTAAAAAAGAGTCTGGAGGTTGTCAGAAGGATTGCCCTTATGCATACCTGAGCAGAGTCTCAGAGACAGATAAAGTAGATACAACGCCAGGTATTGGTCCTTTTGAGGGCTAAAGAGACCCACGGGTTCTATGGTCATGGCAGATGGGGTTCACTGCCATGTCAGTTGGCCCTTCTTTGGAGCTGGTGTTTCTGCATGATGGAACTGGACTCAGGGGATCTCTTCACAAGCCTTTCATGCTACTTTACTGGAATTGTAGTTGGAGCTGGGGCTTAAGATATATCTAGGGGATTTGAATGTCTGGACTGACAATAGGATAGCCAGGCCCTGAGCCTCAACAGACTTCAACTCCTACACTCTGATTTATTGGACTTACCCCACTCAGCTAACATGGAGGTGAAGGATGTCAACCACCACACCATGGAGCCTAGAGTGCCTACAACTGAAAACAGGAGGATTGCATCCAGTATCCATGTGGAATCTAAGCCCCCTCTTGACATAGAAGTGCAATGGACACAACCAATCCAATGTCCACAGAGAAAATGTGGCATTGGTGTGGGAAAAGTGGCCATAGTGGCTGCTGGGTGCAGGGAATGGGAGGAAGAGATGAGATGTGGAGGCATTTTCAGGACTTGGATTTGTCCTGGGTGGTGCTTCACGGACAATTATGGGACATTGTAGATCCCCCCAGGGCCCACTGGACGGACTGTGGGAGAGTATGGGCTATCGTGTGGACCATTGACCATGAGGTGCAGTGACGCCCAGAGATGTGCTTACCAAATGCAATGGATGTGTCATGATGACGGGAGAGAGTGTTGCTGTGGGGGGAGTGGGGGCTGGGGACAGTGGGGTTGAATGGGACTTCATATTTTTTGAATGTAATACTTTTTAAAAAATGAATTAAAAAATTAAAAAAAAAGAAATTTGAGAAAACAAAAAAAAAAACAAAAAACAAACAAAAAAAAAAAACAATAAACACTTCCAAACAGAATCCAAAAGCACATTAACAATTATACACACACAAAAAAAATTATACACAGGCAGCCTACTCAATGGGAGAAAATATTGAAAAATATTGAAAATCCCATATCCAACAAGGGATTGATATCCATGTCATATAAAGAGATCATACAATTCAACGATGTAAAGACAAGGAACCCAAATTTATAAAGGGCCCAACTATGGAGACACCCAGGTCCTGCAGTCATAACAGATGACTCTGGAGTTCAGTGCCTTGTCAGTGGCCCCTACTCTGGAGCTTGTGCTCCGGAGTATGCTGGAGTTGGATTCAGATGTGACTTCTCTACGCATGCTTCTTATGTCACTTTTCCTGAACCTGAGGTTGGTGCTGGGGTTGGTGTGTGCTCAGGAGACTTGAATCTCGGGACTGTCCATGTGCCAGCTGGGACCTGAGCTTCAGCAGAGTTTCAACACCTACTCTCCAGTTTGTTGGACTTAAACCAGTCTGCCGACAGAGAGGTGAGGTTGGTCAACCACCACACCATGGAAACGAGAGAGTCTACAATGGCAAGTGGGAGAATCTCATCTTTCAGCCATGTGAGATCGAAACCCTCCTCGATTTTGAGGAGGAGTGGACATCACCATCCCAGGAGCTTCAGGATGGAGGAATAAATTATGGATTACAGTGGATTTAGTAGTATTCTAGTATATAATAGTTGTGATCCTAGGAATGGAAGAAACTGTATCACTGAAGTGGAGACAGTGGCCATGGGAGTTATGAGGGAAGGGAGAAGTAAGAAGAAGAGGAGTGATATAAGGGTATTTTTTGAACTTGAAGTTGTTCTGAATGATATTGCAAGGGCAGCTGCAGGACATTAAATATCCTGCCAAAATGCACTGAATGAAATGGGAGAGAGTGCACTCTACAATATAAACTATAATTCATGCTGTGTAGCAGTGCTACAAAATGTATTCATCAAATGCAATGAATGTGCCACACTGAGGAAAGAGGTTTTTGATGTGGGAGGAATGGGAGGGAGTGTGGTAAGTGGGGTAAATCAGAACTTCTTATATTTATGAATGTAACATTTTGTGTAATCTATGTTTCTTTAAAAAAGATAATAATGAAAACAAACAAACAAAAAACATTGTACAATGCATGAGACTATAAATCTCAATGAATCCTCTGGTGGAAGGTGGACTGTGGGTAACAGAACACATAGAAGAACATTCTCTCATGATCTATGACAAGTATATAATACTAATATAGGTTGGAATTTACCAGATAGGTTGGAGAAAAATACACCAAATGAAAGATATTGGCTATAGTTACTAGCAATGTTTTGATGATGCTCTTTCATAGTTTGTAATAATTGTTTTACAAAAATGCAAGGCGTTGGTAATGTATGGGAGCCCTGTGTGATGATATGCATATTTTTTGTAGTTCACAACTTATACTATACACTTCTGGTTTATGGATTTTCATATATGAATGATGAACTTCAATAGAAAAAGTAAAAAAAAAAACAAAGAAAAACAAACAAAAAAAGAACTCTACACCATAATCAAGTGGGTTTTATCCCAGGGATAAAATGGTGTTTGAACACAAGAAAATCAATTCGTGTTATACACTACATTGACAATTTGAAGAAGAAATTCATGCGATCCTCTTGATTGCTGTAAAAAATCATGGGACATAGAACAGCACTTTTTCTTGATTTAAAAAAAATCTTCAGAAGATAGGAATAGAAGGAAGCTTTCTCAATATGGTAAAGTTCCAACATGAGAAACTCAAAGCCAGCACTGTACTGAACAGGGAAATACTGAGACCTTCCCTGCTGGGATCAGAAGCAAGACAGGAATGTCCCTTGTCACCACTGTTAGTCAATATTGTGCTAGAACATTTAGCTAATCTGGAAGGGTAAGAGGCCATGAATAGATCAAAAATAAATATTTAAAAAGAACATGAGGATTATGTGAACATGGCCAATGAGCTAGACAGATAAATCTTAGTTCTCACTAGAACAACTGAGAGGGAGTCAAGGTTACCTTGCTGACATGCATTGGGGTACAGCAGACCAGGATAGTGCTTCACAAAATAATCTCTCAGACCACAATGAAATGAAGCTGGAAATCAGTAGGGACCAGAGAAACAGATTAGGCACAAAGATATGGAAGTTAAACAATGCACTCTTAGACATACAGTGGATTAGGGAGGGAATCTCAAAAGAAATCAGTAACTACCTTGGAATGAATGAAAATGACAACATTACATATCAAAACCTATGGGATGCAGCAATAGCTGTGCTGAGAGGGAAATGCAGAGCCATAAATGCATATTTCAAAAAAGAAGAAAGGGCTAAAATGAAAGACCTACGTGAACACCAGAAGTAATTAGGAAAAGAACAACAAACTAACTCCAAAGGAAATATAAAGAAGGAAATAACAAAGATTAGAGCAGCTCTAAAAAAATCAAAATTTAAAAAGCAGTAGAAAAAAACAAAACAAAACAAAATCTGGTTCTTCAAGAAGACCAAGCCCTTAATAGTCTAGGAGAAATAAAAGGAAAGATGCAAATATGCAAAACAAGAAATAAGGAAGGGGATATCACCACTGACCCCACAGACATAGAGTACTATAAAAGGAAAATATGAAAAATTATATGCCAACAAGATGGATAATTTGAGGAAATGGACAAATTCTTAGAAACACACAAGCAGCCTACATTGATAAATAAAGAAATTGATGAACTCAACAGACAAATCACAAGCAATGATAAAGCATCTCTTATCAAAAATTTACCAACTAAGAAGAGCCCAGGAATAGATGGCTTCATAGGTGAATTCTACCAAACATGCTGGAAAGAACACTAATCCTACTTCCAAAAAAAAAAAATAGAAGTGAAAGGAATACAACCTAACTTATTCAGTGATGCCAACATCACTCGAATACCAAAGCCAAACAAAGATGCCACAAGAAAGGAAAACTACACACCAATCTCTCTAATGAACCTACATGCTGAAATCCTTAACAAAATACATGCTTATCATATTCAACAACACATCAAATGAATTAGACCCCATAACCAGGTGAGCTTCATCCCTGGTATGCAAGGAAGGCTCAACATAAGAAAATCAATCAATGTTTTACACCATATAAACAGATCAAAAGGAAAAAATAACATCATCATCTCTATGATGCATAAAAACATTTGACAAGATACAGCACCCTTCCCTGATAAAAGTCTATAAAAGACAGAAATAGAAAGAAACTATCTCAACATGATAAAGGGTATTTATGAAAAACCCACAACTAACCTTATGTAAAATGGTGAAATTCTAAAAGTTTTTCCTCTAAGATCAGGAACAAGACTAGGATGCTCACAATCACTGTTCCTACTTAAGACTGTTTTACAAGTATCTGCTCAAGCACTTGGGCAAGAAAAACCTATAAAAGCCATCCAAATTTGAAAGGAAGAAGTAAAAATTTCACTATTTGCAGATGACATGATCCTATATAGAGAAGGCCCTGAGAAATTGACAACAAAGCCTCTAGAGCTTATAAATGAGTTCAGTAATGTCACAGGTTAGAAGATCAATGTGCAAAAATCAGTAACATTTCTGCATACCAAAATGAGCAATCTGAGGAGAAAATCAATAAAAAAATACCATTTAAAATAGCAACTAAGGGGCGGAGCCATGGCACTGGCACCACGGTAGCGATTCCTGGAGGCTCTGTGGTGCTGGGGAATTCATAAGCCGTGAGTGGGCTATTAAGGGGCTAACAGTGCAGGAGGTTTTCGCAAACGGATTTGGTGAGAGAGACGGGAGTTATTTGTGAGGCGGGGAAATTTTGATTTCTGACACAAATAATAGTGCTTCCGGCTAGAACCCCACCCCCAAGGCTGGCTGCTGATCTGCAGTGGCCTTAAATAGCTTGCAACAAAGAGACATCACCAGGAGGCTATTTCGAGATACGGCAGGGTGGGAGGATGCTGGAAGCCGATTAGGGGAATTTTTGCGAGGTGTGGGATTTTTGATTTCAGACACTGATACAGTGCTTCTGGCTAGAGCCACGCCCCCTAAGCCTAGCTGTGGATCTACAGCATCCTTAAATAGGCTGCAATATAGAGGCGCCCCCAACTGGCTGTTTCAGGGGCCTGCAAGGCGGGAGGTGTCCTGAAGTCGAATTGGTGATACAGCCACAGAACAGACCCTAGTGAAAGGGGGAATTGCGGGTTTCGGACACTAAGGTCAGAGTTTGCAGATGTGACTTCTCTCATAGGGCTGGCACCCAGCTGTGGGGATCCCTGAAGGCTGTGTTGCACTGCGGTGCTCCCAGGCTCCCTGTTAACTGGATTTGAGGTTGCCAGATCTGTGTCCCTTAAACCCTGGTGACCCACACCCCAGAGACTCACACCTCTTGAGTCTGCAATATCACAGACTTTCCATCCCTGAATCCACCATGCCCTGAGGCCCATCTGAGGTCCTTGAATGTCCTACCCCTTGATGTTTGTGTGTTTTTTTTTAATTTTAAATTTTTATTTTTTTATTGTCCTGGTTGCTAACATTACATTATTTCATAGTCTTTTCTCCCATTGTATCTCCAAAGGTCTTTTTTTTCTTTTTTCTTTTCATTTATTTAGGTTTTCTTGTTGTTGCTGCTGTTGGTGTTCTATATCTCCTTTTCTTTTCCTTCCTTGTTCCCCTCCCTTTTCATTACCCACCCCCCTTTTGCTTTGTTTCTTCTCTCCTTTTTTTTCTCTCTTTTCTCTTGTCCCTCATTTTCTTCTTATTTTATTTTATCTTAATTATACAATAGGTGCTGGAGGGAACACCTCACATTTGATGGGTTTCCTCATCCTCCACTGCCTCATTTCTGTGTGAATTGATTTTGGCTATCTACACTATCCCCTTTCCCCTACATCTTGATATCCTCCATCATCTACTGTCTCTCCTATATTCCACCTCCCTTTCTTCGGTCCACAAATTGTCTAACTCTTAATTTCTAATACCTTTGCTTTGATTTCTGTCTGTTACCCACTCTTGAAACTATTGCCTTTCTTTTCTCCTTCCCTCTCTCATGTAAATTAATTCATACCATATTCCTCCCATATTCAGTCGACTACCTCATTATAGGTACTCTACCTACTGCTATAACTCTACACAACTTACATGAATCTAATATCCATCCTCCCAGATCTCACATTGTTGCTCTGTTAATATTTATCACCAATACTACTTTACACTTTTTCCTTGCTTACACAATTGCCTTTCCCTAGCCCTAATACTTTCTTTTAAAGTGAACTCAACCTGCAATAAGAAATTAGAATAAGAAGAACAAAGTGACAAAGAGAAGATATAACACTTACACAAAAACAACAGCTAATTAATCCCCAAGACTAGACAAAGAAGCTAAGGAACTGATTAAACCCGTCAAGATAAAATGATGACCAGACACAACAAAAATCTACAAACCAAACCAGTAATCAGGAAAACATGGCCGAATCCAATGAACAAACTAAAAATCAGGAAGGGGAACAGAACTTCGCACAAGTAATGAAAGATCTCAGAACATTTATCACCGACAAATTTAATGAAGTAAAGGAAGTGGTTAACAACATGAAGACAACACTTGGAGGGGAAATTGCAGACATACGCAAAAAGATAACAGATATGATGGGAATGAACACCACAGTTCAAGAAATCAAAAATACACTTGCAGAAATTATCAGCAGACTAGCAGAGGCAGAGCAGAGAATTAGTGATGTGGAAGACAGTACATCGGAAATCAGATAGTAGAATTGGTTGTTAAAAGATAGAAAAAAATCCAGCTAGGACTTAGGGACCTGAATAATAATGCAAAACGCTCAAACATACATATTATAGGCATTCCAGAAGGAGAAGAGAAGGGAAAGGGGTCAGAAGAAGTGTTGCAGGAAATAATGGCTGAAAACTTCCCAAATCTACTGAAAGAGACAGATGTACATATCCAAGAAGCACAGCACACCCCAATCGTCATAAACCCCAACAGGCCCACCCCAAGACATATACTTGTCAAATTATCCAATGCTCAAGACAGAAAATTCTAAAAGCAGCAAGAGAAAAGAAAACCATCACATACAAGGGAAGCTCCATAAGATTAAGTGCTGATTTCTCATCTGAAACTGCGGTGGCTTGCTCAGTCGGTAGAGGTGGGGTCTGGCTGTGGACGAGGGGTCGGTCCAGCTTAGGATGAGGGGTTGGTCCCACTTGGGACGAGGGGTCGGTCCGGCAGCAGACGAGGGGTCGGTCTCACAGGGGTTGCGTGGTTCGGCTGACGGGGTCACCCGGAGAAGCAGGCGACGAACTGGGGACAAGGGAGGCCAGGCCCTTGTCGGGGGCTCTCAGGACTGGAGGGCGCACAGCAGAAAAACTACCGCGGAGACAAGGTAAACACGCAAGTCCACTTTACTGAGGGAGAGGCAACAGTTTTATAGGGGCTGGGGAAGGCTGATTGGTCGAAGCCACGCCCTGTTCTGATTGGTTGCCGGCGAAAGGTCAGTGGGCGGTACTGGACGGGGGAGGGGTGGTGGTTAGGGATTGGCTGTCGCTGTTGCTGGGGGAAGGGGCAGGGTTTAGGGATTGGTGGCTGCTGTTGCTGGGGTGGAGGGCAGACTTGAGTTTCCCGCCCACGCCTGGCTGTTGCTGCTGTCGGGGGAAGGGAAAAGGGCGGGCTGGATTTTTCCGCCCACGCCTGGCTGTTGCTGCTGTCGGGGGAGAGGAAAAGGGCAGACTGGATTTCTCTGCCCACGCCTGGCTGTTGCTGCTGTCGGGGGAGTGGAAAAGGGCAGACTGGATTTCTCCGCCCTGCGCCTGCGCAGGGAGAAGGAAGAAGAAGAGTGCTGCCCCACAAGGCATCGTGTGGCGCCATCCGGGAGGAGGGGCGGCCGCGGAAGCATGGCTGCCGAGAAGGGGAGACCTGAGGGCACTCTGCGCCCATGCCGAGCTTCCTTCAGGGGTGGCGGTGGGCCCGACCAACCACCCTATTATGGGGGCAGAGGAATTAGGCCTACCGCGGCCGCTCCCCTGCCAGGCCAGCAAACCACACTTCAGCCCGAGGGGTGACCGCATGAAACCATGGAGGCAAGAAGGCAGTGGTATGATATAGTCAAGGTACTAAAGGAAAAAAATTTCCAACCAAGAATACTCTATCCAGCTAAACTAGCATTCAAAAATGATGGAGAGTTCAAAATATTCACAGATAAACAGAAACTGAAAGAGTATGTCAACAAGAAACCTCCCCTTCAAGAAATTCTAAAGGGAGTTCTGTAGGAAGAAAGGAAAAAACAGGATAGGCAGAGTTGGAGGAGAGTGTAAGAGCAACAAAAAAGACAAAAAGAGAAGGGAAAAAAAGCCAACAAAATATGACAAACACAAGTCCAATCAAAATATGGATAACACAAATAATTCCTTGAAAATAATAACACTGAATGTCAATGGACTAAACTCACCTATCAAAAGATTCAGACTGGGACATTGGATAAGGAAATATGACCCATCTATATGCTGTCTACAAGAGACACATCTTAGACACAGAGACTCATGGAGGTTGAAAGTGAGTGGTTGGAAAAGAATCATACGAGCAAAAAATAACCAAAAAAAAGAGGCAGGAGTAGCTATATTAATATCAGACAAAATAGACTTTAAATGCGAAACAATTGTGAGCGACAAAGAAGGATACTACATTTTAGTGAAAGGGAAAATCTGCCATGAAGATCGAACAATCATAAATATTTATGCACCAAACAAGGGTGCCTCTAAATACATGAGGCAAACGCTGGAAAAACTAAGTGAAAGAATAGATGCATCTACAATTATAGTGGGGGATTTTAATACACCACTATCAACTCTGGACAGAACACCTCAAAAGAGAATCACTAAAGAAACAAAACATTTGAACAGTATATTAGAGGAGCTGGGTCTAATAGACATATATAGATCATTACACCCAAACACAGCAGGATATACATTTTTCTCAAATGCACATGGATCATTCTCCAAGACAGACCATATGCTAGGCCACAAAGAAAGGCTTAATGACTTCAGAAAGATCGAAATCATACAAAATAATATCTGTGACCATAGTGGAGTGAAGCTGGAAATTTACAAGGGTCAGAGGCCCAGATTTCACACCATGATTTGGAAATAAAACAGCACACTCTTAGAAAAACAGGGGTCAAAGAGGAAATATCAAAAGAAATCAATGACTACCTTGAAACAAATGATAATGATAATATAAAATACCAAAATTTATGGGATGCAGCAAAAAAGTACTGAGAAGGAAATTTATAGCCATAAATTTATATATCTAAAAAGAAGAAGGAGTAAAAATTGAAGAACTAACTGCACACTTGGAGGAATTAGAAAAATAAAAAACAAAGTAATCCAACAGGAAGAAGAAAGAAGGAAATAACGAAGATAAGAGCAGAACTAAATGGAATAGAAAATAAGAAAGCACGTGAAAAGATAAACAAGAACAAGAGCTGGTTATTTGAGAAGATCAACAAATTTGACAAACCTATAGCGAGACTAACAAAGAAAAAAAGATAGAAGATGCAAATATACAAAATAAGAAATGAGAAAGGCGATATCACCACTGACCCCACAGAAATAAAGACTATCATAAGAGGATACTTTGAAAAACTATATTCCAACAAAAATGACAATTCAGAGGAAATGAACAAATTCCTAGAAACACATAAGCAGCCCATATTGAAGAAAGAAGAAATTGATGATCTTAACAAACCAACCACAAGTAAAGAGATAGAATCAGTCATTAAAAACCTCCCAAGTAAGAAGAGACCAGGGCCAGACGGCTTCACAGGTGAATTCTACAAAACATTCCGGAAAGAACTAACACCAAACCTGCTGAAACTATTCCAATAAATCAAAACAGAAGGAACATTGCCTAACTCCTTCGATGATGCCAACATTACCCTAGTACCAAAGCCAAACAAAGACACCACAAGAAAGGAAAATTACAGACCAATTTCTCTAATGAAACCTAGATGCAAAAATACTTAACAAAATACTTGCTAATTGTATTAAACAACACATTAAATGAATTATACACCACGACCAAGTGGGATTCATTCCAGGTATGTAAGGATGGTTCAACATAAGAAAATCAATCAATGTAATACACCATATAAACAGATTGAGGGAAAAAAATCACATGATTATATCTAGAGATGCAGAAAAACATGTGACAAAATACAGCATGCTTTTTTGATAAAAACACTCCAAAAGATTGGAATACAAGGAAATTTTTTGAACATGATAAAGAGTATATATGAAAAACCGACAGCCAACATCGTTTACAATAGAGAAATCCTAAAATCCTTCCCTCTAAAGTCAGGAACAAGACAAGGATGTTTCCCCTTCTATTTAACATTGTCTTAGAAGTACTTGCTCAAGCACTGAGGCATGAACCAGATATAAAAGGCATTCATATTGGAAAGGAAGAAGTCAAAATTTCATTATTTGCAGATGACATGATCCTATACATAGAAAATCCTGAGATCTACAACAAAGCTTCTAGAACTCATAAATGAGTTTAGTAAAGTCGCAGGTTACAAGATCAATGCGAAAAATCAGTAGCATTTCTGTACACCAATAATGAGCAAGATCAGGAGGAAATCAAGAAACAAATACTATTCATAATAGTAAATAAAAAAATCAAATATTTAGGAATAAATTTAACTAAATATGTGAAAAACATATACACTGAGAACTATACAAGACTGTTCAAGGAAATCAAAGAAGACCTAAATAATGGAAGAATATTCCTTGTTCATGGATAGGAAGACTAAATATTATTAAGATGTCTATCCTACCAAAACTGATCTACTCATTCAATGCAATCCAATAAAAATCAACACAGCCTTCTTTAAGGAACTAGAAAAACTAACTATGAAATTTATTTGGAAAGGAAAGAGGCCCCAAATAGCCAAAGACATATTGAAAAAGAAAAACAAAATTGGAGGAATCACACTACCAGGCTTCAAAACATACTACAAAGCTACAGTAGTGGAAACAGCATGGTATTGGCATAAGGACAGACACACAGACCAATGGAATCAAATTGAAAGTTCTGATATAGAACCTCATATATATAGCCATATAATATTCAATAAAGCCACCAAACCCTTTCATCTGGGAGAGAATGGCCTATTCAACAAATGGTGCCTGGAGAACTGGATATCCATATGTAGAATGAAAGAGGATTACCATCTCACACTTATACAAAGAACAATGCAAGATGGGTCAAAGACCTAAATGTAAGAGCCAAGACCATAAAGACCTTGGAAAGCAGTAAACATCTACAGGACCTTGTAATAGGAAATGGCTTCATGAATATCACACCAAAAGCACGAGCAGCAAAAGAACAAATAGATAAATGGGACTTCCTCAAAATTAAAGCCTCCTGCACCTCAAAGGAGTTTGTCAAGAAAGTAAAAAGGGAACCCACACAATGGGAGAAAATATTTGGCAACCATATATCCGATAAGAGATTTATAACTTCCATATATAAAGAACTCATATATCTTGAAAATAAAAAGTTAAAAAACCCATTTAAAAAATGGGAAAAAGATTTAAACAGACACTTCTCCAAAGAAGAAATACAAATGGCTAAAAAGCACATGAAAAAATGCTCCATATCTCTAGCTATCAGGGAAATGTAAATCAAAACTACAATGAGATACCATCTTACTCCCATAAGATTGGCAGCTATGAAAAAAACAAAAGAATACAAATGTTGGAGAGGATGTGAAGAAATGGGAGCACTCATCCACTGCTGGTAGGAATGCAGAAGGATCCAACCATTTTGGAGGACAGTTTGGTGGTTTCTCAAAAAACTAACCATAGATTTGCCATATGACCCAGCAATACCACTGCTGGGTATATATACCCAGCAGAACTGAAAACAAGGACACAAATCGATACATGTACACCAATATTCATAGCAGCATTGTTCACTAAGGCCAAAAGTTGGAATCAACCCAAATGCCCATCAACAGATGCCTGGATCAATAAAATGTGGTATATACATACAATGGAATACTACTCGGCTGTAAGAACAAATACACTACAAACACACGTGATAACATGGATGAATCCTGAGAACCTTATGTTGAGTGAAGCAATCCAAGCATTGAAGGACAAATACTACATGACCTCAATGATATGAAATAAGCAAGCTACCTCAGAGATCTAGAGACTGGAAGTAGGCTTACAGGAAATCGAGGGTGGAGGAAGGATGTGAGCCAACGTCTACAGGGGTGGAATCTATGATGAGCTGGTGGTAAGTATGAGCACAAAGAAGAGATAAAATGGGGGCAAGGGGTTGCCTTCGGGTGGGGCTTTGCAGATTTGAGGGGGCTGGGGATGGACGGAGGGGTAATAGTGCCCAAAAAATTGGGGGGAGGGAGGGGCAACATACGAACATAGCAGAGTGTCAACTGTTGGTTGAGAGTATAATGCTGAGAAAACCGTATCAAAATATAATTAGGAGGGTTACCTGTTTAGGATGCTCGGAGGGGATGGTCTGACACGGGACGGACTCCTGGGGAATGTCTGAATGCTCATTTTGCCAGGGTGGGTTGTATCATTGGGTAGAGACCCAAGTAGTGAGAGTGGGGGTGGATCCACATCCTGGGGAGGACTAATGCCATCAAATAGAGGGAACTGTATCTCTTGAGAAAAGGGTGGCTCCCAGGGCATTAGGACATTTGAGCAAGACAGGCTCTGAACACTGTTGCAAGTATCTCTGGACATGGCTCCTCGGGAAATGGAGATTGGCTGTCGCTGTGGGCCCCAAGGGGAGGGGAAAATGGATGTTCAATGGATGGAACCAAGGTAAATGTGGGAGTAAGTGAGGAGTTTCACGAGAATACACAAGGATGGATATAAAACATGTGATATTATGCCAAAAACGTATAGGGGACGACAGACTAATAATGTAAACCATAATGTAAAACATAGGATAACTAAAAAATTTACAAAACTGTACAGCCTAAAGTATGGACCACAATGTAAGCACAGATGTCACCTTGTTTGAAAGCTATTGTCTCAGAGTCTGTACATCAGTTCAAGTAAATATGATATGAATAAATTATAAGATTATCGCTATGGAAGGGAAAAGGTTTTATGGTGGATGTGTGGGAGTATTGTATATTGTATATATGAATTACTGTGATCTAAGGCTCTTGTGAAGAGAAGCTCAATAATTAGGAAAAAAGAAAAGAAAAAGATAGGATGTGGAATTTTTCCATTCAATACGTATTCCAGATCTAACCTTTAAACTCATCGCTATATTCCATTTTACTAGTAAGGGAACCTGACATTATATTGGGCTTCACTTTTCAGGAAGTTTTGGATCACAGAGTGGTTCAACAATGGCAATGGAGGAATACTGGTATGGGATGGTATATACAGGCAATATATGATTGACAGGGAGTTATACAGGGCATATGTCCAGGGTGCATGGTAATGTTTGGATATACTCATAGTGGAAACAATTAAAAACAACAGCTGGGGGGGTACTGGGTTCCTGGCAGGGGGTGCTCTGTTGTGGTCCCTAGGGGAGCAGCGGCAGTCCCTCAGGTGCAACGGTAAGGACCAGGAAGGAATGAGGGTCCTACAGTGAGCCCCTGATACAAATGACTATGCTTATGAGCCTATACACCTGAAATAAGAACAAGGCCTAGAGCAGCACTGTGCCTAGGAGTTTCCTCCTGACAGCCTTCATGTTACTCAAATGTGGCCAGTCTCAAAGCCAAACTCAGCATGTAAATGCAATGCATTCTCCCCAGCATGGTACATGACAGCCGGGGATGAGTCTCCCTGGCACCGAGGGACCACTACCAAGTACCAGCTGATGACATAACTAGAAAATGACCTTGAATTAAAGGTTCAACATAGACCAGCAGAATATCCCTGTCTACATATAATAACAGGAGTTTAAAATGCTGTTTGACCTAATGTAAGGGGGAAATGGAAAGGAAAAATGAGTTTATATGGCTATGAGTCTCTAAAAAAGAATCTGGAGGTTGTCAGAAGGATTGCCCTTATGCACACCTGAGCAGAGTCTCAGAGACAGATAAAGTAGATACAACCCCAGGTATTGGTTCTTTTGAGGGCTAAAGAGACCCATGGGTTCTATGGTCATGGCAGATGGGGTTCACTGCCATGTCAGTTGGCCCTTCTTTGGAGCTGGTGCTCCTGCGTGATGGAGCTGGACTCAGATGGGATCTCTTTTCACAAGACTTTCATGCTACTTTACTGGATTTGTTTTTGGTGCTGGGGTTTAAGATATATCTAGGGGATTTGAATGTCTGGACTGACAATATGATAGCCAGGCCCTGAGCCTCAACAGACTTCAACTCCTACACTCTGATTTATTGGACTTACCCCACTCAGCTAACATGGAGGTGAAGAATGTCAACCACCACACCATGGAGCCTAGAGTAACTACAACTGAAAGCAGGAGGATTGCATCTAGTATCCATGTGGAATCTAAGCCCCCTCTTGACATAGATGTACAATGGACACAACCAATCCAAGGTCCATAGAGAAAATGTGGCATTGGTGTGGGAAAAGTGGCCATGGTGGCTGCTGGGTGCTGGGAATGGGAGGAAGAGATGAGAGGTGGAGGCGTTTTCGGGACTTGGAGTTGTCCTGGGTGGTGCTTCATGGACAATTATCGGACATTGTAGATCATCCCAAGGCCCACTGGATGAAACAGGGGAGAGTATGGGCTATGATGTGGACCATTGACCATGAGGTGAAGCAATGCCCAGAGATGTACTTACCAAATGCAATGGATGTGTCATGATGATGGGAGAGAGTGTTGCTGTGGGGGGAGTGGTGGGGTGGGGGCAGTGGGGTTGAATTGGGACTCATATTTTTTGAATGTAATATTTTAAAAAAATGAATAATAAAAAAATAAAATTTGTGAGCAACGTAAGTGTTCTACATGATATTGCAATGATGGATGCATGCCATGTTTAATTTCATTAAATATTTATAAAATGTATGGTCTAAAATGTAAACCATAATGTAAACCATGGACCTCCTTTAGTAGCTATATTTAAATATTGGTACCTCAGGTGTAAAAAATGTACCATCCACATATAAAAATGTTATTAATATGGGAAGGGGGAGAGGGGGAAAGATGATGGTTATATGGGAGTCCCCTGTTGTAGTAGTTTGATATAATTGATGGATTCCCAAAAGAAATATTGGATTATGCTTGGAATCTGATCTGTACATGGGCATGATTGAATTATGATGAGGGCATTGAGTCCCTACCCCTTGGTGGGTGGGAACTCACAAATAAAAGGCATGGTGAAGAACAGAGTTCGGGATTTCTGATGTTAGAGTTTGATGCTGAAGACCTGGGAAATCAGCACTCAGGGGAAAGGGAAGCCAGCACCAAGAGGCAACCTTGAACCCAGAGAAAAGCAAGCCCCAGGAACATAGGAAACCCGGAAGCCAAAACCCTCGCAGACATTGTGAGACATCTTGCTCCAATAGACTTTAGTGAGGGAAGTAACTTATACTTTATGGTCTGGTATCTGTAAGCTCCTACCCCAAATAAATACCCGTTATAATTCCCAGCAGATTTCCGGTATTGTGCATCAGCACCCCTTTCGCTGACTAATACACCTGTGTTCTGTAAGTGACTTTACTGTGACCTAAAACTTCTTGGAAGACCAAATAAAGAATGAAAGACACTGGAGGAATGGAAGAAAATAAGATCACTGTACATGCAGAATGATATATAGTACAGTGATGAAAAGAAAAATATACAAAAGTTTTTAAAAATATTTTTCAGTTTATTTTTAATATCCATATTTAAAAATTTTAATTTTAGTTTCTCTAAATTATTATGTATTTTATTTCTTACATTTAAACCTATCATTATTTCATTTTCCTGATAATTATACTTGGTGATATCCTTGGCTTCATTTTTAAGGAAGTTTTGGGTCACAGAAGGGTTTCAACTATGGTAGGGGAGGAGCATTGGTGTGGGGTGTCAGTGTGGAGGATATATGGGAGGAAGCTCACCTGGGCATACACATAAAGCATAAAATGCATTTTAGTGTTCATGGAGCATTTTTACAGTGAGTGGAGATTCACACAATAACTAAAGAATATCAAATTCCCATTGTGGGGAGCTCTGCCACTTTCTCTAATGGAATAGCAAGAATCCCTCAAGTACAGAGGCAATGACTAGTAAAGGAGGATGGTCCATTGATGGGCCCTTGATACTGACGACTCTGCTTGTGAGGCTTCACTCTTGAAATTGAAACTTAGCCTACTATTGTAGAGTGCCTAAGAGTTAGCAAGTGGGAAACACCCTGTGCTCAAAGGTGGCCTCTCTCTAAGCCAAACAGCATATAAATGCAATAACTTCCCCCCAGCATGCTTTATGACTCCCAGGGATGAGTAAACTCATGGAAATAAACTCTGGAGTATGGGTTACTAAGAAATGGAATGAGGGTTGAGAATGGAAGCTGATGATTGATGTATGGAGTGATATAATTTGGTTAATTGTAATAGAGTGGAAATGAATAGGGTTGAGAGTAACACATGTAACACACTATAGGAATGCTCAGAAGGAACATTATTGCTTAAATGCTCAAATCAGAAAATAAGCACCTCAAATCAGTCAGTTAAACTTCATCTTAAGATAGTAGAAAAAAGCAAACTAAGTCCAAAGCAAAGAGAAGAAAGGAAATAATAAACATCAGAAAGGAAACCAATGAAATACCAGAAAACCAATAAAAAGCAATATTATGTTGAAAAGATCAATAAAATAGTCAAATCTTGAGGTCAACAGAAGTAAAAGAGGACTACATTACCAAAACCAGGAGTAAGGATGGGAACATCACTACTAAGACTATGGAAGTAAAAAGATTACAAGCAAAAATTGTCCTAGTGGGTCAGTCACTAGGGGTAAGAGAGAGGTGCCACTCTCATTTCCACCGCTTGACTCCTGGACCCATGGACCATAAAGTGGATGCTGATTTAAAGCATACACAGCCTCCTGGAGAACATTGCCCCAGCCGTGCAAGGTATTACCAGCTAGTTGGCACTGTTAATGAGTCTTTGACAGGTCATTCCACCATTCTATCAATCCAGCTGCTTCAGCTGATGGTGAACATGGTAAGACCAGGGAATTCCATGGGCATGTGCCCATTCCCACACATCATTTGCTGGGAAATTAGTTCCTTGAGCAGAAACAATGCTGTGTGGAATGCCATGGTGGGAGATAAGACATTCGGTAAGTCCACGGATGCTAGTTTGGGAAGAACCATTGCATGTAGGAAATGCAAACTCATATACAGAGTATGTGTCTATTCCAGTTAAAACAAATTGTTGCCCCTTGCATGGTGGAAGTAGCCCAATAGAGTCAACCTGCCACCAGGTATTAGGCTGGTCACCTCAAGGAATGTTGCCCTATTGGGGGCTGAGTGTGGGTCTCTGCTGCTGGCAGATTGGGCACTCAGCAGTGGATGTAGCCAAGTCAGCCTTGGTAAGAGGAAGTGCATATTGCTGAGCCCATGCATAACCTCCATCCCTACCTCCACGGCCACTTTGTTCATGAGCACACTGGGCAATGACAGGAGTGGCTGGGGAAAGAGGCTGAGCATTAGCCACAGACTGGGTCATCTTTTCCACTTGATAATTAAAATCTTCCTCTGCTGAAGTTACCCTCTGGTAGCATTCCCATGGGACAAACAATTTTCATGTGTTTTGCCCACTGAAAAAGGTCAATTCACATAACTCTACTCCAGACCTCCTTCTCACCAATTTTCCAATCATGTTTCTTCCAAGTCCCTGACCATCCAACCAAGCCATTGGCAACAGTTCATGAATCAGTGTACAAATTCACCTCTGGCCATTTTTCCTTTCAAGCAAAATGAACAACCAGGTGCACTGCTCAAAGTTCTGCCCACTGGGAGGATTTGCCTCACCACTGTCCTTCAGCCATGTCCCAGAAAGGGGCTGCAATGCTGCAGCTGTCCACTTTTGGGTGGTACCCGCATATCGTGATGAATCATCTGTAAACCAGGCCTGAGTTTTCTCTTCCTCAGTCAAATGATTGTAAGGGACTCCCCAACAGGCCAAAGCTGTGGGCTGGGAAGGAGAAAGTCGCATGGCTGCGGTGGTGATCATGGCTATTTGGGCTACTTCCCCATGTAACTTTCTCATGCCTTCATGATGCACTCAAGCCCTTCTCATATATACCACTTCCACTTTACTATGGAGTGCTACTATGCCCTCCCGACTTTATGGTTTGGTGGGTCAGACAATACCCAGCTCATGATAGGCAACTCAGGTCTCATGGTAACTTGATGGCCCATAGTTAAGCACTCGGTCGCTACTAAGGCCCAGCAGCAGGCCAAAAGCTGTTTTTCAAAAGGGGAGTAGTTATCTGCAGAGGATGGCAGGGTTTTGCTCCAAAATCCTAAGATCAGTGTTGTGTTTCACTAGGGGTCTGCCAAAGACACAGGACAAAATGATGATTTTTGTATTAGTAGTAGCATTACTACTAGCCAAGGTTCTGTTGTTAGCTTGCTGAGGAAATGCCAAACGGTCCTCCACAAGGGCTCCGCCATTCTCCACTCACACCATCAGCTAATGAGGGATCCCTTTCCTCCACATGCACTCTAACTTATATTAAAGCAGTTTTCAGAAAAAGGTTTTTCACTTCTGTTTATATAGCAGGGAATCATACATGGATAATACTTATTTTTAAAGTGAGTCAATTGTATTAATACATAGTAACAAATCATTCAATTAATCCAAAACATAAAATCAATGGTATTTGGTATTGTACATTCATCACTTCAATCATTATTAGAGCATTTCCATTATTTCAATAGCAAAAATATTAAACAAAAAAGACACCCTGTGCCAGCAACTGCATAGCAACCATCTACCCACAATCTGCAGACCCACAAACCACAGTCCCACAACAACCAGACACATGCAAGACATTCCCTTGGCTAATGGATATACATGGTAACAATCACACAAATGCACGGAAGCCTGAAGAACCTCTGACACTAATTATATATTTGCCAGACCCTCCACTGTACACTCAGAGTCCCTTGTACAAAAAATATGAGTTTATATGGTTATGAGTCTCCAAAACAGAGTCAGGAGACCATCAGAGGGGTCACTCTTATGCATGCCTCAGCAGGGTCCCAGAGACAGCCAAAGTAGATACAACCCCAGGTATTGGTTCTTCTGAGGGCTCCAGAGACCTCGAGGTTCCAGGGTCGTGGCAGATGGAGTTCAGTGCCAGGTCTCTCGGCCCTACTTTGGAGTTGGTGTTCCTGAGTGGGACGGAGTTTAACTCAGATGTGATCTTTTTTCAGAAGCCAATCCTGTTACTTTTACTGGACCTGTGGTTGGCACTGGGGTTTGGAGTATGTCCAGGGGACCTGAATCTCTGGACTGTCCATGTCCATAGCTAGGCCCTGAGCCTCAACAGACCTGCAGCTCCCACCCTCTATTTTAATGAACTTACTCCAGCCAGCAAACAGGGAGGTGAAGAAGGTCAAGCACCATACCAGGGGGCCAAGAGGGCCTACAACTGCAAGCAGGAGAACTGCATCCATCATCCATGTGGAATCTGAGCCCCCTCTCGATATGGAGGTGGAGTGGACATAACCATCCCAGGGTCCACAGGATGGAGGAATAGAGTATGCATTAGAGTGGACTTACTGATATTCTATTCTGGAACTGTTGTGATTAGTAATGGAGGAAAATGTAGCATTAATGTGGAGGATGTGGCCATGGTAGCTGCTGAGGGTAGGGAGAGGGAAGAAGAGTTATGATGTGGGGACAGGTTCACAACTTGGAGTTGTGCTGGGTGGTACTGCAGGGACAGTTGCTGGACATTGTAGGTCCTGCCCTGGCCCACTGGGTGGACTGGGTTAGAGTGTAAACTACGATGTAAACCACTGTCCATGTGGTGCAGCAGGGCTCCAGAATGTATTCACCAAGTGCAGTGAATGTGCCATGACGATGAAAGAGGTTGTTGATGTGGGAGGAGTGGGGTGAGGGGGTGGGCACTATATGGGGACCCCATATTTTTTGAATGTAACTTTAAAAATATATTTATGTAAATCCCACAATTCCCAGTAAAAATTAACCTTTAGTACAAAAACACAATCTCTAAACATCCATGGACAAATAAGCACTTAGTAGTAAACATATCCTCGTATCCCATAAAAAATACACCAAAACTCACAAAACCCCCAAATCAATCCCATAGACTCTGACAACAACCAAAGGCATTCAAGATAAACTCAGATATTACCAAGTACTTAAGGAACAGTCAATCCCCCAGACCCTGTGAACACACACCTAGGTACAATGCTGCAAAACCTGAAGACGAAGAGCAACTTCTCCACATTCTCCTAAATCTCACACACGACACCCCCTCTTTCACCCAAATGGACACAATCACCTCACACCCCAAATACAAACTCACACAAGCCTCCATCCTGAGAAACTATGAACAGAATGTGCCCATAGGCCCCGATAATATGTTCACCTTCACAAACCCAGCCCCCCACAAAATCCAGTCACTCCTCTACAAATTTGGTCCACACCAAAAACAAATGCCCTGAACTCCCACCCAGGCAGTGTGAGCACGTATTTAATGCCAGTGCTTTGAATAGACACACATCCAATTCACACCTCACAAAGAGACACATATACGATATCTCATTTTACCCCCTCAAAATAAACAGAGCCACCCCAAAACCCACATATGCAAAAGTTTCCAAAGTGGTCCACTGTGTTGCTAGGCAGAATACTTGCTATTTCTTTCTGCAGTGTTTTTGATGAGAAAATACTACAATCTCCTCCCTGTTGAACCCAGGGGTGGCCAGTTGATTTGCTTTGTTCCATGAATACCCACAAATTACTAACGGCCAATCCTCCAATGCATGCATTAGAAGAGTAAACATAGCCTTGTGAATTAACACACACTCCAGAGTTTGCCTGAGCTCCCTACACTCCCCAAACCTGTAGAATCTACCTACAAACTCCCTGAAATTTCACATAAATTGTCCAAGCCCTAGGACACCTAGCCCACAAGTCTTCATGTATATATAGAAACCTCCAACACCACCCCACACACATATTTACCATCTAAACTTCACTCTGACACACCCCTGTTCCCCACCTTTTGAATTTACATATCCTACTGCAATTATATACACAGAAACTCCCATCTCCATAAACACACCAACATTTCACACAAACTGGAGAACACACACACACTCAGAACACATGGAGGGGTGGGCTGGTGTAAATGAGAACCTCTTATAGTTTTAAATGTAATATTATCCATAATATATGCATCTTCAAGAAAATACAATAAAAAAATAATGCCTATAAAGCAATGGCTCTGAGCCTAAAAAGGGATGAGTTTTGTGGAGGTTTGCAAGGGCCACAGATCTCTCTGCATCTGCACAGAAGGCCTCCAGTCTCTAGTAGATGGGAATGTAGGTGGGAGACAGCCTAGATGGCAGCACCTGCAGAGATTATCAGGACATGGAGCCCCTCTCTGCAGGCCTCGCCCTTTCCCAGGAGGCTCATAATCCATTGCCTGATGGAAGCATGTGAGAAACGTCTGGATAACTCAGTTCAACTGAGGAAATGGCAGACTTTCTAGAGCCACCGTCCACCTGGCCAGCTGAGAGAGTTTTGGGGTCTATGTCACAATAAGACTGCTTCCTCTGCCCATACCCATTTACCTATCTTTTTATAGAGATTCTTTACTAACCATCTTGTTCAATAACCTCTGAATCCGAGATTGCATTTTAGAGACTCAAACAGATACAACCCATTTCTTCATTCAGCAATTATTTATGGAGCATCAATGTCATGGTAAAGATGCCTCATGCAGGTCTTACATAATACTGCAGGAACCCAGCTATAAACAAATATCTCTAGCCTGGACTCACATGCAAACTGAATTTCTGAAATGTACACTCAGCAATGAGATTTAGAGCTATAATCCTAGTGGACTCTACAGATAGAAACTAGGCAATGAAAATAAGGTTGAGTGTTAACAAAAACCCTTGATTGAAAATGTAAGAGAAGAATTGAATGCTCAAGGGGAGAGTCAATTTCCTCACATAAAAATAGTTACCCTACCCTGGAATCCTCTTCCTGGGATATCTGCATCTGGGCACTGAGGTTCAAGATATTTTCCAGGTATACCACTTATCCATTGCCACAATAGTGCAGATAAACAATCTACTGCAAAGCTCAACTGATTACAACCATAGGTGTAGATTTCCCTCAGATGTCTGAGAGTGGGGTTTTGCAGCTTGGCTCTTTTGGAAGTTCTCCTCTGATCTAGGCTCCTTCACATGTCAGGGTAGACTAAAGAAAAGCAGTCTGGCCCACATCTCACCCTCAGGAGGAAAGCATGAGCACATGCACCTGTCACTGGCTGACGTGCAAAGGGAAGGCCCAGAACCAGGTCCCAGAGGCAGAATGGGAGGCACTGCGGTGTGACAAGGGGAAGGGCAAGGAGGCCTGGAGGGAAGCACTCTGTCATTTTGCCTTCTGCCACAGGTAGCTGTGACTTCTAACTCACCAAGTTTAGAAGAGACTCCTACTGCATGTTACTGCACTCTGACCCTGGGAGGCAGCTAAAAACACATCCTCAGGTCATCTAATCCTTATTCAGCAAACACTTCTTTGTGGCGTCCTTTGTGCAAACACTGTGAAGGCTGCTGTGCAGAATTCAGAGCTGGATGGGTCAGGTCCCAGTGCTAGAGGATTGAAATCACATAGAGGGTTTTGTAATTAATTTTGTTTGGAATCAGAGTGGACTCCATTAGGGGACTGGGCAGATGTGTTCTACCTAGTAAAAGTAAGAAGGAACATTTTTATGAGAACTCAGAATATGACAATCACAGCTCCTATAAATCAAATGTACTAACTGTAATATTTACAGCTCTACGGAGCTAGCAGTGTTATCCTCATTTCACAAAGAAGTGAGACCTGACTCAGAGGGGGAAGACTATTGAAACAGTTGCAAAGAGCATGGAATCAACATGGGGGAACCAAATTTGAGCCAGGCTTTCTTGAAGCAGAGGCTCTGCTCTAGCCCTGACCCCAGGCTCCCTCTTGATTGTGTTCCCTGAAGCTGGGGAAGGGCAGGATGCAGAGAAGTCACCCACTACAGGAAGGACAGCTCAGGTACCTCCCTGGGATGGAGCTACCTCCAACAATGCTGGCCCTCCAAGGTCAGGGCCTCTCCATCAAGGCCTTTTCCAGGTGACCCCTCTCAACAGGGGCAGCAGTTTCCTCACCCAGAGGATACTCTCTTCTCCCACTGCTGCTTCCCCTGCTGCCATGGCTAGCTCATGCTAGGGCTGCCTCCAGCCACATCTGTCCCAATGTTTGAGCAGGTTTCTCAACTTTATGGTTTCTAGATGCCCAATGATGAGATACTGGGTTTGATTTAATACCCATTTCTCATCTGCGGCCATCCTATTAAGACATATTTGCTGATGGAAGGATGGGTAAGCAGGGAACTTGGCCTGCAGTCAGAACCTAGACTGGTAAGCTCTGGGCTGATGATACCACAGGGCTTCCTGCTTGAGGAAGCAGCAGCCAGAAGGTGAGTCTGGGGAAAGGGGAGGTGGGGGTGTTAAGGTTAGGGTTGGGGTTGGGGGTCTTCTCATCCCTCACATGCTCTCTCCACCTGCTACTGCAGAGCCAAACCTTCTTCTGACCTCACCTCTGATGCCTGGCCTCTGTCAGGCCTTGTCTGGGCTCCATCCAGCATGCTCTTTCCACATCTGCAGGTCCTCAGCCTCCTTCCTTGGCTCTTGGAACACAACCTCCACTTTCAGTCCCACACTCCTGCAGCAGAAATCAGAAAGACTTCCTTTTAGGAGCAGTTTCCCAGTGGTGGCAAAATAACCTTCAGAGTCTCCTCAGACCTTACCAGTGCATTATGGCAGGGCCCGTGTGACCCCATGCCCTGGTGTAGAATTTGAAGGGAAAAGGGCCTGTCACCAGCCTTTGGAGAGTAGAAGAGTCTGGGGCATCAGGGAGCCTGGCCATAAGGGCCACTCAGTGAAGACCTGAGATGGGAAGAGGAGGGTAAGACATGTCCTGCCCCCAGGTTGAGGGCTGTTGCCTCCAGGCCTCAATCTTCACATCCAACATGGGGGCAGCAATGCCAGGCTGGGGTCTGCAGCCCTCAGACCACGCTCCATCCTCCCAGGTCAAGGCACACCCTCTGTCTCTCCCCACATTGTGTCTTCGTGGTTTTTATGTGGGGGTTTTAGATACCCCCACTCCCACAACTTGAAATTGTAGACATACAATACCAACAATCATCCCGGTGTGGTAGATTGAATTATGTCCGGCAACTTAGACCTGTGTTTAACGTTAATCCACTTTCCTGTGGCTGTCAACCCAGTGTTAACAGGATTTCCTCTGGTTTTCATTTTCAGGTCATGCACAGCCCATCTAAATTGTGGGTGGGTCCTGCTCCACATGGCTGTAGGCCTGAGTAAGAGAAGCAAGGAGTCACAGAAGCTAGGAAGGAAAGGATACGACCAACTGACCAGAGGCTGAGAAACAATCCAAGGAACTGCAAGGATTCCCAGAAGATGCACCAGAATGTTACAGGCTTCCAGAGGAAGCAAGTTTTCCCCACACTTTGACCTGGACTTCCAGTCTCAAATGAGACACCAACATATGCTGTTTAAGCAAAACCATGGTGTGGGATTTGTGAGATCAGCTCACACTAAGGTGTTCACTTCCATGTATAAACACACAACCCCACCATTCAATGAGATATATATACACATACTAAGTGCCCACAAGACATACTAATAACTCTCGACTGAAAGGTTCAATAACATACTACTGGAAATATACATCCAAATCACTGTGACCCAGAGTACACACTCATTACACATAAAATGTACCACATGCCTCAATTTTACCCACAATTCCCATATACAATACAATTATGAAAAAATACCACCCTGTATCACCAAATACAAATACAGCTCCCACATTTACTTAGCCCCTACACTTGCTAATGATCAACATATCTCCAGCATCCTCCAGAATAGGCACATGAACACAACAATCCTTCCATCTGAACAGATACATCTGCCAGCTTCACACGTTATTATACAGTTTCCCTTCAACACTGGAATATCTACGCACAACTCCTGAACCTCACCCAAACATACATCACCACTCAACGTACCCTGAGTACATTTCAATGATCCCACACATCCAACCAATATACAGAAGATACACAGTCCCTACCAACTAATACACTGACATGTTCCCTAGCATTGCCCACATGCATATGCAGAGGCAATTCCAAACTTAAACACACAAAATTCTCAAAGAAAAATGGGGAAACACACACAGCATATAATGTTTCCATAGCCTCAGACTGCAAATACATAACACCAATTCCTTGATATACATGCACTGCATCTCACAGGATACAAGAACCCAAAGCCTCAGGCTCACTGAAAAAATAGTCAGATCCTCCCTTTAACCCCAAATATCCACACAGACACCACTGACTCACAGATTTCAAGGTATCTATCACATTCCAACCAACTATGAAATGCAAATACGAGTGTCAAACTTTCAATTCATGTGAACACACTTCCAAAAGACATGCAAAATAGAGCTCACACACCCTGAATTTCTACAGTCCATAAGAGGCCCACCAATACATGTATAGAATATCACATTTTCAGATACACAATCAACCTCTTCTCTGCATACCCACAATCAGGTACAAAACATACTTCTATCCTCAGATGCACTAACTGACCTGCTAACAACCCAACGAAACACACTTCCACCCAGAGAAACTCAGCTCCAGGATACAATCATAAAAGTAGTTAAAGCCCCAGTTATGAATGTAGTGGTATGCAGCCAGGTTTAACACTGTGAACCAACTCTCTCTAAAATAATTCTGTGTGCGTATATATATAAACATAAAGAATACATTTCAATCATTTAATAGCATACGGCATGTGCAGCACAAATTTTACAAATAGTTAGAAAATATACATTATCTTTTGTAAATTGCATTTAGTCAATTGACTCGCACATACTTTTGTCCATTTTGGCCCAAATCTTATATCTACTATATATAACCTGTGCTTGAAAATCCATCACAATTGACACCAGACCTTGAAAAACTGTTTATTATTCCATGAAGCAAAGACTCTCGTGTTTGTGATAAAATAATGATTTCATCATGAACACTGGTTAATATTTCTACCTTAAAAAGTAATATAGTGAAATACCCAAGATATGCTGGATTTGCACTTAATGTTTAGTGTTCCCTCTATCCTCAATAGAAGGTATTTTATATACTGAAATATTTTCCCTCAGTTTTTGTATTATCACAATGTAACGGATACAGACCTAAGTTTAGGTCACATTATTAACAATTTAAAGTTAATTTAACTCTATACCATCTAGTTGAACAAATGCAGCCGGTCTGGTCTGCAATGCTCTCCCCATAGTGCAAGGGACAAGTGATGGCAGAGTCACAGCCTTAGGGAGCAGCTCCTGATTCACAGGAGCACACATAGTCCTGAACCCAGAGACACCACTAGGAAGTCACGAGCTGGCACACTCTTCACCTTTATATTTTATACAACTGACATAGAAAAGCAGGTAGAAGTGGTGGGACTAGGGTGATGGGACAACCCCTCCCCCCCAGACCCTGGGGTTCACAGTTATGGACTCGCCCTCCTCCCTGTGCACATACGGTTCCCTTCTGGAACCGGTTCCCAACTGACATCAGAGGCGGTTGGAGGACCAGAGAACACGTGACAGAGCCCCGCCCCCACAGCCACGTGCCCAAGCGCCAAGCTTCCAGGTCCTGCAGGGACCAGGTCCTGGGAGGGGCATGGAGGAGAGGCAGGTGGTGGAGCCTCATAAGACTCTGTGAGGCATGTTCAGGCCATGCCTCCTCTCTAGGAACCTGAGCAGCCATCCCTGGCTCTGGGAGAAAGCATGTGGGAAAGGACCACTCACGATTTTTAGACTCACAGATATGGAGGACAGTCCCATGCCCTGAGATAGGGTCCTCTGTGAAGTGTTTTAGAAGAGGTCTAGCCTAGGGCCGTGTCCTCAGATTGGAAGGATTGCTTATGCACGTCTTGGCTGCATTTGTTTTCTTCTGGTTCATGGCCTTTCAAAGAATATGCCCTTTTTCCTATTCAGAGGTAGGGTTCCTTATAGAACCATCCTGGCAAAGTATTTGGGATCTGGAAACTTCTTCAAAGCTATGCTTTCTCTGAACTCCATTGCTGGTTGTATCCTAGGATTTTTCCCATATTAGAATATTTTTTAGTGAGGTTATTTAATATGTACAGTAAATGTAGACTCAGTAAGATTTTGTTTGAAGGTTATTTTTATGATAGCTTTCATCAGGACATTTGATAATCTGAGTCCAGAAACTAGTTCATGGCTTTCTTGAGTCCTTAAACTTGAGGCAAATTCTTAGCAGGCTTCTTAGCAATGAAGTAGAATATAAATCCAGACTTTGTAATACTTCCTGTGACTGTTCTCTGATTCAGTAGAAATGTAAAAATCGTGTGTTTGGGTGGAGCAAAGATACAAATTCAGTTGTCTTTACTGTAGGTTCAGTGCTTTCTTTTTCTTTATGGAGTAACCATTAAAAATGTAATGGGTTACACTTCTTATGTAGCACTGCCAGATGAAATAGAGGACACCTAGTTAAACTTAAATCTCATAAAAACAATGTGTATTAGCATACATGTTACATACAATTTGAGACATACTTATGTTAGAATATAATTCATTATTTACTCAATGTCAAAATTTACTGAGTTTTATTTTTTTATTTGCTGAAACTGGGAACATTATTCTTAGGGATATTTTAAAGGTTTTATTAATTGAAGAACTTCTCCTTGTAGAGTATGCTAAGGAAAGAAGAGTTGAAAACTAGCTACCAGTCAAAAGACAGTAATTGCAGTAAAATTGACACTAGATATCATATATATACTCTTGTATACACTGTTTAAAATCAGAAATAAACATAAAATGTTTATAATGAATTTACATCGTGTTTGCTTTTAGTTGCATGATATTTTCCTGGAAAGATGCAAAAGGAGCAAAAACATTAGTGTCCTCTGCTGATGTGCACTGGGATGCCAGGGGAAGTGGGTGGGTGGAAGACTTCTCACTACATTTTCCATTGTGCAAAATTTGACTTTCATACCATGCAATGTTCACCTGTTAAAAGCAATCAAAATCATTGAAATGCAAATTTTAAAATCTTAACAACCAATTCATGAGGAAAAAGCATCAATTTTTCCTTTAAGCCTACAAGCCTGGAGTTCTTTGATGTGGAGGGGCTTTCCAACACAAACCAATGTTTATTTATAAATAATTTAAGTATAGAACCTAGGAAGAAGTCTTTGTGCTATGAATTAGGAAGAATCAATAAATTGCTCTAACAAAGTTCCTAATAACTGTGCTGTCCCATTATACTTTGAAGAGACCACCTGCAATTCCCCTTGTCAGAGTCCTGGATGAAGTTCTACCCTCCCCCACTTCAAGCCCACCTGCCCTCTGCCCCTCCCCCCTCTAGAATGTCTGAGTGCTCCGTTCTAGTCCTGTTGAGATTCAAACTTCTCCACCCTTTCCGTGGATTCCTGAGAATCTGTTGGCAGCGGTTCACTCTCAGGGGGTGAATTGAATCTTTGCTAGAGGTTGTCGGAGAGTGGTGGTCAGTGTCCAAGTGTACGGAGGTGACTTCGAAAGGTAAGCACTTAGGATAAGGTGGTGTGTTATCAGGGTCCCTGATATCCTTCAAATCCATAGAAATTCACAGTTGACCCATCTTCTTGGAACAAGATTTGAGATGAATCTCGAGGAAGGAGAAATCACTGGAGTCCACCAAGAACCTCTCCCCTGGAAATTGGTGGGGTAGGCTGGAAAGCCAAGACTTAGAGTTGAGGAAGGGGTCTCCTTAGATATGTGAGAGGGCTAGAATAGGTATGAGAAAGTTTGGATGCAGGGAGAGTTTCTCTCTAGAAAAAAGCCACATAACAAGTGTATTAAATGGTAGCAGGTTTACATTGTGTGGTAGTGTAGAGAGGCTTGTCTCCAACCTTTGTCATTGCTTCAGGCACCTGGGAACTTATGATTTTACTGGAAGAATATGACCTGGAGTAAATGAGATTCTATGGGGACAGTTAGAATCAGCGGTCTCACGTAAAAACTCTTTTCAGCAGAGTTCATCGTGGCCAAGTCAGCAGTGAAATATCCAGTCTGTGAGGCAGCCTGGAAGTTACTATAATGGTCCCAGCCCAGAGCCTCTAAGCTCCTACCAGTCCAGAGGCCTTTTGCTTTCACTCCTGGCAAATGATTTCTTTGATTCAATGTTTCCAAGGCACTTGTGGTAACTTCAGCTAGCTTTAGAGATTGGGTTTACCTGGATTTTATGACTTTTTCTTAAACTGTATAAACTCAGGTATTCAACCAATTCATCTTCTCTAATTCCTCATGGTGAACCCTCAGCTCTTCATTTTAAAGTTGAGGTGAAGATGTTGCTCATAGTCCTTGAATACTTCATGGTCATGGAATAGATAGTGGCTGCTATTTTCAGTAAAACACTCAATGAAGGGTGGCTTCTTTCTGAAGAGGGGAAGGAGAAGAGATACAATTAGGTATATGTTACTCTATCACTAATAGTACTAGCAGTAGTAGTAGTATTGGTAACAGTCTGAAGAGACGATGCAGAACATAACCTTAAGAATTTACCACCTTCATGACGCCCTTGTGCTGCCTAGAACTTACCCAAAAGAACATACCTTATCTGCTCGTGAGCATGCTGAGGGGTATTTTTTCCAAATAATTCCTTGACACCAGCTCTTTGGTCAAGAGGCTGACTGAATGCCATCACCAAATATTGAGTCTGGCTGAATTTCTGGTAGCAATTTCCTCAGAGAGGAGCTGTCCTGATAGAACATCCTTCTTTCTCCTTAGCACTCAGAGGTCTGGGAGCCTCACTGAGTGGGAGTAAGTTCTCTTATGGGAAAACCCTGATCTGGAGTTCTAGAACCTAAAATCACTAGAGGGACAGGTGCTATTCTGAATTTCCTCCACCTCGGTGCCTGCTCACTTTTTGAAATTCATAGCTCTGATTCTCTTGACGTATGCATGGCCATTCCAACAGAACGGCATGCCTGTTCCAGCACCACAAAGAAGAAACACGTCTCTCAGTGAGAAGGTGATTTATTGCAAATGAACAAGCAAGGAACTAGGAGAATCTTCCCAAAACCAGTTCAAAGTGAGACAGGCAATTTGAATTTGTACAGGGAAAAACCCAGCGGAGAGATGAAAAGAAAAGCAAATCCAAAACAAGAAACAAGTAATGACTTTAGACCTTCCAGGGGTCTTGTGAGGAGGGTACCTGCAATTTTCCAGTCCTGTGTCATCTCAAGCACATTAAACTCATAACTGTTGCTCCAGTTTCAGTGATTTATCAGTGACCATTTAGATTCAGATATTGGTGCTTCTGATGCTATTCTCTGGTTTTGCCTTCAGTTGATATTTTATTCTTCTTATTCCTGTAAGCAGATATTTTATTCTTCTTATTCCTGTAAGGTCTGGTTGATGTCCTTTTGGGAGCTAAGAACAAAGAGTAACTATTAAGATTGGATTAAGAGAAAACTATCTTAGTTATGTCTGGGTAGATCCAGAGCTGCGTAGGTGAAGAAATTTTTAATAAGCACTTTTTCCAGCTCTCAGTTTCCTAATGAATAAAGGACAGCTCCTGAGAGCCTCAAGAGTGTTGCCTTTGTGGCCTCTAAATCCACCCATTTCCTTGTCTCTACAGCATCTCCAGTGCTGGGACCAGACAAGACCATGAACTCTGGAGTCTCCCTGTCTCCTGGCACTGCCCTGCCAATCCCTTCACCCATTCCTGGCCCACCACCCCCACCTCCCTGGGGGCAGCACCTACCCCCATCTTTCCTTCCTGGCAGCTCTCTGCCACTGCCTGCATTCCCCAGGCCACAGTTGGTGACAGGAAAGGGGGGCCTTGTCCCCAGTGGGACTGTAGGTGAGAAGATCGTTCTTCAAATCAGAAAACTAGCGGGACCAGCACAGCCCCCTCCTACTCAGCCCTTTGTCCTTCCTCAGATGCCCCACATTTCAAGTGACCCAAGGATCCTCTGTGGGGGTGCTCAGCATTCCCCTCCTGGGATCTTGAGGGCCTCTGCTCTGGAGCCCTTGATCCCAGC
Organism: Dasypus novemcinctus; assembly: GCF_030445035.2. Classification (NCBI taxonomy): domain Eukaryota; kingdom Metazoa; phylum Chordata; class Mammalia; order Cingulata; family Dasypodidae; genus Dasypus; species Dasypus novemcinctus. Next base: position 105,867,397 of record NC_080687.1, on the reverse strand, counting down.
CTCAGCTGTGGGGTGCACCCAGTCTGCTGAGGGAGGCTGGACCCCAGACCTTCCTCCTCAGGCTCCACCACCAGCTGCCCAGTTGGCCCCCAGTATTCCTCCAGGAATGCTTTCATCAGGCCACAGGGCGCCTCTATGGAGAGAGGTCCTCCCTCCACCCAGTCTAAGGATGACTCCTGTAAGCCTAAGAGTGTTTACCACAACTTCCGATGTTGGCAGTGCTTCAAGTCCCTGGCATGGAGGCACATTTGCCTAAGTCCTGATGCTGAAGCTTTTTCCTGCTTTCTCATGTGATGGCTTCCTCTTGGAGACACATTGGACTGTTTTACACCATTCAGATACAGAGGGCTAGGGGATGGATACCCCAGGTTAATGTCACCAGAATTTCATGACAGTAGGTCATGAGGAGAGAAGATCTATTTCTGGTTTATGACTTATAGTCAGGTGTCTTATCTCAATTAATACCTCCCTAACTTGTATATATAAAGAACTCCTATATCTTGAAAATAAAAAGATAAACAACACATTTAAAAAATGAGAAAAAGATTTAAACAGACACTTTTCCAAAGAAGAAATATAAATGGCTAAAAAGCACATGAAAAAATGCTCGAAATCTCTAGCTATCAGGGAAATGCAAATCAAAACTACAATGAGATACCATCTTACTCCCATAATATTGGCAGCTATGAAAAAAAAACAGAAGACTACAAATGCTGGAGAGGATGTGGAGGAATGGGATCACTCATCCATTGCTGGTGGGAATGCCGAAGGATCCAACCATTCTGGAGGACAGTTTGGTGGTTTCTCAAAAAACTAACCATAGATTTGCCATATAACCCAGCAATTCCACTGCTGGGTATACATCCAGTATAACTGAAAACAAGGACAGAAACTGATATATGCGCACCAATGTTCATGGCAGCATTGTTCACTATCGCCACAGTTGGAATCAACCCAAATGTACATCAAGAGATGAATGGATAAATAAAATGTGGTACATACATACAATGGAATACTACTCAGGTATAAGAACAAACACAGTACAAACACACGTGATAACATGGATGAATCTTGAGAACCTTATGTTGAGTAAAGCAACCCAGGCATTGAAGGACAAATACTACATGACCTCAATAATATGAAATAAGTAAACCAAGCTGCCTCAGAGAGCTAGAGATTGGATGACAGGCTTACAGGAAATCGGGAGGTAGAGGAAGGATGTAAGCTGACACCTACAAGGGTGAACTCTATGATAAGCTGGAGGTAAGTATTTGTACTAGGAAGGGATAAAATGGGGGCATAGGGTTACCTTAGGGTGGCGCTTTGTAGGTTTAAGGGGGGCTAGGGATTGGAGGATGGGTAATATTGCCCAAGGAATTGGGGGGAGGGTCTGGCAACATACGAACACAGGAGATTGTCAGGTATTTGGTTGAGAGTATAATGCTGAGAAAACCTTTTCAAAAATATAATAAGGAAAGTTACCTGGTTAAGTTGCTTAAAGGGGATAATCTGATGCAGGACAGGCTCCTAGGGAATATGTGAATGCTCATTTTGCTATAGTGGGTTATATCATTGGATAGAGACCCATATAATGAAAGTGAAGGTATACCCACATCCTGGGGAGGACTGATGCCATCAAATAGAGGGAACTGTATCTCTCAAGAGAAATGGTGGCTCCCAGGGCTTAGGGCAGTTGAGCATGTCAAGCCCTCAACAGTGTTGCAAGTATCTCTGAACATGGCCCTTCAAGCAATGAAGATTGACTGTCACTGTGAGCCGTGCTCAGAGATGTACTCACCAAATGCAATGAATGTCTCATGATGATGGAGAAGATTGTTGCTATGGGGGGAGGATTGGGGTGAGGGGGTGGGGGGTATATAGGGACCTCATATTTTCTGAATGTAATTAAAAAATAAAAATAATAATTAGGGGAAAAAAGAAAAAGAAAGGACACAGACAGTGAGGAAAAGATGGAAGAAGTTGCCTTGCAATTTGCATACAGGGCTCACTGCAGTGATGGAAGGCAAAACATTAAAAACAAAGCTTTTGCATTTTTAAATTTTTTGATACTCCAATTTATTTTTACCTTAATATTTCTAAATTAATATGTATTCTATATTTAAACTTTAAACTCATCAGTATATTCCATTTTACTATTAATGGAATGTGGCAATATATTAGGCTTCATTTTTGAAGAAGTTTTGGATCACAGAGAGGTTCAACCATGGCAGGGCAGGAATACTGGTGTGGGATGTTATTGACAGGGGACACTTGATTGGCAGGGAGTTCTCCAGGGCATATATCCAGGGTACATAAAAATTTTTGGATACTTTCATAGTGGTTAAATTTAAAAATGACAACTGAGGAAGTGCTGAGTTCCTAGCCAGGGGAGCTCTATCACATTCTCCAATGGAACAGCAACAATCCCCCAAGTGCAACCAGAAAGACCAAAAAAAGAAGGATGGCCCAACAATGAGTCCTTAATACTAATGACTATGCTTGTGAGCCTGTGCACCTGAAATAAGAACTAAGACCTAGAGCTGCAGGGTGCCTAAGAGTTACCTCCTGAGAGCCTCTGTGTTGCTCAAATGTGGCCAGTTTCGAAGCCAAACTCAGCATGTAAATGCATTTTCTTCCCCCCAGCATGGGACATGCCTCCCAGGGATGAGCCTCCCTGGCACTGAAGGATTACTACCAAGTACTGGCTGATGATTTAACTAGAAAATGACCTTGAATAAATGGGTCAACTCAGACCAGCAGAATATCTCAGCCTACATATAATACCAGGAGTTAAAAGTGCTTTTTGACCTTGAATAAAAGGGGAAATGGAGAGGACAAATGAGCTGATATGGCTATGGGTCTCCAAAAAAGAGCCAGGAGGTTGTCAGTGGGGTCACACTTGCACACACCTCAGCATAGTCCCAGAGACAGATAAAGTAGGTACAAACCCAGGTATTGGTTCTTCAGAGGGCAACAGAGACCCACAGTTTCTATGGTCATGGCAGATGGAGTTCAGTTCCATGTCAGTTGGCCCTACTTTGGAATTTGTGTTCCTGTGTGATGGAGCTGGACTTAGATGTGATCTTGGTTCGCAAGCCTCTCCTGTTACTTTTACTGGACCTGTGGTTGGCACTGGGGTTTAGTTGTACTCAGGGGACCTGAATCTCTAGACTGCCCATGTGACAGCCAAGCCCTGAGCCTCAACAGACTTGCAATTCCTACACTCTGGTTTATTGGACTTACCCCACTCAGCTAACAAGGAGGTGAAGAAGGTCAACCACCACACCAGGGAGCCAAGAGTGCCTACAACTACATGCAGGAGAATTGCATCCATCATTCATGTGGAATTTAAGTCCTTTCTCAATATAGAGGGGGAGAGGATATAACCATTCCAGGGCCCACAGGATGGAGGAATAGAGTATGGATTAGAGTGGACTTACAGATATTCTACTCATGAACTATTGTGATTAATAATCGAAGAAAATGTGGCATTGGTGTGGAGAAAATGGCCATGGTGCCTGCTGGGGGTAGGGAGTGTGAGGAAGAGATGTAATATGGGGCATTTTGGGGACTTGGAGTTGTCCTGGGTGGTGCTGCTGGGACAGTTACTGGACATTGTATGTCCTCCCGTGGCCCACTGGGTGGACTGTAGGAGAGTGTGGGCTATGGTGTGGACCACTGACCATGAGGTGCAGTGTTGCTCAGAGATGTATTCACCAAGTGCAATGAATATCTCATGATGATGGAGGAGGTTGTTGTTATGGGGCGAGGAGTGGGGTGAGAGGGATGAGGGTATATGGGGACCTCATATTTTTTGAATGTAACATTAAAAAAAGAGAGAAAAAATTAAGTAAATATAAAAAAATAAAGTCAACCATATGCTTCACCAAAAGAAAAGAAAAAGAAATAGCGATTTTCCAAAGAGTACCCTCACATCCAATGACTTTTGTGTCTAATAGCCCCTCTCCCCATATCAATAATCACTAGGTTGACTTAAAATGATTAAAATATACAGCACTGTGTAATGTAGTTTTGCCTATTTTGGAACTTTAAATCTGAGTTGTTGCTAGAGCTGTATTTTGTTTATTTTGCTTTCCTACATTCTGCTGTACAATTATAGCATACTTTGTGTATCAAGTCTTCTGTTGATGGATATTTGCCTTGTTTCTGTTTCTGATCACTGCCAATAAGTCTGCAATAAAAATTGTGATCCATGTCAGACACACAAAAAACTTATGAGATACAGCAAAGGCAGTCTTGAGAGGGAAATTTATAACCCTAAACACTTATATCAAAAGAGAAAAAAGAGCTAAATGCAAAGATTTAACTGAGCAACAAGACAAACTAGAAAAAGAACAACAAACCAATCCTCAAAGCAAGCAGAAGAAATAACAAAGATTGAAGTAGAAATAAATGAAATTGAAAAGAAAAAAGAACTTTAGAGAAAATCAAAACCAAAAGCTGGTTCTTTGAGAAGATAGGCGAAATTTCCAAACCCCTACTGAGATTAACAGAGAAAAAAAAGAGGCAAATAAATACAATCTGAAAAAAAGAGAAGAACTATGACTGACCCCACAGAAATAAAAAGGAGCCTAAGAGGATATTATGATAAACTGTATGTCAACAAACTAGACAACCTAGTTGAAATGGGCAAATTCCTAGAAATGCACAAACAACTTACACTGACACTATAAGAAATGACACTATAAGAAATGCAAGAACTTAACAAACCACTCACACTTAAAGACATTGAATCCATCATCAAAAACTTCCCATCAAATAAAAGTCTAGAACCAAATGGCTTTACAGGTGAATTCTACCAAACATTTCAAAAAGAATTAACACCAATCCTGTTCATTCTTTCAAAAAATTGAAGAGGGAAAATTACCCAACCCTTTTTATGAAACCAATATCACTGTAAAATCAAAGCCAAATAAAGACACCACAAGGAAAGAAAATTATAGACCAATTTCTCTATTAAACATAGATGCAAGAATTCTCAACAAAGTATTTGTAAATTAAATGCAGGAGCATCTCAATAGACTTGTACATTATGACCAAGTGGGATTTATTCCTGGTAGGCAAGGCTCATTCAACATAAGAAAATCAACCACATTACCAAACTGAAAAAAAAAAAACCAACAAAACCAACATCATCTCAATCAAAAACTCAGAAAAAATCAGAAAAAGCATCTGACAAAATCTGGCATCCTTTCTTGATAAAAACATTTCAAAAGATATGAATAGGAGGAAAATTCCTCAATATGATAAAAAGTATATATGAAAACCACACAACCAAAATCTTAGTGGGGAAGGGTTGAAAGCTTTCTGTCTAAGATCAGGAACAAGACAAGGACGCCCACTAGCAACCTTTTTATTTAACATTGTACTAGCTCTAGTTAGAGCAAGAAAAAGAAAACAGCAAAGACATCCAAATAGGATAAAGAGGAAGGAAAACTCTATTTGTGGATAACATGACCCTATTTTTAGAAAATTCAGAAATGTCTACAAAACAAAGCTACTCGAGCTAATAAATGAGTTCAGCAAAGTGGCAGGATACAAGATCAATATGTAGGAATTTGTAATGTTTTTGTACATTAGTACTGCATAATCTGAAGAGGAAATCGGGGGGGAAATTCCACTAACAATAGCAACAAAATGACTAAAACACCTAGGAATCAATTTAACCAAAGAAGCACAGGACCTATAAGCAGAAAACTACAAAACAACACTAAAAGAAATGTTAGAAAGATTTAAACAAATGGAAATATATTCCATGTTCATGGACTGGAAGACTATTGTGAAGATGTCAGTCCTAACCCAACTGATTTAAAGATCCAACACAATACCAATCAAAATTCCAACAGCTTACTTCACATTAATAGAAAAGGCAATTACCAAATTCACTTGGAAGGGAAAATACCCCTGGATAGCCAAAAGTATTCTAAAAAAGCATAGTATACTATACTATAGCAAAATATAGGAGGAATTTCACTGTCTGATCTTCAAACATATTACAAAGCTTGAGGGGTCAAAACAACATGGTACTGGCATAAAGAGAGACACATTGAACAGTGGAATAGAATTGAAAGTCTAGAAATAAACCTTACCTTTATGGTCAACTAGTTTTTGACATATCTACCAAGTCCATGTTAACAGGAAAAACAGTTTCTTCAACAAATTGTACAGGGAGAGCTGCATATCTATAACCAAAAGAATGAAAGGGGACCCCTATCTCATTCCCTATACAAGAATCAACTCAAAATGGATCAAAGACCTAAATATAAAATGCAGGACCATAAAACTACTAGAAGAAAATGTAGGGAAATATCTTAAAGACTTCATGGTACATAGTGATTTCTTGGACCTTACACCCAAAGTATACAAAACAAAAGAAAAAACAGATAATTCAGAACTCCTCAAAATTAAATACATTTGCTTCTCACAAGACTTTGTCAAAAGGGTGAAAAGGCAGCCAACTCAATGGAAGAAAATAATCAGAAATCATATATCTGATAAGGGTTTAATATCCATGATATATAAAGAGATGTTACAATTCAACAATATAAAGACAGAAGACCCAATTAAAAATGGGCCAAACACATGAATAGACATTTGCCCAAAGAAGAAATACAAATGGCAAAAAACATATGAAAAAGTATTCAATGTCAGAGAACTAAATGTTGGAAAGAATGTGGATAGGAACACTTATTCACTGTTGTTGGTAATGCAGAATGTAGAGCCACTGTGGAGTTCAGCAGTTCCTAAAGAAGTTGAATATAGATTTCCCACATGACCTTGCAATACCACTATGGGGTATATACACAGAAGAACTGAGAGCTGTGAGAGCAGTGACATGAAGAGACATCTGCACATCTATGTTCATAGTGGCATTATTCACAATTGCCAGAAGCTAGAAACCAAGGTGCCCATCAACTGATAAATGGATAATAGAACTGTGTTATATTCACACAATGGAACATTATGCATCTGTAAGAAGAAATGAAGTCATAACATTGACAACATTGATGAACCTGGAGGACAGTATGTTGAGTGAAGCAAGCCAGACAGAAAAGGACAAATACAGGAAAATTGCATTACAATGAACTAAAGTATTATGTAATATAGTGTATGATTCCATTTATATAAAATGTAAATAGAAATCAATTTGTAGATGAAAGAAAAAAGTATTTGTGCAAAATAAGCCAGAAAGGGGAGCTGTGGACAACAAAGAAAGCACAGAAAGATTGAGGGGTGATGGATTTTTTGTTTGTTTGTTTTTTATTATTATCACTGAGATAATGAAAATGCTCTAGTGATGACTATAGTGTCTGGATATCTCCAGAACCCTCAGGAGCCCTGAAATTTGGGATAGTACCTACTTTGGCAGTCAATAAGATCCTGCTGAGATGTGCAGAAACTCACTTTGAAGTTTCTTAGCTTTATAAACTCATTTGTCTTGACATTTCCCCCTTTCAGTCAAGGGCTTTTTCCAGCTGCATTGCTAGTTGGTGCTTGGTTATAATCCCTTGGTGCCAGACAGGCTCATCCCCAGGATTCATGTCCTACACTGGGGGGAAATAATGTATTTATACACTGAGTTTGGCTTAGAGAGAGGCCACATTTGAGCAAAAAGGAAGCTCCGAGAAGGCAACTCTTAGCACCCTGTAATACTAGGCTAGGTTTCAACTTCAAGAGTAAAGGTTCTGGGAAAAGGACTCGGCCCAGTGGTTAGGGCATCCATCTACCACATGGGAGGTCCACGGTTCAAACCCCGGGCCTCCTTAACCTGCGTGGAGCTGGCTCATGAGCAGTGCTGATGCACGCAAGGAGTGCTGTGCCATGCAGGGGTGTCCCCCGCATAGTAAGGAGAGCCGCCCAGCACAAAAGAAAGTGCAGTGTGCCTAAGAATGGCACCACCTACACAGAGAGCTGACACAACAAGATGACACAACAAAAAGAGACACAGATTCCCGTGCCACTGACAACAACAGAAGTGGACAAAGAAACAAGATGCAGTAAACAGACACAGAAAAGAGACAACTGAGGTGGATGGGAGGGGAGAGAAATAAATAAATAAATATTTTAAAAAAAAGAAAAAGAGTAAATGTTCTTATAGTCATCAATATCAAAGATCCATAAGTAGACCATCCACCTTCACTAGTCATTGCCCCTGTACTTGGGGGATTCTTACTGACCTATTAGAGAATGTGGCAGAGCTCCCCAGGATGGGAATTGGATATTCCTTCAGGTATTATATAAGTCTCCACACACCATGGCAATGCCCCATGAACATCTGAACACATTTATATGCCTTTTACGTATGCCCACGTGAGCCTCCTCCTATCCCCCATCACTGACACCCCATACAAATGCTCACCCCCTGCCACAGATAGAAAACCACAACTGCTGGACAGGATGTAGAGAGAAATGAACAGTTAGTTATTCACTGTTGGTGGGAATGCAGAATGGTACAGCCCCTATGGAGGACCATTTGGCAGTTCCTAAAGAAGTTGAATATAAACTTGCTACATGACCCTGCAATATCACTACTAGGTATATATCCAGAAAAATGAAGAGCACTAACACCAACAGACATCTGCACACCAAAGTTCACTAAGCAGTATTCACGATTCCAAAAGTTGGAAAAAACCCAAGCGTCCATCAACTGATGAATGGGTAAATAAATTGTGGTGCATTCACATAATGGAATATTACACAGCTGTAAGTGAAGTCATAAAGCATATAACAAGCATGAATCTAGAGGACATTATGTTGAGTGAAGCAAGCCAGACACAAAAGGACAAATACTGTATGATTGTGTGACTATGAGCCAAATATATTGTGTAACATATTGTTTGATTCAAAAAAATTTATATGTATCCAGTACATTTATTTGAGAAATAGTATCTTTATCCAACAGTGTTTTCTTTTTCTTTTTATTGTTTACATATTCAATTATTAAATGTACAAAATAAAGTTTTAAAAAAAGTGAGGTTACACTGAAGAGTTGAAAATCAGAGACTTTAAAATGTGATCCTTTACTCAAGAAAAATAAATACCAAAAAAAGAGATATAGAAACCAAGCTTTTTTTAGCATAATAAAACTGTGTGTGAAATACATGAATATGGATAAAGTTGCATATATGCCTGTTTTCTTTGAAATTGCACAAATGTATGTTAACAAAAGATGGTAACATAATATCACTTATGCTAAGTGAAGAAGCCTGACACAAAGTACTACATATTGTGTGATCCCATTTATATAAAAGGTAAATGTAAATCAATTTATAAAGTTGAAGTTCAATTAGTAGTTATATAGGGTTGGGGAGGACTGCTAAGGGGTGTGCGTTTTTTCTAGAGTACTGAAAATGTTCTAAAACTTTTGATGGTGAGGAATGCATAATACTGTGATAATACTAAAAGCCACTGATTATACACTTCAGATAGATTGTTTGGTATATGAATATATCTCAGTAAAACTTAATAAGTAAATAATTGTGTAAGAACAAAAAAAAAATAGCAGCGGTTCAGGAGGGGAAACAAAGATCAAGGCGTGAGGCATTTCCTTATTAATTTATTTTTATTTATTATTATTCAAATAATGGAAATGTTCTAATGATGGTTGAGGAATGAATACACAACTATGTGATTATACCAAATACCACTGGTTGTGCACTTTTTTTTTGGTTGTACACTTTAAATGGATTGTTGTTTTATTAATGTCTACCAATAAAGTTGATTTGTTAAAAACATATAAGCATGTATCAATAAAATTAAATTTTTTTAAAGAAAAAGAAAAACACTTCTAATCATCATCCAAAGATTTCATTGTTAAGGTTTTAGTATAAAACCTCCCCAGATTTTCCCACTGAGCAACATTGAACTCCTCATCGTCACACTTAGGATCTGCTGAGTGACAGTGCATTAGGAGAATGGCACAGTCATCTGTGTGGAAGTGACAGGGCCTCCAGCAGCTCTGCCTGACCTTCCCCCTTCCGGGGTTGCAATCATGTGAAAACCACCTTCAGAAGCTCAGAGAGAAGCACAGGGGTCAAAAGAAGGGGGTGGGGGTGAGGAGGTCCAGCACATCTGTCTTACCTAGAGCAGCTGCTCCACAGCTCTGAACTGCTTCCCTGGAATGGGACCAACTCTTCTAAGAGGCTGAGAACAGCAAGCGTAGAGGCTTCCTCTGCAGCCGGCTCCTTTAAGGTCAGCTGGGTGACGGCTCTTGGAAGACACAGCAGGGCTAGAATGGTGTCCCCAAGGCACCTGGGTCACCCCCTCTGCCAAGCAGAGGTGCCCTGGGGCTCCTGAAATGCTCAGCACAGTCCTGGGCTCCCTCAGCAGCCCCTAGTAGGTGCCCTTTCCCAGTCTGTGCAGTGCACCCTAGCAGGCACCCAAATCCGGTGGCCCCTGTTGGCCAGCCAACCTCCTCCAGCCCTCGCAAGCTAGCATCTTAGCAAGACACAAACCATTTCCACCCAGCATTACTCCAACAAATCAACGTTTTAAGAAAAGCTTTAGCCACTACCAAAAGGAAAAGCCTCCCTGGGGCCATGGGCAGCTCTGAGGAGGGCCCTGGCTCAGGCTGTCCCAGGGCGTCCAGTGCAGCACAGCCAGGAGGGGTGCGGTGGGAGTGGGCTCCTAGACCACAGACCTCGCCTGCCGCGGGTACTCCCGGAAAGCTGAAAGGAGTAAAACGGGAGGAAGAGAGAAAATGAAAGTCTCAAGTGGCTCACCAGGGCTTGGATCCAAAGAATGCAAAAGCCTATGAGGAGGGCGGCTCCTGACTGGTGGGCAGGGGATCCTCGCAAGTGGGGGTGTCCCCACCCACAGTGCACCAGAGGCGGCCTGGGCCCGGGCGTGGGTCACCGAGGCCGGCTGCTTGGAGCTGCTGGAAGCGCGGTGTGAGGGGCCTCTGACCCGGCGCAGCCGAGCCCGGCCCCGAGCGAGGCTGTCGTCCCTGCTCCTTTCTCCCGGAGCTGGGGGCTGGCTCCTCTGAGGAGCCTGAGGAGTGCTGGCCCCTGGCCTGCGTTCTGCGGAGAATTTATTTCCCACATTTATTTTATTCGTACATGTTAATAAATCATACAATACATCCAAAGAATACAAGCAACGGTATTTGGTATATCGGAGTTGTGCGGGCATCACTTCATCATTAGGAGTGCGTTATCATTATTTCAATAATAAGAATAAGCAAAAACCAGACTTCTTCATCCCTCACTCTCTCTGTTCCCCTGCCTTACAGAGCTGCTATTTCTGGCCATTCTAGCACAATTATTTATTTATTTAGTCGTTTTATTCAGACATGTTCACATACCATAACATCTAAAGTGTATAGTCAGTGGCTTTTAGTATAATTCCAATGTTGTGCATACATCATCACAAAAACTTTTAGAATTATTTCATTACTCCACACCACTTAGCATGCCTTCCCTAGCCGTCCATAACCACTAATCAAAGGTCATCTTTATAAATTGAATTATATTTACATTTTATATCAATGGAATCATGAAGTATCTTTTTAACTTTATTTTGTACATTTAATAATTGAAAATATAAACAATAGTTAATTAGAAGAAAACACAGTTGAATAAAAGCATACATTTCTCAAGTGTACTGAATACATATAAATTTTTTTGGATCATATAATATGTTACACGATGTATTTGGCTCATAGTAATGCAATCATACAGTATTTGTCCTTTTGTGTCTGGCATGCTACACTCAACATGTCCTCCAGGTTCCTCCATGTTGTCAAATATTTTATAGCTTCATTTCTCCTTGCAGCTCCATAATATTCCATCGTGTGTATATACCACAGTTTCCTTATCCATTCATGGGTAGGTAGATACTGGGTTTGTTTCCAACTTTTGCCAAGTTTGGATAATGCCTCTATGAACATAGGTGTGCAGATGTCTGTTCACATCACTGCCCGCAGTCCTTCTTGGTACTTTCTTTAAGTATGCACATACCCGCTGTATTAGTCAGCCAAAGAGGTGAATATCTGGGGCTTCTCCTGGCTTCCAGAGGAAATCTCATTCTGAATGTGAGTTTCTAGCAAGGGTCTTCCAGCAGGCATTTTGGGGGCACCGAAGGACACGTGTTTAATGGTGGCAGCTTCCTGCCAGGTTCCAGATCCGCTATCAATTCCCTGTTTACTAGACTGCCTCAGATTGCCACATGTGCAGCCTTAAAGCCAAGGAGCCATAAGCCATACTGAAGCCCTGACTCAGAGGGAGCCAACTGTGTTTCAGAAGCAGTGCTGCTTAGCATAGATTTTGGATAAAGAGTGTTACATGGTAAAATGACTAGAGAAGAAAGGAGAAAAAGTTTTGACTTACTTCCCCATATTCATTGTCACATGACAAAACACAGCCGTGTTCAGTATATCGTAGCAGTGTTTTCAGACTCAGTTTGGGTCATCGTCGACATTATTCAATTATTCTATGTTATGAGATTTCCCTAATTCCACAGAAATCTGAAACATTTTTTATGCACAGGGACTATTTCTTTATAATTTTTTTTTAGTTTTTAAAGAAGCTTTAGATTACATAAATGTTACATAAAAATATAAGGAATTCCAATATTCCCCACTCTGTTCATCTCCCATATTTTCCCACATTAACAGCATCCTTCACTAGTGTGGTACATTTGCTAAAATTGATGAACCCATACTGAAGAATTGCTGCTAACCATGCGCTGAAGTTTACAATATAGTTTACACTTTGTCCAGCATAATTTTGTAGTTTATGACAAAATATACAATGGCCTGTATTCATCACTGCAATGCTATGTAGGACAATACCAATGTCCCAAAAATGTCCCAAAATTCCACCTATTCTTCCCTCTCCCCTCTTCAGAACCTTTGGTGGCCACTGCCTTTACATCAATGAAAAGAGTTCGTCAATTGCTAGAATAATAAGTCTTAGTAGAATAATAATGAGCCTATTTTAGTCCATTGTTCATTCAATACCAATCAAAATTCCAACAGCCTACTTTACAGAACTAGAAAAGGCAATTACCTAATTCAATTTGAAGGGAAAGTATATGTGAGAAACCAAAAGCATTCTAAAAAAGAAGAGAGACAGGGAGGAATTACTCTGCTTGACCTTGAAACATTACAGAGCTACAGTTGTCAAACAGCATGATACTGGCTTAAAGGTAGACACATCAATCAGTGGAATAGAATTGAAAGTCCAGAAATAAACCATCATCTCTATGGTCAAATGGTTTTTGACAAACCTACCAAATCCATGTTAATGAAACAAAACAGTCTCAGCAACAAATGATGCTGGGAGAAGTGGAAATCTATAATGAAAAGAATGAAAGAGGACACCTATCTCACTCCCTATACAAGAATCAACTTAAAATGGATTAAAGACCTAAATATAAAAGATAGGACCATAAAACTACTAGAAGAAAATGTAAGGAAACATCTTCAAGACCTAGTGATCAGTGGTAGTTTCTTGGACCTTATATCCAAAGCACACACAACAAAAGAAATCATAGATAAATAGGACCTTCTCAACATTAAACACTTTTGCACCTCAAAGAACTTTGTCAAAAGGGTGAAAAGGCAGCTGACTTAATGGGAGAAAATATTTGGAAATCATATGTCTGATAAGCATTTAGTCTCCGGGATATATAAAGAGGTGTTACAACTCAACAATTAAAAGACAAATGACCCAATTAAAAAATTGGGCAAAAGATTTGAATTGACATGTGTCCAAAGAAGAAATACAAATGGCAAAAAAAACCCACACACATGAAAAAATGCTCAACGTCACTAATAATTAGGAAAATGCAACTCAAAAGTACAATAAGGTATCATTTCACACCTATCGGAATGGCCAGTATTAAAAAGACAGAGAATTAAAGTCATGGAGAGGATGTGAAGATAGGAACACTTATTCATCAGTGGGAATGCAGAGTGGTACAGTCACTGTGGAGGACTGCTTGGCAGTTCCTAAAGAAGTTGAATATAGGGAAGCAGACTTGGCCCAATGGATGGGGCATCCATCTACCACATGGGAGGTTGGCAGTTCAAACCCTGGTCCTCCTTGACCCATGTGGAGCTGGCCCACATGCAGTGCTGACGTGTGCAAGGAGTGCCCTGCCATGCAGGGGTGCCCCCCCATGTAGGGGAGCCCCCCCATGTAGGGGAGCCCCCCCATGTAGGGGAGCCCCATGCACAAGGAGAGCACCCCATGTGCAAGGAGTGTGCCCTGTAAGGAGAGCCACCCAGTGTGAAAGAAAGTGCAGCCTGCTCAGAAATGGCACCACACACACATGGAGAACTGATGCAGCAAGATGACACAACAAAAAGAGACACAGATTCCTGTGCCACTGACAACAACAGAAGCTGACAAAGAAGAACATGCAGCAAACAGACACAGAGAACAGACAACTGGGGGGGGGGGGAGGAGAGAGAAACAAATTAAAAAAAAAAAAAGAAAACATCAAATGAACTATTATTCCGTCATAAAAAGAAAAAGAAGTCCTGACTCATGTGACAGCAGAGAGAACCTTGAAGACAGCATGTTGAGAGAATTAAGCCAGAAACAGGTGGACAAATCTTATATGATCTCATGAATATGAAATAATTAGAATAAGGGAACACAGAATGGGGAATCCTTTATTTTATTCATGATGGCTCTATAAACCCACAACTTGTGAAAAATTCAGGATCTATCAGTTACTGAATTCCTAAATAACTTCCACAGTTTTAGGTATCTGTAACAAAGGCACAGCACTTTCTGGTATCAAATATGCCAAGGCTGATACTATAAATACTTCAAAGCTGGTTGTTTTAAGGATTGTAAACTTACTGCCTCAGGTTTGGAAGCTAGATTTCCAAAATAAAGATCTAAACAGAACACACCTTCTCCCTGACATTGCAATATTCTGCTGCTGCTTGCTGCAGTTCATGGGGTTCCTTATCTGGAATCTCTGCCTCTATCACATGGTTCTACCTTTTCTCTTTTGTGACTTCTGGCTTCCCTGATTTGGGGCTTCTACTGATCTTCTGTGTCTGAGTTTCCTTTGCATGTAAGGACTCCAGTCTTGTGGCTTAAGGGCCAGCCTGACTCCATTTTGCCACATCTAAAGAGGAATCTTCAAATGCATTGTGATGAATACCTACCTTAACCTTTAAAAAAAAAGTGCCCCTATGTTCCATCTCACAGGTAGGCCATCAACAGCTTATGTAAGTGTACAAATGAACATCCTTGGGAATAATATAATGCACCAACACCTTTTAAATAAAGATCTCAGGATTTGTAGCTTGCAGAATCATACACTGTTTTATCTCTTTCCTGGGTGAAAGTCTTGTTCTGCCGGGGACTGGAGAGTAGTTTTGAAGGACTTTGAGGAAAGACAAAAGGGCAGGTGTAAATTTTTAACTGACCCTTTACAATAAGTTGGAATGCTCTTAACTGTGTATTGGTTTGGTAGTTAGGTGTTGCTGTTAGCAAAAAGAATGGGGATGAGGGGCCCAGGTGGACCACAGGTCCTTCAGTAAACTTGCTTTGTTTAGCCAGTGGCCTTTTAAAAGTAAATTGAACCCGGCACTGGCAAAGTTGAACCAAACTATCATGCAACATATTGTACAAACAAATGTTATCATCTTATTGCTGAGAGTGTGTCACCTAAGGTCAGGGATGGAAGCCAGTGGTTTTATTCTTGCCTTTTGGTAAGGTTCTGTTTTGTTGTAGAGCTTGCCTTTCATTTGGGAGAACTTCTAGGCCCAGCTCCTTAGATACAGTCTGACTCTGCCAGTTGTCTAATCTCTAGAACTTTAAAAGTGAGCTGTTATGCATGGGTGAGAGAAGAGAAGGGACCTGTATCAGGGTATGGCAGCATGTACTTGGCCTTTCAGCCTTGATAAAAATCAGGGCTAGGGGACATCCCACCCCCACCCCCACCCCCAGGAAAACAGCAAGAAATTGGATTCTAAATTTAAACTGGAAAAGAAAACAAAAAGTTGCTATAAAATTGTTCTATGGTGTTATATATTTCAGAATCCCAACAAGAAATATGAATATTTCTAATTCTAATCCTGTGATTTTTTGAAAACTCTTAATATTTAAAATTTGAATTTTTAAAAAGATTTTTTGCACATATGACTTGTGGCCTATTACAACCAGTTGATCCTTGTTCAAAATGTGTTCCATAGACCAGAAGCCTCACCAAGTTCTGAGAGATTGTAGAAACACCTCACCCCAGACTTTTGAATCATAATAGGAAGTTTCCCCAGGTGATTTGCTGCAACCTGTGTGGGTGAACTGAGAATCTGAGGGGAGGCGACAGGAGCTGAAGAAAGAGACATAGAGACAAAGACAAGATTAGAGGGGATCAGGTGGGCCGGGGCTAGCTGATGGCAAAGCCAAGGCCCTGAGCTGGCACCACAAGCTTTATTTAAAGCAGTTAAGGGAAGCAAACTTGGCTCAGTGGTTAGGGCATCCATCTACCACATGGGAGGTCCACAGTTCAAACCCTGGCCCTCCTTGACCCATATGGAGCTGGCCCATGTGTAGTGGTGATGCATGCAAGGAGTGCTGGGGCACACAGGGGTGTCCCTGCATAGGGGAGCCCCACATGCAAGGAATGAACACTGTAAGGAGAGCTGCCCAGTGTGAAAGAAAGTTCAGCCTGCCCAGGAAGTGCACTGCACACGCAGAGAGCTGACACAAGATGACACAACAAAAAGAAACACAGATTCCTGTGCTGCTGACAACAACAGAAGCAGACAAAGAAGAACGGGCAGCAAATAGACATAGAGAGCAGACAACTGGGGTGGGGGAGGAAGGGGAGAGAAATAAAATAAAATAAATAAATCTTTAAAAAACAATAAAGTAGTTAACTAGGTCATTGCTCTCAGAGGAGGGGCTATCAGGCACGAAGTTCTTTGAGGAGGGTGTTCTTAGAGTTCCTTCTTATCAGAACATCAGTTCCTTCTGCTTCCTTGCAGGTACAGACATGTTTGACCACACCCCCCCCTCTCTGCACACATTGATCCTCCCTCACAAGGTGGCTTGAGCCCTGCACATTACTTCAGGGACCCCTACATGATACACGTGCACATTAAAATTTGAGAAGTACAGTTCTCTATGTTTTTGTGCTAAAAATCTCACATGGGTGCTATCCATCAGCCCCCAGAAGCATTTAACAATCCACCTCAAGGCTGAGATTTTTGTATAAAAGGGGCCTGAACCTCTGTTAGAGATTTCTCCCTTACAAGGTGTTTAATAATGAACTGATCACACTGTTTACAAGGGCTAACAGTGACTTGAATTCCTGTGACCTAGAACAGCCCCCGTCCAGAGCCTACGTGTTCAGATACAGTTCAATTACCCACCAGAATAGACAAAGGAGCCACGTGACAACACCAACCCCTCCCACACTCCTAGAATTCACTACCACTAGCAGACCACCCCCCTGGCCATCCCTATTGGCCCTCGGTCTTACCCAAGCCCCACCCCTCCCATTGGCTAAACATGTTCCTGCCTATAGATGGACTGCATAGATGCATGACACCCTCTGCCAAATGCCAGCTGAAGTCTCTCCAGTCCCCTCCATTGGGAGAGCTTCCCAATCAACTTCCTGCCTGCAATCCTGCCAGTCTCCATGTCTCACTGAGCACCATTTTTTCTCTAACAACCTCCACCAAAGGATGAAAAGGATGAGCTAGCATATAAAAATAGCATCTAGCTTCTTAAATACTTAATTGGTGTGTAATAAATATTAGCTCTCCCTATTGCTAATTAATATTCTCTGTCTCTAAAGAAATTTGGTGAAAATCCCCAATTATGAATGTATATTTAAATCAATGATATTTTGCTCCCTAATGATTTAAAAGTTGAAATGATATTTTAAATGGGATGTTTTTTGACAGTAAAACTAATCTGAAATATTATGAAACTAATCAGTGGAATTGCATAAATTATATCTTTAAAAAGTGAAACCCATGCCTATCTCATAGTTGGGAGAATGTTTACCATGCTTATGTCAAACAATAAGAATACATTTTTTGTTTGTGGAAATGAGTTCATTTAAACTTCTTATTTAAATTAGCTTCCTTCTATTCATGAGTGAATTCTGTGAGAGCTTATTGGTTTTTTGCTCCTATAATCATGGTAGGAAATAGTTAATGTAAGTACTTTAGTTTGAGAAGTCTAGTTTCTTATTTTTATTTTTATGAGCTTGGTGGAAAGCATAGTTTTATCATTGGAGTTAAGAAGGAGAATACTTTCATATACACTGTGATGTAAGGACATTGTGAGAAGGAGAAGTGCCTTGGATTGGACAAAACTTTCTGAACAATAGCAACAACAATGGTAGCTGTCCATCATTTAGTGTGTGCTTACTCTACTCTTGTCACTTTGTGGTTGAGGAAATTGAGGCACATGAGTTGTAAGTCATTCAAGGTCACATGGCTAGTGGGTGTAGGAGCTGGGACTTGAATCCAGGCAGTCAGGTTTCAGTTTGCTCCTCAGTGCCTCCTGAATGCATCACTTTGAGTTGCTCCTCATAGTGGTACAGGAGACCCTGAGCCCAAGGATGTTTCTGTGCTCTCTGGGCAGGCAGCCAGGTGCACATATGGGTGAGTTTTCACATGCTGAAGTGACAGGATTACAAGGGCTTCCAATTCTTCATGGGTGTGTGGTGCTCCTCAGTTTGCAGCTACTCAGCCCCATGGAGAAGGAGAGGGCAGGCTTCCTCAAAAGTCCAGGAGGCTCTCTTCCTAAGAGGAGCCCACACCAAAGCTTGATGTATTTCCATCCTTCTCTCCCATTTCTCAGCAAGTTCTCTTTTTTCCCCCAATCTCCCAATAAATTCTTTTTACTGGCCTAAAAACTAATGCCGGGAGAAGAATCAGCATTTCAGATTGGAAAGGGCCCTTCAGGGAGCCCTGATGCTTAAGATGCTGTCCTTGCATGCCTTCCTGGACCTTCTGACATTGCATTTGTTCAGGAATTTCTACAACATTAAACCAAGTAATAGGAGATAATTTTAGGATTCAGATGTTAGTTCCACTGATTTTGAAACTTCTTCATCCTGTTGTGTCAGCTTCCTCAATGGGAGAATATAGGTGGTACTGGCTGAGCATTTTAGGAATTGTCAGCATAAGTTACTTCCCTCACCAAAATCTATTCCCACATGTTGGAGCAAGAAGGCTGCTGACATCTGCCAGGGTTCAGGCTTCCTGGGTTCCTCTCTTTCTGGGCTCATTTCTCTCTGGGCTCAGCTGCTCTACTCTTCTGTGTGCTTACTTCCCAGGCTCCAGCTCAAAACTCCAACTTTCTCTTCTGCCATGTCATTTTCTCTGTGAGTCCCTACCCACCAAGAGGGTGGGACTCAATGTTGTACTGACAATCAAAGCCTTAATTATTACTTAATCAAGGAACAGCAAAACCTCTGAATCCAATCCGATCTAATATGCCCAGAGAAACAGACCAGTTCACAAACATAATCCAATATCTATTTTTTAAATTCATAAACAATATCAAACTGCTATACTACCTAAGATTATAGTTGATAAATGGACACTGTAATTGTTACCTAGACATTCCATTTACAAATGGCCTACAATTTATATCCTTTAAAACAGAGTTCACCAATCAATAGAATACTTACTGAGATTGCTCACAAAAAGCAACTACTTTCACTGAGTCCAGTGGAGGGTGTTGGGGGGGGGGGGCAGAACAAATGGATCTCTTAGTGTCTGGTCCTTATCAGTTTTTAAGTATAGAATTACAGTATGACCCAGCAATCCCTCCAATAGGCATATATGCAACAGTATTGAAAGCAGGGACTCAAACTGATATCTTCACACTAGTGTGTTCACAATTGCCAGAAGATGCTATCAACCAACTGTCCATCAACCAATGTATGGATAAACAAAATGTGGCATGTACATATACACCCAAATGCAAGGTGTTAAAAAGAGGATGATATACTGGAAAAAAAAATACACTCTAATATAAAATATGGACTATTGTTAATACTACAGTTATAATACTCTTCTATCAATTGTAACAAAGTACCACACTAATGCAATGTGCTAATAATAGAGGGGGTACAAGGGAAGACTGTATTTGTTACATGATTTTTCTGACAACCTACTTATCTAATTAAAAATTTAAATGAACAAAAAGCCAAAAAATGCATATTTCCAATCATGTTTCACCTAGTTACTTCATATATTTTCTTGCATTTTATGTTTTTGTTTCATGTTTAGCTCAATGATCCTTTGAGTTAAATTTTGTGCAGAATTTAAGTATATATTGCATTAATCTGTTATGATTAAATTGGGTAATCTGTGGTTCTTTCCCCATTATTTTGGTCACTCAAGAGTTCATAACACATACATTTTATTATTACTATCAGTTTCACTCTACAACTGCTATATTTTTCATCTACCTCTATTTCAAATTGTGCTCTTTCTCACTTCTCTGTTCGGTGCAAATGACCTTTCAGTGTACTTGCCCTGATTACATTAAATTTGTCTCCCTTAGTCAATATCTCATTAACAGGAATTGTATAGGCAGTTCTCTGAAATCAGAGAATATTGACCGAATTGTCTGCTTTCAAATGCTGTAAATAAAAACAGACATTTTCAGGTCAGAGTTAACTCATTCTGCTTGCAATGACATATATTTCTCTTGATGTAATGTTCTGACCAGTTCTTTTCTTTATTTGGAAACCTGCTGTACTTGGCCTGTAACTGTAGTCTGACCTCTGCTGGGCTCTTGGCCCAGACTTTTTGATAATGAAGGAGTGGCAGCAATCTGCAGGTCAGAACCACATGAGCTTAGGATCCTGATATTCCTTTATTCTCAATTCCTTTGTTCCTCACTTCCTGGGTTTTGCTCTGTCTTTCTCATTCTCCCAATGACTGCAGTCTAAATCTAGTGTTTCCCAACACTGTTCATATCATGGCACAGATTGGAGTCCTCTGGATTTGTGGTGCATCAACAGCAAAATATGCTTTATCTTCAACTGCTCCTTTGGAAGTTCCATCACCGTAGTGTTCTAAGGTAGTGGTTCTCAACAATTTTTGCTCCCCCCCCCAGGGGCCATTTAGCCATTTGTGGAGGCACTTTTAGTTGACATAATGCTGGGCTGGTGGGAGGAGATACTACTGGCATCTAGTGGGTAGACAGAGGTCAGGGATGCCAGTAAACACCCTAAAGCACTCTGCACATGCCCCACAACCAGGAATTTTCTAGTCCAGGGTGTCAACAGTGCTGAGAGTGAAAAAGCCTGCTGTATGGGAAACCCAACTCTCCCTATGGTCCGAGCATCCACCACAAGGATGGCTGCTGTTTCTGCATACACCCCTTACCTCTGGCCTAGAGTTGGGGGTTATCCACCCTGCTCTTTTCAGATAATTATTCTTTCCTATTTCCTAAACAGAGGCACAGATCAATGTTTGACTCTCATGTCACCAGATGATATCACCCACTGCCCTCACTTGCTGTTGACTGTAGGCCCCCCATTTTTTATTTCTTTCCCCCTTTCCCCCTGCTCCCCCCATTGTCTGTGCTGTGTCCATTTGCTGTGTGTTCTTCTTTGTCTGCTTACATTCTTGTCAGTGGCACTGGGAATCTATGTCATTTTTTATTGCAACATCTTGCTGCATCAGCCCTTGGTGTGTGTGGCACCACTCCTGGGCAGGCTGTGCCTTTTTTGCATGGGGCAGCTCTCCTTGAGGGGTACACTCTTTGTGCATGGAGCTCCCCTATGTGCTTGGTACAGCACTCTTTGTATGCATCAGCAATGCACATGGGCCAGCTCATCACACAGGCCAGGAGGCCCTGGTTTGAACACTGGACCTCCCAAGTGGTAGGCAGATGCTCTATCAGTTGAGCTAAATCTGCTTCCCCCTCATTTCTGAGTTTCCAGTACTGACACTCTGTTACTCTCTCCAATACCCCTCACATCTCAACTGGCCAATACACTGTC
The DNA here is from genome assembly GCF_030445035.2 of Dasypus novemcinctus. Taxonomy (NCBI): domain Eukaryota; kingdom Metazoa; phylum Chordata; class Mammalia; order Cingulata; family Dasypodidae; genus Dasypus; species Dasypus novemcinctus. The sequence continues at coordinate 105,845,425 of NC_080687.1, read as the reverse complement.
CTCTCAATTCTTTACTCTTCTCCTCCTGTGATCTTGTCTCCACACTCTGCAGCCATGCATTGCATGATCCTCTCTCAAATCCTCTCATTGGTAGCTGCAGTCTCTCCCCAATACCGATTTCATGCATCCTACTACAGAGCACCACCTCACATGACATATCACCTTAAAGTTTGGAACATGAACTTAAAATGGCTTCATGGATGTTTACTTTTCTAGACGTTCTCCTACATCTCATAGTAACCAAAAGACAGCTGGAGTTGTCAAACTAATTGCCTGTAAAATAGACTTAAAGTGAACAACTGTTAAGAGGGACAAAGACAGTCATTATATACTGATAAAGGGGGCAATTAACAAGGAGACATAATCAACAAAGAGACATAATCATATATATACACATCTAATGGCAGAGCCCCATAATATATAAAGCAAACACTGACAGATTTGAAGGGATAGATAGACATTTGTACCTTAACAGAATTGGATTCAAGGAATAAATGCAAATTTAAGAGGAAGCTACTGCTTTTTAAACCATTCATTTCCACTGGTCTTAACACATTATAGATCATTCTCTTTGAGACTTTCTCATGAGAGAATTCTCTTCAGCCTACAGAATTGAATTATTTCCAAGATACAACATCCTATAGAATCAAATCAAAGCAATTCTAAATCATAATCAACAGTGAAAAATAATTGATTTGGAATATGTTTGTAAAAAAGACAAAGAGACAGTGACCTGCCAGAAAAGCAATCCATCTTTGGAATTAAAAACTGCCAAAAGCAAATGTTCTGCCATGAAAAGGAGTTCCTTTCCCCAAAACATTTACAAATGAACCTTCAAGCATAATATACTTTGCAACCTAAACATAACAATATGATTGTAGTAGAAAAGAACATTGTTTTAGGTTCCTAAGCTACTTAAAGCTTATACCATGAAATGGTTTAGACTTCATCAGTGGGAATTAGATTACAGTTTTGAGCCTGAGACAATATCCAAATCCAAGTACCTCAAAGTGATGCTTTCCTCTGAAGACCTGCTGCCAGCAATCTTTGGCTCCTCTGCCACTCGGCAAGGCCCACGGTGCATCTGCCAGTCTCTCCCTTGTTTGCTAGGTTTCATTGATTTCAGCTTCTTGTTTCCATGGCTTTCTCTCTTTGTCTGAATTTCATTCTCTTATAAAGGACTCCAATAATAGGATTAAGCCTGATCCTGAATGAATGTCTTAATTAAAGCAGTCTCCTCAAAAGATCCTACTTACAATGGGTTTACCTCCGTATCAATGACGCAGATTAAAGAACATGTTTTTCTGGGGTACATACAGCTTCAAAACACCACACCCCAACCTTAGGACCCCCAAAGATGTTACTTTCCATATGCAAAATACATCCATTTTATCAAAATATCCCCAAAGCCTTAAGTCATTTCAGTGTCAGCATTAAGTACAAAGTCTCATCAAAATTGGTTATAGCTTCTTTTTTTTTTTTCCTTAATACAGCATCTATTTTATTTTATTTTATTTTATTGTTTTTTTTACATTTTTTATTGATTTTGTAATAATATTACATTAAAAATATATATGTGAGGTCCCATTCAACCCCACCCCCCCACCCCACCTCTCCCCCCCCCCCCCCCAGCAACACTCATTCCCATCATCATGACACATCCATTGGATTTGGTAAGTACATCTTTGGTCACCTCTGCACCTCATAGTCAATGGTCCACATCATGGCCCATACTCTCCTCCATTCCATCCAGTGGGCCCTGTGAGGATTTACAATGTCCGGTGATTGCCTCTGAAGCACCATCCAGGGCAGCTCCATGTCCCAAAGACGCCTCCACCTCTCATCTCTTCCTGCCTTTCCCCATACCCATCAGCCACCATGTCCACTTTTCCTAATCCAATGCCACCTCTTCTATGTGGACATTGGATTGGTTGTGTCCATTGCACCTCTATGTCAAGAGGAGGCTCAGATTCCACATGGATGTTGGATGCAATCCTCCCACTTTCAGTTGTAATCACTCTAGGCTCCATGGAGTGGTGGTTGTCCTTCTTCAACTCCATCTTAGCTGAGTGTGATAAGTCCAATAAATCAGATTGTAGGTGCTGGAGTCTGTTGAGGCTCAGGACCTGGCTATCACATTGTCAGTCCAGAGATTCAAATCCGCTAAATATATCTTAAACCCCAACATTAACTGCACCTCCATCACCTTAGCATGAAAGTCTTATGAAGGAAGATCCCATCTGAGTCCAGATTCATCACACATAAACACCAGTTCCAAAAAGGGGCCATCTGACCTGGTAGTTAACCCCATCGGCCATGACCATAACTCCCATGGGTCTCTTTAGCCCTCGAAGGAACCAATATCTGGGGGTTGTATCTGCTTTATCTGTCTCTCTGACTCTGCTCAGTTGTGCATGAGGGCAATCCTTCTGCCAGCCTCCAGACTCTTTTTTAGAAACTCGTAGCCATATAAACTCATTTCTCTTTTCCATTTCCCCCTTACTTTAGGTCAAACAGCATTTTAAAGTCATGTTATTTTATGTAGACAGGGATATTCTGCTGATCCACATTGAACCTTCCGTATAAGGTCATTTTCCAGTTGCATCATCAGTTGGTAGTTGATAGTGGTCCCTCGGTGCCAGGGAGGCTCATCCCCGGGTGTCATGTCCCACGCTGGGGGGAAGGCATTGCATTTACATGCTGAGTTTGGCTTCGAGACTGGCCACATTTGAGTAACATGAAGGCTGACAGGAGGAAATTCCCAGGCACAATGTTGCTCTAGGCCTTGTTCTTATTTTAGGCTTATCAGCTCACAAGCATAGTCATTAGCATCAGGGGCTCACTGTTGAACCCTCACTCCCTCCTGGTCCCCGCCACTGTACCTGGGAGACTATCGCTGCTCCCCTAGGGACCACGACAGAACACCATTGGCCAGGAACCCAGTACCCCCCCTGCTGTGGTTTTTAATTGTTGCCACTATGAGTATATCCAAACATTACCATGCACCCTGGACATATGTTCTGTACAGCTCCCTGTCAGCCATATATCACCTGTCATTGGTATCCCATACCAGTATCCCTCCATTGCCATTGTTGAAACACTCTGTGATCCAGAACTCCCCGAAATTTGAAGCCCAATATAATGTCATGGTCCCTTACTAGGGAATGGCATATAGCGATGGATTTAAAGGTTAGATAAAGAACTTGGATAAAGTTAGATAAAGAACTTAGATAAAGAATGTTGACTTGAAAAAATTCTACATCATATCTTCCCCCCCCCCTAATTATTCAGCTTCTCTTCACAGGAGTCCTAGACCACAGCAATGCATATATATAATATACAGCACTCCCATACATCCACCACAAAACCTTTTTCCTTCCACAGCGATACTCTTACACCCTATTCATATCATATTTACTTAACGTGATGTACAGAGTCTGAGACATTAGCTTTCTAACAAGGTGACATCTGTGCTTACATTATGGTGCATACTTTAGGATATACAGTTCTTTACATTCTTAGTTATCCTATGTTTTACATTATGGTTTACATTATCAGTCTGTCATCTCCTATATGTTATGGTGTAATATTACATGTTTTATATCCATCCTTGTGTACTCTCAAGAAACTCCTCTCTTATCCCCCATTTACCTTGGTTCCACACATTTAACGTCCATTTTCCCTTCCACCTTGGTGCCCACAGTGACAGCCAACCTCCGTTTCCTGAGGAGCCACTTCCAGAGATAGATGGAATAGTGTTCAGGACCTAACTTGCTCAACTGCCCCAATGCCCTGGGAGCCACCCTTTCTCTCGAGGGATACAGTTCCCTCTATTTGGTGGCATTAGTCCTCCCCAGGATGTGGGTCCACCCCCACTCTCACTACTTGGGTTTCTACCCCATGGTGACAACCACTCTGGCAGAATGAGCATTTAGACATTCCCCAGGAGCCCGTCCTGCATCAGACCCCCCCTCCGAGCATTCTAAAGAGGTAACCCTCTTTATTATATTTTGATATGATTTTCTCGGCATTTTACTCTCCACCAACACCTGACCCTCTCCTGTGTTCGTATGCTACCCCTCCCTCCCCCCACTTTTGGGCAATGTTACCCATCCGTCCCTCCCCAGCCACCCTCAAACCCCCAAAGCCCCAACCAAAGGCAACCCCTTGCCCCCCTTTTATCTCTTCTTTGTGTTCATACTTACCACCATCTCGTCTTAAATTCCACCCCTGCAGACATCAGCTCATATCCTTCCTCCACCCTCTGATTTCCTGTAAGCCTATCGTTCAGTCTCTTGCTATCTAAGGCAGCTTGTTTATTTCATATCATTGAGGTCATGTAGTATTTGTCCTTCAATGTCTGGGTTGCTTCACTCAACATAAGGTTCTCAAGATTCATCCATGTTATCACATGTGTTTGTAATGTGTTTGTTCTTACAGCCGAGTAGTATTCCATTGTGTGTATATACCACATTTTATTGATCCACTCATCTGTTGATGGGCATTTGGGTTGATTCCAACTTTTGGCAATAGTGAATAATGCTGCTATGAACATTGGTGTACATATATCTGTTTGTGTCCTTGTTTTCAGTTCTGCTGGGTATATACCCAGCAGCGGTATTGCTGGGTCATATGGCAAATCTATGGCTAGTTTTTTGAGAAACCGCCATACTGTCCTCCAGAACGGTTGGATCCTTCTGCATTCCCACCAGCAGTGGATGAGTGTTCCCCTTCCTTCACATCCTCTCCAGCACTTGTATTCTTCTGTTTTTTTCATAGCTGCCAATCTTATGGGTGTAAGATGGTATCTCATTGTAGTTTTGATTTGCATTTCCCTGATAGCTAGAGATTTGGAACATTTTTTCATGTGCTTTTTTGCCATTTGTATTTCTTCTTGAGAGAAGTGTCTGTTTAAGTCTTTTTCCCATTTTTTAAATGGGTTGTTTATCTTTTTATTTTCAAGATATAGAAGTTCTTTATATATGCACGTTATAAGTTTCTTATCAGATATATGATTGCCAAATATTTTCTCCCACTGTGTGGGCTCCCTTTTTACTTTCTTGACAAACTCCTTTGAGGTGCAGAAGGCTTTAATTTTGAGGTAGTCCCATTTATCTATTAGTTCTTTTGCTGCTCGTGCTTTTGGTGAGATATTCATAAATCCATTTCCTATTACAAGGTCCTGTAGATGTTTCCCTACACTGCTTTCTAAGGTTTTTATGGTCTTGGCTCTTATATTTAGGTCTTTGATCCATCTTGAGTTGATCTTTGTATAAGGTGTGAGATGGTAATCCTCTTTCATTCTTCTACATATGGCTATCCAGTTCTCCAGACACCATTTGTTGAATAGGCCACTCTCTCCCAGTTGAGAGGGTTTGGTGGCTTTATCGAATATTATGTGGCTGTATATGTGAGGTTCTATATCAGAGCTTTCAATTCGATTCCATTGGTCTATGTGTCTCTCCTTATGCCAATACCATGCTGTTTTCACCACCATAGCTTTGTAGTATGTTTTGAAGTCAGGTAGTGTGATTCCTCCAATTTCGTTTTTCATTTTCAGTATGTCTTTGGCTATTCGGGGTCCCTTTCCTTTCCAAATAAATTTCATAGTTAGTTTTTCTAGTTCCTTAAAGAAGGCTGCATTGATTTTTATTGGGATTGCATTGAATGTGTAGATCAGTTTTGGTAGGATAGACATCTTAATAATGTTCAGTCTTCCTATCCATGAACAAGGAATAGTCTTCCATTTATTCAGGTCTTCTTTGATTTCCTTGAACAATCTTGTATAGTTCTCGGTGTATAAGTTCTTTACCTCTTTAGTTAAATTTATTCCTAAGTATTTGATTTTTTTATTTACTATTGTGAATGGTATTTGTTTCTTGATTTCCTCCTGATCTTGCTCATTATTGGTGTACAGAAATGCTATTGATTTTTGCGCATTGATCTTATAACCTGCGACTTTACTAAACTCATTTATGAGTTCTAGAATCTTTGTTGTAGATCTCTCAGGGTTTTCTATGTATAGGATCATGTCATCTGCAAATAATGAAATTTTGACTTCTTCCTTTCCAATTTGAATGCCTTTTATTTCTGGTTCTTGCCTCAGTGCTTGAGCAAGTACTTCTAAGACAATGTTAAATAGGAGCGGAGACAGTGGGCATCCTTGTCTTGTTCCTGAGTTTAGAGGGAAGGAGTCTAGGATTTCTCCATTGTAAACAATATTGGCTTTAGGTTTTTCATATATACTCTTTATCATGTTCAAAAAATTTCCTTGTATTCCAATCTTTTGGAGTGTTTTTATCAAGAAAGGGTGCTGTATTTTGTCAAATGCTTTTTCTGCATCAATAGATATAATCATGTGCTTTTTTTCCTTCAATCTGTTTATATGGTGTATTACGTTGATTGATTTTCTTATGTTGAACCATCCTTGTATACCTGGGAAGAATCCCACTTGGTCGTGGTGTATAATACGTTTAATGTGTTGTTGAATACAATTAGCAAGTATTTTCTTAAGTATTTTTGCGTCTAGGTTCATTAGAGAAATTGGTCTGTAATTTTCCTTTCTTGTGATGTCTTTGTTTGCCTTTGGTACTAGGGTAATATTGGCATCAAGAAGGAGTTGGGTAATGTTCTTTCTGTTTCAATTTTTTGGAATAGTTTCAGCAGGATTGGTGTCAGTTCTTTCCGGAATGTTTTGTAGAATTCACCTGTGAAGCCATCTGGCCCTGGGCTCTTCTTAGTTGGGAGATTTTTAATAACTGATTCTATCTCTCTGCTTGTGATTGGTTTGTTAAGATCATCAATTTCTTCTTTCATCAATATGGGCTGCTTATGTGTTTCTAGGAATTTGTCCATTTCCTCTAGATTGTCATTTTTGTTGGAATATAGTTTTTCAAAATATCCTCTTATGATAGTCTTTATTTCTGTGGGGTCAGTGGTGATATCGCCTTTCTCATTTCTTATTTTGTGTATTTGCATCTTCTCTCTTTTTTTCTTTGTTAGTCTCACTAAAGGTTTGTCAACTTTGTTGATCTTCTCAAAAAACCAGCTCTTGGTCTTGTTTATCTGTTCAAGTGCTTTCTTATTTTCTATTTCATTTAGTTCTGCTCTTATCTTTGTTATTTCCTTCCTTCTTCTTCCTGTTGGGTTACTTTGTTGTTGTTTTTCTAATTCCTTCAAATGTGCAGTTAGTTCTTCAATTTTTGCTCTTTCTTCTTTTTTGATATATGAATTTATGGCTATAAACTTCCCTCTCAGTACTGCTTTTGCTGCATCCCATAAATTTTGGTATGTTGTGTTATCATTATCATTTGTTTCAAGGTAGTCATTGATTTCTTTTGAGATTTCCTCTTTGACCCACTGTTTTTCTAACAGTGTGCTGTTTAATTTCCAAATCGTGGTGTGAAATCTGGGCTTCTGTCCCTTGCGAATCTCCAGCTTGACTCCACTGTGGTCAGAGATAATGTTTTGTATGATTTCAATCTTTCTGAATTCGTTCAGCCTTTCTTTGTGGCCTAGCATATGATCTATCTTGGAGAATGATCCATGTGCGCTTGAGAAAAATGTATATCCTGCTGTGTTTGGGTGTAGCGATCTATATATGTCTATTAGATCCAGCTCCTCTAATATACTATTCAGATGTTTTGTTTCTTTGGTGATTCTCTTTTGAGATGTTCTGTCCAGAGTTGATAGTGGTGTATTAAAATCCCCCACTATAATTGTAGATGTATCTATTCTTTCACTTAGTTTTTCCAGCGTTTGCCTGATGTATTTAGAGGCACCCTTGTTAGGGGCATAGATATTTATGATTGTTCGATCTTCTTGACAGATTTTCCCTTTCACTAAAATGTAGTATCCTTCTTTGTCTCTCACAATTGTTTCACATTTAAAGTCTATTTTGTCTGATATTAATATAGCTACTCCTGCCTTTTTTTGGTTATTGTTAGCTTGTATGATTGTTTTCCAGCCATTCACTTTCAATCTCCATGCGTCTCTGGGTCTAAGATGTGTCTCTTGTAGACAGCATATGGATGGGTCATATTTCCTTATCCAATGTCCCAGTCTGAATCTGTTGATAGGTGAGTTTAATCCATTGACATTCAGTGTTATTACTATCAAGGAATTGTTTGTGTTAGCCATATTTTGATTGGATTTGTGTTTGTCATATTTTGTTTGTATATATTTTTTTGTCTTTTTTGTTGTTGTTGTTGGTCTTATACTCTCCTCCAACTCTGCCTTTCCTGTTTTTTCCTTTCTTCCTGCAGAACTCCCTTTAGAATTTCTTGAAGGGGAGGTTTCTTGTTGGTATACTCTTTCAGTTTCTGTTTGTCTGCGAATATTTTGAACTCTCCATCATGTTTGAATGCTAGTTTAGCTGGATAGAGTATTCTTGGTTGGAAATTTTTTTCCTTTAGTACCTTGACTATATCATACCACTGCCTTCTTGCCTCCATGGTTTCAGAAGAGAAATCAGCACTTAATCTAATTGAGCTTCCCTTGTATGTGATGGTTTTCTTTTCTCTTGCTGCTTTTAGGATTTTCTCTTTGTCTTGAGCATTGGATAATTTGACAAGTATATGTCTTGGGGTGGGCCTGTTGGGGTTTATGACTTGTGGAGTGCACTGTGCTTCTTGGATATGCACATCTGTCTCTTTCAGTAGATTTGGGAAGTTTTCAGCCATTACCATTATTTCCTGCAACACTCCTTCTGACCCCTTTCCCTTCTCTTCACCTTCTGGAATGCCTATAATATGTATGTTTGAGTGTTTTGCATTGTCATTCAGGTCCCTAAATCCTAACTGGATTTTTTCTATCTTCTTATTGACCCCTTCTACTATCTGTTTGATTTCTGATGTACTGTCTTCCACATCACTAATTCTCTGCTCTGTCTCTTCTAGTCTGCTGATATTTGCTGCAAGTGTATTTTTGATTTCTTGAACTGTGGTGTTCATTCCCATCATATCTTTTATGTTTTTGCGTATGTCTGCAATTTCCCCTCCAAGTGATGTCTTCATGTTGTTAACCTCTTTCATTACTTCGTCAAATTTGTTGGTGATAAATGTTCTGAGATTTTTCATTGCTTGTGCCAAGTTTTGCTCCCCTTCATGATTATTGGTTTGTTGATTGGATTCAGCCATGTTTTCCTGATTACTGGTTTGGTTTGTAGATTTTTGTTGCTTTCTGGTCATCTCTTTATTTTGACGGATTTAATCATTTCCTTAGCTTCTTTGTCTGCTCTTGGAGGTTAATTAGCTGTTATTTTTGCATAGGTGTTATATCTTCTCTTTGTCACTTTTTTCTTCTTATTCTAGTTACTTGTTGTTGGTTAAGTTCACTTTAAAGGAAAGTATTAGTGTTGGGAAAGGCAATTGTGTAAGCAAGGGAAAAGTGTAAAGTAGTATTGGTGATATATGTTAACAAAGCAAGAATATGAGATCTGGGAGGATGGAGGTTAGATTCATGTAAATTGTGTAGAGTTATAGCAGTAGGTAGAGTACCTATTATGAGGTAGATGATTGAATATGGGAGGAATATGGTATGAGCTAAAAAGCTATTGATTTCGTGAGAGAGGGAAAGAGAAAAGAAAGGTAATAGTTTCAAGAGTGGATAACAGACAGAAAACAAATCATAGGTATTAGAAATTAAGACTTAGACCCTTTGTGGATCGAAGAAAGGGAGGTGGGAGGTGGAATATAGGAGAGCCAGTAGATGGTGGCGGATATCAAGATGTAGGGGAAAGAGGATAGTGTAGGTAGCCTAAATCAGTTCACACAGAAATGAGGCAGTGAAGGATGAGAAAATCCAGCGAATGTGAGGTGTTTCCTGCCGCACCTATTGTATAATTGAGTTAAAATAAACTAAGTAGAATATGAGGGACAAGAGGGAGAGAGACAACAGAATAAAAAGGGAAAAAAAAAAGAAAAAAAAAAGGGGAGGGAGGAAGGGACGAGAGGAAGAAAGGAAAAGAGTGTGACCAGGGGTGGGGAACAGGTATTGGAAAGAAAAAATAAAAATAAAAAAAAACAGATATACACGAACCAGAATTAAAACACCCACTACACAGCACCTACCACACACACACACAAAAAAAACCCTTAAATAACTGAGTAAGAAAAGACTTTGGGGGATATGCTGTGAGAGAAGACTAAGGGATAATGCGGTGTTAGCAATCAGGAAATTGAAAAAAGTAAAGAATAAGTCAAAATGAAAATAAAAACAAAACAAAATGAAACGATAAAGAAAAAACGCCAATGTTGAAGGCTAGGGCATTTAAGGACCTCAGATGGACCTCAGTGCATGATGGATTCAGGGATGGAAAGTCTGAGATATTGAGGACTCAAGAGGTGTGAGTCTCTGTAGTGTGGGCCACCAGAATTTAGGGAATTCAGACCTGGCAGCCTCCAATCTTGTCAACAGGAAGCCTGGGAGCCCCGCAGTGTAACACAGCCCTCAGGGATCCCCACAGCTGGGTGCCAGCCCTATGGGGGAAGTCAGATCCGCAAACTCTATATTGTGACTGAACCCTGCAATTCACTTTGCTGGGCTCATAAGTACGTTATCTTTCATTTGAGCTTTTGGACAGCTCCCGTCCTGTGATTCCAAACCACTGCCACTAGAGGGCGCCTCTACACCACAGCCACTTTACTAGTACAGATCCGAAGCCTGGCCAGTGACGCGGAAAACGGATTCCAATACCAGAATTCTCAAGCTTCGCAGAATATTCCCTAATCTGCTTCCAGATGTGTCCCCCCCCCCTTGCCGCAGCCTAGATCAATTTTCCAATTACTTCTCTTTATTGCCTACAGCCTATTTGGGTTGGAGAACGGTTGCCGGGCTTTTGGGGGCGGGGCTTCAGGCAGAAGTGCTATTGTTTATATTCGCACTCAAAAGTTTCTCCCGCTTCACAACAAAACACCGTCTATCTTCCAAAATCGATCCACAAAGGTGATCTGTCACATCAGCCTGTCAACAGCTCACCCAGAGCTCCCGAACTCCTTAGCCCTTCAGAGTCATCTAAAAGCGGAACCCCAGGACAGGACCGCGGTTCCCCCCACCCCCAACAGGGAGGAGCCCGTGCGCGGGTCTCACCTGCGGGCAAAAGAACCCAAATTATATCTACTGGACCAATCCTCTCCGTTACCTTTCCACCCAATCGATGTCCCGACACTTCTGCCCTGCAAAAATCCCGAAAAAGCCTCGCCTTGGAGAACCTGCCGCCGCGCCCAGCCGTCTCTTCCCGGGACAGACCACAAAGGCAAGTTTACTCAGCGACCATCTTGTCTCCTCTCTTGGTGGGATCTTTTGATTAAATTACTCCATTAAGGGCCTTTGATTAGATTGTGTGACCCAGGATGTGTCTTAATCCTCCTACTGGAGTCCTTTATATATGGAGGAATAAAAAGTCACCGATGGAGAAAAAAATTGCAGAGACAGGGAAAAGACTCCAGAAGCTAAAATCAATGCCCAGCAGAGAGAACAGCCACAGATGGAGTAGTCAGAAGCTGAAAGAAAGGTGTGTCTGTTTTATTGTCCTTTTCAAAGACCCAAGTTTTAGTTTCACTGATTCTATTGTTTTATTGTATTCTATTTCATTAATCTCTGCTCTAAACCTTGTTATTTACTTCCTTCTATTTGCTTTGGGTTTAGCTTGATCTTCTTTTGCTCTAGTTCTTCCAGGTTTGAGGTTAGGTCTCTAATATAAAATCTTTCCTCATTTTTAATATAAGCATTTACAGTTTCATGCCAATTTTAAATGTAAGCATTTGGAGTTTTTGGTTAGATTTAGTCAATTTTATTTCAGCATTTTTGTTCTTACACCTTTCAGAGCATTACACAATTACATTTTTTCATTTTCTGACCTGCAAACAGATACCTTATGTGGAAATATTTTTTTTAATATTACAAATTAGGTATTTGCAAAATGCAACAACTACACATAAGACAGTTCACAAAGTGTAATTTACTAGGACATGTACTAAGAATTTAGAGCAGCCAATCAGTAGAAATCTGACCAAATTTGGCAATCAGGAAAAATTTGACCAAATTTAGGAATCAGCTATTTATATATCAATAAAACAAACCTAATTAATCTTCCAAACAAGAAGATTGAAACTTTTTGTTAAATCCACATTGGAAGATAGGAAGTGATAATTGAAATCCAGCCTTAACAGTGTTAATCACAAATACTGGGCTGTTTTAACAGTCTGCCATTGAATAACAAGCATCTCAGTTTGTCTGACCCCATGTATCAAACTCTTATGCTATTGGGTGCATAGAAAGGTTAAGTGATCATTAATTAAAAAGCAAAACAAAAACTCATTAAATATCTGTACTATTCTTCCAGCTCATCTGCAATTCCCAGTCTGCAACTTGTGTCACTTAGTGACAAGCTACATTTTCTATTATGTATATTATGTTACCTGTGAGTATGTATGTGTACACACACAAAAAAATACTATGTACAAACTGGCTATTAAAACTCTCTGCAATTGGAAAGCATCTACAGGACCTTGTAATAGGAAAGGGCTTTATGAACTTCACACCAAAAGCACAAGCAGCAAAAGAACAAATAGATAAATGGGACTTCAAAATTAAAGCCTTCTGCATCTCAAAGAAGTTTTTCAGGAAAGTGAAAAGAGAGGCTACACAATGGGAGAAAATATTTGGTAACATATATCTGATAGGAGACTTATATCTTGCATATATATAAAGAACTCCTATATCTTGAAAGTGAAAAGATGAACAGCCCATTTAAAAAATGGGAAAAAGATTTAAACAGACACTTTTCCAAAGATGATATACAAATGGCCAAAAAAAACACATGAAAAAATGCTCAAAATCCCTAGCTATTAGGGAAATGCAAATCAAAACAATGAGATGCCATCTTACTCCCATAAGACTGGCAGCTATCAAAAATCAGAAGACTACAATTGTTGGAGAGGATGTGAAGGAATGGGAGCACTCATCCACTGCTGGTGGGAATGCAGAAGGATCCAGCAATTCTGAAGGATAGTTTGGCAGTTTCTCAAAAAACTAGCTATGGATTTGCCATATGACCCAGCAATTCCACTGAGGGGTATATACCCAGAAGATGTGAAAACAAGGACACAAACTGATATATGCACATCAATGTTCATAACAGCATTGTTCACTATCACCAAAAGTTGGAATCAACCCAAATGCCCATCAACAGATGAATAGATAAATAAAATGTGGTATATACAGGCAATGGAATACTACTCAGGTATAAGAACAAATACAGTACAAACACACGTGATAACATGGATGAATCTTGAGAACCTTATGTTGAGTGAAGCAACCCAGGCATTGAAGGACAAATACTACATGACCTCCCTGATATGAAATAAATAAACCAAGCTGTCTCAGAGAGCTAGAGGCTGCATGATAAACTTTAAGGTAGTTGGAGGGTAGAGGAAGGTTTTGAGCTGACAGCTACTTGGGTAAAATCTATGATAAGCTGGAGGTAAGTATTTGTACAGGGAAGAGATAAAATGGGGGCATAGGGATAACTTAGGGTGGTGATTTGTGGGCTTTAGGGGCACTAGGGATGGGAGGATGGGTCAGATTGCCCAAGAAATTGGACAGAGGGTGAGGGGAACATTTGATCATGGGAGATTGTCAGGTATGTGTGTGGTGCAGAGAAAACTCTTTAGAGAATGTAAAATGGAAGGTTGCCTGTTTTGGATGCTTAAGGGCAGGGGGTATCTGACACAGGGCAAGCTTCTGGGGAGTGTGTGAGTGCTCATTTTGTCATAGTGGATTATATCATTGGGTAGAGACCCATACAATGAGAGTGGAGATATACCCACATCCTGGGGAGGACTGATGTTCTCAAACAAAGGGAATTGTAACTCTTGAGAGAATCGGTGGCTCCCAATAGGTTAGGGCAGTCAAGTAGATCAAGCCCTAAACATTTTTGCAAGTATCTCTGAATATGGTCTCTCAAGTAATAAAGATTGATTGCCATGGTGGGCCCTGAGGGGAGGGGGAAAGAGGTGTTGAATACATGGAATCAGGGTAACTGTGGGGCAACGGAAGTGTTCCACAAGATCATGCCATGATGGGTATAGGACATGTTAAATTACACCAAAAATGTATAAAAGTCTATAGGCTAAAATGTAAACCATAATGTAAAACATAAGGTAACTAAAAATTTAGAAAATTTTACAGTCTAAAATATAAACCATGATGTAAACCCAAATGGAACCATGTTTGAAAGCTCACATTTCAATATCTGTACATTAGCTGCAGCAAATATAGTATGAACATGTAAAAAGATCACTGTTGAGGAAGGGACAAAGGGGTTGATGTAGGATATATGGAGAGTACCATATATTGTATGCAGTCACCCCTCGGGCTGAAGTGTGGTTTGCTGGCCTGGCGGGGGAGCGGCCGCGGCAGGCCAAGCTGCTGCCCCCATAATAGGGTGGCTGGTTGGACTCACCGCCATCCCTGAAGGGAGCTCGGCATGGGCGCAGAGTGCCCTCGGGTCTCCCCTTCGCGGCAGCCATGCTTCCGCAGCCGCCCCTCCTCCCGGATGGCGCCACACGATGCCTGTGGGGCAGCACCCTTCTTCTTCTTTCTCCCTGCGCAGGCACAGGGCGGAAAATTCCAGTCTGCCCTTTTCCCCTCCCCCGACAGCAGCAACAGCCAGGCGTGGGCGGAAAAATCCAGTCTGCCCTTTTCCCTTCCCCCGACAGCAGCAACAGCCAGGCATGGGCGGGAAACTCAAGTCTGCCCTCCACCCCAGCAACAGCAGCCACCAATCCCTAAACCCTGCCCCTTCCCCCAGCAACAGCAACAGCCAATCCCTAACCACCACCCCTCCCCCAACCAGTACCGCCCACTGACCTTTCGCCGGCAACCAATCAGAACAGGGCATGGCTTCGACCAATCAGCCTTCCCCAGCCCCTATAAAACTGTTGCCTCTCCCTCAATAAAGTGGACTTGCGTGTTTACCTTGTCTCCGCGGTAGTTCTTCTGCCATGCGCCCTCCAGTCCTGAGACCCCCCGACAAGGGCCTGGCCTCCCTTGTCCCCAGTTCATCGCCTGCTTCTCCGGGCGACCCCCTCGTCGCCGGCTTTGCCGGGTGACCCCATCAGCTGAACCGCGCAACCCCTTGTGAGACTGATCCCTCATCTGCTGCCAGACCGACCCCTCGTCCCAAGTGAGACTGACCCCTTGTCCAGAGCTGGACCGACCCCTCATCCGCAGCCAGACCCCACGTCTACCGACCGAGCAAGCTGCCGCAGCTGGCGCCCAACGTGGGGCAAGGCAACTCCACCACAGCCTCACTCCATAACCTGGCGGCCCCCCCCCTTCTCACTGTGGGACTTCTCTCGTGCAACATTGCTGCTACCTGAGCCTTGGCTACCTCATATGATCCATGGCGGTCTGGGAAAATCGCTGGATGGCTTTCTCCTTCCATGTTGGGGGTTTATACCGACCCGCTATGATTAAGAGGAGCCTTGGATTTCTCGGGAGCGCGCGCTTGCACGTCTGAAGTAACCCTACCACAGCCCTACGTCCTCCTCTTTTCTCACCCCTATCTTTTTACTCTGCATTGCTGCTCCTGAAACTTGGTGACCTCATACGATCCACGGCGGTCTGGGAGAATTGCTGGATGGCTTTCTCCTTCCATGTCGGGGGCTTATACTGACCCGCTATGATTAAGAGGCGCCAATAAAACTCTCAGGAGCGTGTGCCTGAGCACCTCCACCCCTGCCTTCACCTCTGCCTCCTCCCCTCCGCACTTGCTCCCCTTTGCCTTGCTCCACTGCTCGTCGTTCCACCCTCCCCTCGTCGGGCCTTCTCTTGGCCCGCGACCACCGTCGGAGTCCCATCGGCTCCGACCCCTCGTCTCACCGTGCACCTCGGCTCCCATCGCCGTGCTCTCAAGGTAAGGGCCCCTTTTCTTATTGGCTCCAAAAGGCCATTAGCAATGGGTAACATCCTATCTGCTAAGCAAGCCCCACAAGTTTGGGCCCTCACCAGTCTCTTAGACACTCACCGGTGTAAGATCTCTTTGAAACAGCTTCAAGTATATTGGGACCTTCTTCTCCCCTTTAATCCGTGGCTTACCACGTGTCAGCTTTGGGACCCGGACACCTATACTCGCCTTATAGATAGGGTCACTTTTGCTGTGGAGCAGGAAGGTAAAAGATTCCCTCCTGGCTTATTACAGGCAACATGAAGTCCAGAAGAAATCTTGAAGGGTATAATCTATGATATGCTATATAAAAAAGGATTTAAAAGCAGCTATACCAAGAAAGTAAGAATTATGAGTCAACTGTAAATAAATTATATATTTCTGTTAATGTGTTGTAATTGTTCTGTGTTTGTCTGTCTGTTCGTTCAATGTCAACGTATATTGTGATACCTCCGGATGGTAAATATAAATTACTAGAAATCTTTAAAAGAGCTCTATTCAAATGGCCAAAAATTAAATAAGCGCTTATATTAATACTTAAGTTTATTATATTAATACATAAGTTTAAATGTTAATAAGATATCTACAATTTTAAAAAAATTGTAAGTCTTAATTAACAAAATTAACTGTACGTCTTCATAAAAAGTTGTTCTTGCCTAGATTAAAATGAATAACTTATTTTTCTTCACAGGATAATATAAAGAATGTAAAACTTATATGAATATTAAAAAGGTTAAAAGTTTGTAAAAATGCTAACTGAAATGTAATAAGTTTTGCAAAAAGACGTATTTTGTCCTAAAGTAGGATGGCTAATTTTTCATAAACTCTTGAAATTTAATTTGCATGCGGCAAGTGTAAAAGGTATTGTGATAACTTTACGTAAGGGAATGTGTTCTGTAAAGATAAAATTTATCTTCAATAGTTTACATTAAGGTATTAAATGGCTAATTCCAAAAGGTCATTCTTAAATATATATATATTAAACTGAATTGATGATAATAATAATAAAAGGTAATTTTATAACAGGAAAGATTAACAGCAACCAAGCTCCCCTGCCAACTTGCTTTTAGGAAACGGTTTCTAATATTGCATGTTACTAAGTATTTAAAGAAAAGTTATTCTTAAGGAAACAGAAGATGATTTTGTCTTTGCAGCCATTGTCTATTTAGCAACACCCCTCGCTATCGGCCTAGCCACTGTTGCGCCGGACGATTGGAACCTTAAACAAAGACTCCTCCTCACTGTCATCTTCCTATCTATCGTTACTATATTTACTGCCCTCATTCTCCTTCGTTTATAAAGCAGTCTCCTACAAACCACAAAGCTTCTGTCTTAAACATACCATTCTCAACCCTATCCTCTAAATGATCTTCTCACTTCCCCCACAGCCTTTAATACTTTATTTCTTCCTCATAACCTTTGCTTTCTTGATAATATTTTCCGCCATTTGTCTAGCTGCTACCGCCCCAGAAGATTGGAACCTTGGCCAACGAATTTTACTCTCCATCGCCTTTCTGTTTATTATCCTCTTTTATGCTTTACTCCTTATCTTCCTCCCATAATGACTTCACCAAGCCTCCTCTTGTCCAAAACCGTCACCCTTCTTTTCCTCACACTCCCCATTGCACTCACCAACCCCAGCCATCAGCCTTTTAATTGGACAGTAAGCCTCTGGCAGGAAAAAGTAATCCTCTCCTACAATGTCTTCGATGCCAAGGAGAGATCAACTACCTGTAACGCGCTGTCACCCTGGACTTTTAACAACAGATGGATCTTATAGCCGCCGAGATCAACAAGAATTGGACATTGGCCACCCTTGCTTGCAACGGCAAGATACCACCCCCTAAATTGTACATTTATATCCCCGTCATACTCACCTCCCTCTTCAGCCCCACTTCCCTCATTGCTTACTGCCTCTTGGGCTTCGGCTACTTGTCGCTGCTGCCATCCTGGCCCTTATTTGAAAAGAAGGGGGAAATGCGGTCACCCCTCAGGCTGAAGTGTGGTTTGCTGGCCTGGTGGGGGAGCGGCCGCGGCAGGCCAAGCCGCTGCCCCATAATAGGGTGGCTGGTCGGACTCACCGCCATCCCTGAAGGGAGCTCGGCATGGGCGCAGAGTGCCCTCGGGTCTCCCCTTCTCGGCAGCCATGCTTCCGCAGCCGCCCCTCCTCCCGGATGGCGCCACACGATGCCTGTGGGGCGGCACCCTTCTTCTTCTTTCTCCCTGCGCAGGCGCAGGGTGGAAAATTCCAGTCTGCCCTTTTCCCCTCCCCCGACAGCAGCAACAGCCAGGCGTGGGCGGAAAAATCCAGTCTGCCCTTTTCCCTTCCCCCAACAGCAGCAACAGCCAGGCGTGGGCGGGAAACTCAAGTCTGCCCTCCACCCCAGCAACAGCAGCCACCAATCCCTAAACCCTGCCCCTTCCCCCAGCAACAGCGACAGCCAATCCCTAACCACCACCCCTCCCCCGTCCAGTACCGCCCACTGACCTTTCGCCGGCAACCAATCAGAACAAGGCATGGCTTCGACCAATCAGCCTTCCCCAGCCCCTATAAAACTGTTGCCTCTCCCTCAATAAAGTGGACTTGCGTGTTTACCTTGTCTCCGCGGTAGTTCTTCTGCCATGCGCCCTCCAGTCCTGAGAGCCCCCGACAAGGGCCTGGCCTCCCTTGTCCCCAGTTCGTCGCCTGCTTCTCCGGGTGACCCCCTCGTCGCTGGCTTTGCCGGGCGACCCCATCAGCCGAACCGCGCAACCCCTTGTGAGACTGATCCCTTGTCTGCTGCCGGACCAACCACTCATCCCAAGTGGGACTGACCCCTCATCCCAAGCAGGACCGACCCCTCATCCATAGCCAGACCCCACCTCTACCGACAGAGCAAACCGTCGCAATTGTATATGTGAATTACTGTGACCTAAAACTTATGTCAAGAGAAACTTAATAATCAGGGGGAAACAAAAGAAATGAGGTAGATACTGAGGAAGAAATGGAAGAAATTGTCTTGCCACTGTATACACAATGCAACACCTGTAGCAGTGATGAAAGGCAAAATGTCAAAAACAAAGCTTTTTCATTTCTTTGATGCCCCAATTTATTTTTCCTTTTTTAAATTTTTCTAAATTTCTATATATTCTATATCTAACCTTTATTTTTTTATTGATTTTGTAAAAATATTACATTAAAAAAATATGAGGTCCCATTCAACCCCACCACCCCCACCGCACCCCTCCCCACCCCCAGCAACACTCACTCCCATCATCATGACACATCCATTGCATTTGGTAAGTACATCTCTGGGTATCTCTGCACCTCATGGTCATTGGTCCACATCATGGCCCACACTCTCCCCCATTCCATCCAGTGAGCCCTGGGAGGATTTACAATGTCTGGTGATTACCCCTGAAGCACCATCCAGGGCAACTCCAAGTCCCAAAGGCGCCTCCACATCTCATCTCTTCCTGCCATTCCCCATACCCATCAGCCACCATGTCCACTTTTCCCACTCCAATGCCACCTTTTCTCTGTGGTCCTTGGATTGGTTGTGTCCGTTGCACCTCTATGTCAAGAGGAGGCTCAGATTCCACATGGTTACTGGATGCAATCCTCCTGCTTTCAGTTGTAGGCACTCTAGGCTCCATGGTGTGGTGGTTGTCCTTCTTCAACTCCATCTTAGCTGAGTGAGGTGAGTCCAATAAATCAGATTGTAGGAGCTGAAGTCTGTTGAGGCTCAGGGCCTGGCTATCATATTGTCAGTCCAGAGATTCAAATCCCCTAAATATATCTTAAACCCCAATACCAACTACAATTCCAGTAAAGTAGCATGATAGTCTTATGAAAAGAGATCCCCTCTGGGTCCAGTTTCATCATGCAGAAACACCAGCTCCAAAGAAGGGCCATCTGACATGGCAGTGAACCCTATCTGCCATGACCATAGAACCCGTGGGTCCCTTTAGCCCTCCAAGGAACCAATACCTGGGGATTGTATCTACTTTATCTGTCTCTTAGACTCTGCTCAGTTGTGCATAAGGGCAATCCTTCTGACAGCCTCCAGACTCCTTTTTTTTTAGAGACTCATAGCCATATAAACTCATTTATCCTTTCTATTTCCCCCTTACATTAGATCAAACAGCATTTTAAAGTCATATTATTCTATGTAGACAGGGATATTCTACTGATCCGCATCAAACCTTCAATTCAAGGTCATTTTCCAGTTGCATTATCAGTTGTTAGTTGATAGTGATCCCCTGGTGCCAGGGAAGCTCATCCCCGGGTGTCATGTCCCATGCTGGGGGGAAGGCATTGCATTTAAATGATGAGTTAGGCTTCGAGACTGGCCACATTTGAGTAACATGAAGGCTGTCAGGAGGAAATTCCCAGGCACAATGCTGCTCTAGGCCTTGTTCTTATTTCAGGTATATAGGCTCACAAGCATAGTCATTAGTATCAGGGGCTCACTGTTGGACCCTCATTCCTTCTCGGTCCTTGCCGCTGCACTTGGGGGACTGCCGCTGCTCCCCTAGGGACCACGGCACAGCACCCCCAGCCAGGGACCCAGTACCCCCCCCGGCTTTAGTTTTTAATTGTTGCCACTATGAGTATATCCAAACATTACCATGCACCCTGGACATATGCCCTGTATAGCTGCCTGTCAGCCATATATCCCCTGTCAATAGTATCCTATACCAGTATTCCTCTGCTGCCATTGTTGGACCACTCTGGGATCCAGAACTTCCTGAATATTGAAGCCCCAATATAATGTCAGGATCTCTTACTAGCAAAATGGGATATAGCGATGGGTTTAAAGGTTAAATATAGAATACGTGTTGACTTGGAAAAATTGCACATCCTATCTTTTTCTTTTCCTTTTTTTCCCCCTAATTATTGAACTTCTCTTCACAGCAATTCATGTATGCAATATACAGCACTCCCACACATCCACCACAAAACCTTTTCCCTTCCACAGCAATACTCTTACAACCTATTCACAACCTTTAAACCCATCACTATATTCCATTTTCTTATTAATGGAGCCTGGCATTATATTGGGCTTCCTTTCTGAAGAAGTTTTGTACTACAGAGAGGTTCAACTATGGTGGGAGAGGAGCACTCATGTGGGGTGTCATTGGAGGGATGCACATGGTTGGGAGTTCTCCAGGGCATGTATGCAGGGTACATAGAAAGGTTTGGATATTTTCATAGTGGTTTCAGTTGGAAACTACAGATGAGAGAGTGCTGAATTCCTGACCAGGGAAGCTCTATCACACTCCCCAGTGGAACAACAACAATCCCCCAAGTGCAATAGCAAAGACCAATAAAGATGGAAGGTCCAACGATGAGCCCTTGACACTGATGGCTCCGATTATGAGCCTGTGTGCCTGAAATATGAAGTAGGACTATAGCTGTGTGTGCCTAAGAGTTACCTCCTGAGAGGCTCCATGTTGCTCAGATGTGGCCACTCTCTAGGCCAAACTCAGCATGTAGATGCATTGCCTTCCCCCCAGTGTGGGACATGACTCCTGGGAATGGGGCTTCCTGGCACCGAGGGATTACTACCATGCACCAGCTGATGATGTAACTACCAAAAAACCTTGAACAAAAGGTCAACTCAGACTGGCAGAATATCTCAGCCTACATGTAATATCAGGTGTTAAAAAACTGCTTTTTGACTTTGGATAAAAAGGGGGAATGGAAAGGACAAGTGAATTTATATGGCTAAGAGTCTCCAAAAAACAGTTGGGAGGTCATCAGGGGGTGATGCTTATGCATGCCTCAGCAGGGTACCAGGGACAGCCACAGTAGATGGAAACCCAGGTGCTGGTTCTCCCGAGGGCTGCAGCAACTCACAGTTCTATGGTCAAGGCAGATGGCTCTGGAGTTCAGGGCCATGTCAGTTCCCTGACTTTGGGGTTTGTGTTCCTGAGTGTGATGGAGTTGGACTCAGATATAACCTTTCTACACACGCCTCTTCTGTTACTTTTACCGGATCTGTGGTTGGCATTTGGGTTGGTGTATACTCAGGAGACCTGAAACTCTGAACTGTCCATGTGATGGCCAGGCCCTGGGCCTCAGCAGACTTGGAGCTCCTACCCTCTGGTTTTCTGGACTTACCCTGGCCAGTTGAAAGGGAGGTGAAGAGGGTCAACTACCACACCAGGGAGCCAAGAGTGTCTACAGCTGCAAGCAGGAGAATTGCATCCATCATCCATGTGGAATCTAAACCCCCTCTTGAAGTAGAGGGGACTGGACATAGCCATCCCAGGTCCACAAGACAGAGGAACCGAGTATGGATTAGAGTGGACTTACTGGTGTTCTGCTGGGGAACTATCGTGATTAGTAAGTGAAGACACTGTAGTAGTGATGTGGAGAGGGAGGCCACAGTGGCTGCTGATCGTCAGGAGAGGGAAGAAGAGATATGGTGTGGGGGCATTTTCAGGATTTGGAGTTGTCCTAGGTGGTGCTGCAGGGATGGAAGCTGGACATTGTGTGTCCTGCCGTGGCCCAATGGGTGGACTGGGGAAGAGTGTGGACTAAAATGTGGATCACTGTCCATGTGCTGCAGCGGTTCTCCAGAATGTATTCACCGAGCGCAGTGGATGTGCCACAATGAGTTTGTTGATATGGGAGGGGTGGGGTGGGTGGGGTGGGGGGTATATGGGGACCTCATATTTTTTAAATGTAACATTTAAAAGAAAATAAAGGAGAAAAAAATTTTTTAAAGTCTGCAAGAATTCACTTTCAATTGAGGCTATAGTTCCTAGGCCTTGGGGTTTTTTGACTTCACAACTGAAAAATAATACTAACATATCACTTTCTTAAGACAAAATTTCATTGCTTGTTCAATAAGTTGCTCAGTCAAAAAATGGCTATATGGAAGTAAAAAACCAAGCCCAACCAAAACATACAAACAAACCAGCCAATTCAGTACAATTTCTCTCTACAATTTGAACAGGCAATTTGTAGAAGTCATTGCTAACTAGATTAGAAAATCTGCAGTGCTTTCCAATTTTTCTCACCTACCTTACTGTCCATGTTCATATTTCAAACTGCACCAACAGAGCCCACATTTCAGGGGTCGGGCACTTGGCAGTCTTAGCTGCCTTTGTGACAGGCTTGTGGCACAGGCCCTTTCTCTTACTAAAGTGTTACTGGAAGTTTTCTATAAAGGGGGAGGGTTGCAAGAGAGCAAGGAAAGGTGTTGGAGACTCAAACCATGAAATATGGGTCTCCTGTTGGATTAAAAGGCCATTATCTTTCTGTCCCACAATTATGATATGAACAATGGCCAATGGAAGCTGTAAATCTGGACACAAACAATGTTCCCTACCCATATGATCCTGCCATCTGGTGTGAAGGATTCAGAGATATTTTTGGAACAGGCTTTCATTATCAAGGAATTCCTGAGCTTTTTCTCTCCCTTTGAAGAGGAGGAAGTAATGGAGGCAGAAGGTGATGTATGCTTCCTGGAGGAAAATCAAAGCTTTCAGAAGAACTAGAGTCTGCATGGGTTGATTTCAAATCAATGCTACAACTGATGCACTGGAAGAGTCAGGTCTCAATTTGTTTCTTTTGTGCCTTTTCTTTGGCAATTTTCAGTACATCCTGAGCTTTGTATGATCCAGTTCTTACTCTGAAGCACTTTTTTTGTATTTAACTGAGTGTTTGATATACTTGCTTGAGCAACTTGGCACTACACTGCCTCTGTCATGAGCAAAATTTGAAACCTTAACCACAGAATAATCCATGACTGCCCTTGGAGAGATGAGGGTGGACTTGGACTGACTGGGGGACTTGTTGTCCTGGGCAGGAGCACGTGGCATTGGAGATGAGCTGGGCAGTCGAATGTCTACAACTGTTGTGCCAGCTTCCAGGGGTGCTGAAGGTCTCTCCTCCTGAGTTCCATGCAAGGCCTTCCAGGGCCATCAGGCAGCACCCAAGCTCATGCCCAGTTGGGGACAGGCCTGTGCTGTCAGCTGAGTGGTGTGAGGGCCCAGACTCCTCATGGTTTGGGGTGGCTGTTGGCCTCCAGCAAGCTTCACATTCACCTGTGCCCTTCTAGTTAGATAGGGACAGTGTGCCATTTGCAGGTTCAGAGCTTCTCCTGGTGGCTAGAGCTCACCCTCAGGTGATGTGGGGTCAGTTTGTTATCAGGTAGTGAGAATGATGCAGCTGAGGTCGACAAGAGATTGGGCTTTGAGGCCCCTTATGTGGCCAAGTATTGGCCAGGTGGGGCTGTGGCAGCCATTCTGTGGTTAGAGGTTAATGTGCAGCCAGGGCGGGGAGTCAGATGGAGAAAGGGCCATCATGTGGTCAGAGGGAGGGAGCTGGTGAACCATGTGTCCTAGTTTCAGGGTGTCCAGGATTCATAATTCTGGTTGTTGGTTAAGACTGAAGAGAGACAAAGCAGTAAAGGACAGTGGATTGAAGCAGTGGCAACGCCCTCTTCCAACCAGTGGATGCTCTTCCCTGCTCAGATGACCTAACTCTGCCAGGGAAAAGAGGCAGGGCCGTGGAGCTGCTAGTCTCCTCTCCTTCTGACTCTGCCCTGCTTTCAGCAGGAAGTCAAGGAACTGACCCTCTGAGGTCCCCAGAGGCCACTCAAGGACTGTGGGAACCACTGGCCCTGGTCCTGGAATTTCTTGGAGATGAGAACCTTTCAAAGCCACTGGAGCCCAGGTCCTGTCATCTCCATGGCTAATGTGACCAATCAGCAGTTTAGCCCCAGCTTTGCTCTCAGGGCAAAAGAGTGGGGCTTGAGAGCAGAGACAGCTGTCCTGGGATGGAAGGAGCCCCCGTGGCTGCAGGTGGGGACAGCTTCCTTCTAGCAGGAGAGGCAGACTTAGAAGTATAATGTGCTGCTGTCACCTTCATCTCTTCGTAGTATTTTGAGTTTTCAAATGTCATTGCGTTGCTTAAACCAACCCCTTCTGAGTCCCTCCTCTGCCCCAGGTGCTGTTCTAAGCACTGCCCCTGCCACTCTGCTCCTCCTCTCAAGAGTTCACAGCCCCTGGAGCTGTAAGGACGCTGCTGGTGCCCATATGGCTGGCTGGGGAAGGGCTGGGGCCCAAGCCAGGGCCAAGGCCCATCCTGGCCTGCCCTTGACCCTGAGCACATCTGTCCCTCCTTGTCCTTTAAATGATCTGACATCGAATCTCTCATGGTTCCCAGCTGGTTCACTTCCAGGCCTGGCCCCACCTTGCTGTGTGGCCCTGGGCAGGTTCTCCTGACCTCTCTGTGCCTCAGTTTTCCCATCTGTGAAGTGGGGCTAGTGATAGGACTTTCATGTTGAGTTTCTGCAGAGATTATCTGGGGTTAACCAAAGGCTCGGAGCTCAGTCTGAGAGACACTGAAAGTATGATGAATATTAATTTGTAAATTACTAGTTACTGCTGCCTGGTGTTCCTTCAGTGCACCACTATTTGATGTGGGAAGCCATGCTCCACTCTGAGGCCCTTGCTCAGCCTTTTCAGTTTTCAGTCTTGTACCCGTGCTCCATTGCAGCCACTGTAAACACAACTGCTAATGAGTTGCAATTAGGTATCCCTGGGGCCAGCCCCTCAGGCCCAGCCTCTAGCCCCTCATCTCACATGTGCAGGAGGACAGGGGAGCCCAGTGTGACTCCTACGTGGGTCCCACAGGTGGTCAGGGATGAGCCCAGATGGGAACCCAGATTCCCAAGGTCACTGGAGTCCCTTCCCAGGCCCCTGCCTGCAGGAGCCCCTGCCCACTGATGGGTGGTGTTTGTTTGTCCTTCAAGTCTCTTCGGGGTACCGAAATGTTGGTGGAGGGTTCTGGCCTCCATGCTGCCTCCTGGACCCCCGCCTGGCCTGGGCCTGGCCTCTGTCCACTGGCAGCTGGAAGCAACCTGGTGGACCCACACTGGCCACATCAGGATCATGGCTTATGTCCTGGTGTCATCCATGGAAGTGGGCAGCTGGTCTCCACTCAGGAGCTGGAATTCATGATGCCCCATCTGGATCCATCTGGATGCCAAAGCAGCTGTGTCCATCATTGCCTTGGACAATCCCAGCCCTACAGGTGGGTCTCCTCTTGACAGGATGATTAGTTCTGTACCAGATGCCATGACTCCCTCACCTCTTTGTTGAGGGGGCAGAAGGATGGAAGGACCAGGATGTTTACTTTCCCCCACTGTCATCTGATTAGACCCAGAACCTGTGCCACTGAAACAGACACTCTTCCCACAGTTATTACCAATAAATTTTAGTTTATTTTGGATAGAAAATATGCACATTGCTAAAGAGTAAGGCAGTGTAGAAAGAACTAAAATGAAAGGAAAGAGCTGCCGCCTCTCTACTTCCCCCTCCAGGGCCATCTGGCCTTACCTGTTACCACCTGCCAGGGACCAGCAAATGTGAGGAGGGATTTCACTGGTAAACCACTAGCTTGCTTGTTCTTCCAATATTATTTTTGCCAGGTTTGTAGAATTCCCTGCCCGGGTATTCCTGCTGAATGCCCAAGCACAGGGATAAATAAGGTCCCTTGGACAATGGCTGTTTCCTGGCTGCCAAACAGTGGATTGGTTTGAACAGTGGGAATGTATTTACTCAGTTTTTTCAAGGAGAATACCAAAATAAAAAATGTCATGAGAGTGACGCTTTCTCCCAGAAACTGAAGCATCCTGGAGCTGGCAGTCAGGGACCCTTGGTCCTAGCTCTTCTGTCATATCCCAGTGCACATGGCGGCCTCTGCTGGCTTCTTTCTATTATTCCAGGTTTTGTTGACTTTCACCTTTGTCTGCTCCTGGCTTTCTCTTTCCACGTGATCTTTCCTATAAGACCTTCAGTAACAGGATTGAGACCCATCCTGCTTTAGTTGTGCCAGGCCTCTGCTGGTGTAACCTCATCAGTAGATCCACATGATGGATTAGGTTTAAGAACATGCTATTCTGGTGAATGTATCTCCAAACCACAAAAGCCAGTTACCCTGCTCTTGCCCCACCCTATCCCCTGCCCTGTCCTGAAGCTCTATCTCAGATGCCCATTGGCCATGGCCCTTCCACTTGCTTCCTGAGTCTACAGAACTGCAGACATCTCCCACCTGCTGCTCACCTCACACCCCACCTCTCAGTTGTGGGTTCATGGCTGTGTGCTTGCCTTTCTCTTGGAAGGAATAGTTACAATACATTCTCCTATGTTTGAACCAGAATTGGGAACTAAGCTCAAGAGTTTTCTCTTCCCTGCAATCACCCTGAACCCCCGAAGCCTCTATCTGGCATTTTCTTTACACCAGATAAATTGCTCCCAGTGTTTCTAAGCAGCATGACCTCCTTATTTTACATTCCCATTTGTAGTTTGAAAGGCTCTGGAGGGTCTTGCACATTCCAGGTAACGGTTTGTTGTTGATGGTGTAGGAAATGGAGAGGAGACCTTGCCCCATCTCCCAAACCACAGTGGACACCACATCCTGTGGTCACATCAGGTGCCAGCAGGACCAGGTCCCTGAGGAGCAGGGTCTCCCTAATGTGGAGCCAAAGTCCCTACTGCTGAGCACTGCCCTGGGAGGGCAGGATGATAGGACATGAGAGGGAGAGCGTGGGCCCCGAATCACAAGCTCTTGATAAGAGCAACCATTTGTGGGACCAGCAGGACCCTATGGCTTGCACTCCCCTCACCTGTCCCCATCAGCCTCTCTGGGCCCCATGTCCTGTGGACACTTCCTGTGTGTGCTCTGCACCCACCCTTACCTTCTCTTGCTCCTCAGAGCCCCTAGCTTCCTCCCCCCACTCTGATCTGATGACCTTGTTTCTTTCTGTTAAAAACTCCTCCTCTGAATACTGGTGTGGGATGTTATTGATGGGACACATGGTTGGCAGGGAGTTCTATAGGGCATATATCCAAGGTACATAAAAATGTTTGGATATTTTCATAGTGGTTACAATTAAAAACAACTGAGGGAGTGCTGAGTTCCTAGCCAGGGGAGTTCCATCACAGTCCCTAAAGGAACAGCAACAATCCCCCAAGTGAACAGCAAAGACAAAAAAGAAGGAAGGTCCAACAATGAGCCCTTGGTACTAATGACTATGCTTGTGAGCCTGTGCACCTGAAATAAGAACAAGGCCTAGAGCTGCAGGGTGCCTAAGAGTTACTTCCTAAGAGAATCTGTGTTGCTCAAATGTGACCAGCCTCAAAGCCAAACTCAGCATGTAAATGTGTTGCCTTCCCCCCAGCATGGGACATGACTCCCGGGGATGAGCCTTCCTGGTGCTGAGGGATCACTACCAAGTACCAGCCGATTATGTAACTAGAAAATGACCTTGAATAACAGGGTCAACTTGAACCAGCAGAATATCTCAGTCTACATATAATACCAGGAGTTAAAAATGCTTTTTGACCTTGAATAAAAGGGGGAAATGGAAAGGACAAATGAGTTTATATGGCTATGAGTCTCCAAAAAGAGACAGGAGGTTATCAGAGGGGTTGCCCTTATGCACACCTGAGCAGAGTCCCAGAGACAGATAAAGTAGATACAACCCCAAATATTGGTTCTTCTGAGAGCTACAGAGACCCACAGGTTCTATGGTCATGGCAGATGGAGTTCAGTGCCATGTCACTTGGCCCTACTTTGGAGTTTGTGTTTCTGTATGATAGAGCTGGGCTCAGATCTGATCTTTGTCCACAAGCCTCTCCTGTTACTTTTACCAGAACTGTATTTGGTGCTGCGGTTTAATGTATACCCAGGGGACCTGAATCTCTGGACTGACCATGTGATACCCAGACCCTGAGCCTCAAGAGACTTCAGCTCCTACAGCCTCGTTTATTGGACTTACCCCACTCAGTTAACATGAAATGAAGAAGGTCAGCCACCACACCAGGGAGCCAAGAGTGCCTACAACTGAAAGCAGGAGAATTGCATCCAGCATCCATGTGGAATCTAAGCCCCCTCTTGATATAGATGTGGAGTGGACACAACCATTCCAAGGTCCACAGAATGAAGGAATAGAGTATGCATTAGAGTGGACTTACTGATATTCTAATCATGAACTATTGTGATAAGTAATCAAAGAAAATGTGGCATTGGTGTGGAGAAAGTGGCCATGGTGGCTGCTGGGGGTAAGGAGTGGGAGGAAAAGATGTGAGGTGGGGGCATTTTTGGGACTTGGAGTTGTCCTGGGTGGTGCTGCAGGGACAGTTACTGGGCATTGTATGTCCTCCCATGACCCACTGGGCAGACTGTGGGAGAGTGTGGGCTATGATGTGGACCATTGACCATGAGGTGCAGCGAAGCTCAGAGATGTATTCACCAAATGCAATGAATGTCTCATGATGATGGAGGAGGTTGTTGTAATGGGGGGAGGGGGTTGGGGGATATAGGACCTCTTTTTTTAATGTAACATAAAAAAAAAAGACAAAAAAAACCTCCTCCTTTGGGGGCATAGTGACCTACTTAAACTGCAAGTCTAGAAGCTACAGCTGTTATGGTTTGTGTTGACACATGTGTCTACCTATGAAGCCAAGACTAACATAATGAACGCGTCCACCCCTGGAGTCCCCACCTGCCCATTCTCCACCCTCCTTCCCTGCCCCCTATCCAGGGATCACTGCTGTGCTTCCTTTCACAATGGAGTCCCCTGCACCTTCTAGAATCACATGGGAGGGATTTGGACAGCACTGCTCTCTCTCTCTTCTCTCCCTGCCCCCTTGGTCTGCCTTCATTAACCCAGCAAAATTATTTGGAGTTCCATCATGGGGCGTGTATCCTTATTGCTAAGTAGGATTCCACAGTATGGATAGGCCACATGTGGCTCATGCTATACCCTGTCAGGCCTCTGGGTTGGCTCCAACTTTGGGCCTTTGCAGATAAAGCTGCTATGACCCAGGGACACATTAGTGGTGGCAGCACATTTTATCTCATTTCTCTCAGGTAAAAACCTTGGGGTGGAATGCAGGGGTTATGTGGCAGCCGTTGGGCCTGGACACGTGGCTGCACCTGGTTCCTCCCTTCCTTCCATACAAGCCCCCCGAGTTGGTCCTCAGGGCCTCTTCTCTCCTGTTGCACCCCAAACAGGCTGCTACCCAGAACCCTCACCTCCTTCCCACTTCTGTACCCAGGACCCCTTCCCCATTAGCCCTGACATCCTATTTAAAACTGCTCTGTGCACCCCAATGTGTCAGATCCCCCCAGTCTGTGGTGTGACACTCAGCAGGTCTGACATCCTGGTTGTCATCATCACTCTCCCCCCAGCACCTCTCAGGGTGCAGAGCTCTGCTCCTGATCCACACCAGCCATCCTGAGGCTCACTGATGGTAGGAAGCACTCCCTGGGGCTGTTGATTTCTAGGGCTCCCTTTGCAGCTCTCCAGACCTGGTACACACCTCCGCCTCCTTCCCAGCCCCCTGTCTGCTGTGGGTTGAGGCAGCACCTGCCTCTGGTCAGGGAGGCCTTCCTGCAGGGCTCCATTTGTGTCCCTTCTCCTGCCTGTGTGCCCTGGGGAGGACGTAGGAAGGCAGTCTTTTAACTTTCCTGAGCTGGCAGCAGTAGCTTTTGGGTGTGTTAATTCAGAGAGAGGAGAGTGGAGGAGCTTCCTGTCCTGGGTGGGGTTGGCAGCTCCCTCTGCTGCTCCTGCTGCTCACTGGGTGCCTGAAAGGCCATTGCTGTTCCCTCCAGGCTCAGGGCCTCCCTCCTGCTTTGCCCCACCTGGTGAGACCAGGTCAGCTCCTCCTCTGGCTCATCAGGCCTTCGTGCCAGTGCTGGTAGCTCCCCTCAGGCAGGAGCATCCCTGGAGGCCCCCCCCCAGAGGCCCTCGGGGTGCAGAGGGCAGAGGCACCTCCTGGGGGGGGCAGGTTGTGGCTCTCCTCCTGCTCCACAGGGTTTTTTCCTCCTCTAGGGAAGCATCTTCAAGAGCAGATGCTCTTTCCATCCTTATAAAAAATCACTCCCTGCTGAGATTGACAATCCAAGACATGTTTCACTAGCAGAATCCCAAGACACAGGTGGGAACCCTGGGCTAACGTCCAGCTAGACCTCCCCTGTCCCATTTGCTGCTCCAGCTGGCAGGCTGGTGGGAATCCAGAGGCCTGGACTTCGTGCTGCTCCTTGTCCCACCCCACCCCACCCCAGCCCTTCGGGCATGGAATTTTCAGATCTCCTCGGTTTGGGACTTGGTCAGGCACCTACCCAGGATCCACATTGGCTTTAGCTCAGTTTAAACAAAACAAGGAAAAGTAGAAAGCAACGAATGTTGGTTATTCTGACAGATTTTTTAAAAAAGAGACAACCTTGTGACTTTGAGTCCATTATGGGTTTTCAACCAGGTTTTATCAAGGAGAAAATGTGGGCCCCTTCCCCTGCTCTTTTGTTTTTACTGTATTTGGAGGGGAGGAGACCTGTGAAATGTCAGTTGAATGCCCCTCTGGTGCATCCTGCCAGCTGTGGACCAGAATGTGTCACTTTATTAAAGAGTGTGTGTAGAGTTGCTGGTTTATTCACAGTATTGTCTCTGGGGGGTGTTAGTTTACTTCATTGCTTTTTTTGTGATTTCCTTCATTTCAGGCTTTTTCTCTTCCTTCCCATCCTGCCTCCCATCTTTGCCCCCCTCTGCTGAATGCCACTGTGCATGCATTTGCCTGCATGTGCATGTATGCAAAGTGCCACTGTGCACACAGGGCCCTAGATTTCTGCAAACTAAGTTTCTCCCTATGTTTCTGAGAAGCCCTAGGTGTCTCCTCTGTAGCACAGGCAAATACTAATGCTGCCTTTAACTTCCAAAAGATAGCCCACTCGCACCTGTTCAGCAGGCAGGTTCACATCTGTCATCAGGTCTGTCCACAGGTCACCATCAGCCATAAGCTGGAGGGAGCAGTGGGGGAGGCTGCAGACCTTTCCTTAGTTCAGGACAGCCCATGTGCCCACCCACAGAGCACCAGGGCACCTGGCCTGCTGGGCCCCCCATCCCAGGAGCTTGTGGTGGTCTGAGCAGAAGTGCCCAGTGCCAGCAAAGCAGTCCCCAAATGGGGCAGGAGGCCAGCTCTTGTGGTGACTCGCTGCAGGAGGATAGTGAGTGAGGAGCAGTGTCTGTTCTTTAACTGATGGCTGAGATTACCCACCTGTGGCTCTTTAAAAGACACCTCTTGGCTCTAGCAGTTGCCACATTCCATGGCTCAGTGCTGCAGCCCTGGCTGTGGTTTGATTCTTGGGTGCCTGGGATGGGGAGATCATGAAAATCACCCTCTACAGACAGGCACTATCAAGATGATTTGTTTCCCTTTACACAGTCAGCCCTTACCTGGCAGGTGTGGGTGAAGCCAGGGAAGGGGCAGGCATGGGCCATGTCTGAACTGAACCCCAGTTTTGGAAAGCATCTCCCTCTCCAGCTGCCCCACATCCTCCCTGATCTTATTTTGTAATATATATTCACCAACTAATCCATCCAATAGTGGGATCAGCCTGCAGACATTTCAAACATGCAACTTTTACATGAAAGAAAAATTTCATTGCTTTTAATTGCCTCATCCAAGATCCCAGGCCTTTGGTGTTCACTAGTGTAAGCACTAGCCACATTTGGCTATTAAATTTCAATTAATTACATTTTTTTTCTTTCAGAGAAGAAGCTGTAAATGTTTTGTAGCTGCCAGCATCTGTTTCCTGTGGAAACCTGGGGTGCCAGCTTGCACAGATCCTGTTGTTTGGGGCTGCATAGCTCCCTTGCTTTGTGTTTTTGGGGGCTTCCTCTTTGTGCCCTGCATGCACCCCTCTCCAGTTTGGGGCTCTCTAGGTGCAGTGGCCATGATCTCCCCCTGGGGGTCCCTGTGCCCCCAGGTCCTGGGGACTCTGTGATAGAGAATGCTGTTATATCTTTCAAATTTTTGCAGTTTCTCTCCATCTTATTTTATGAATCATTTGTATGCAGGTCCATGAGCCCCTTATAGATAAATTTTCATTTTTTAGGATATTGTGCTTTCATTTATACATTTGTTGAGAAATTATGAAATTCATTCTACTTTTTTTGAGAAAGTATAAGAACTGCCTTTGTCAAAATAACTAGGAGACACAAGCACAACAGATGATAAGTAAGTTTACTAGGCCTGATACAGAGAATTTCATGCTAAGTCCATATCAGAAACCAAAGCCTAATTAAGCTCCTGTCTCTTGTAAGGGGTCCTTCTCCTTGAACTTGAAATTGGGGAGCAACCAATCATAACTCACCAGCTACCTTTTTCTTCTGTAGCCTAGTTCCTCTAAGTCAAGGCTAAGCCAAGTAAGGCACTCAGTAAGACTGTATTTTCTTTAAGACTACCTTGTTCTGCCTATATGAGCCTTGCTCTTGGGTTGAATGCTGCCTAATTCATGAATCACTTAATAAAGGTGTGAAATCCAAAATGTTAATTACCTGGGTATTTTTTTACACAGGTTCAGTGATGAGAACAGAATCTGAATGCCACTGTTAAGGGCTCTGGAGATAAGACAGAAGAAGGCTCCTGCTGAAACCTTTCAGCATGCTCTCCTCTCCACCGTCTCTAAGGTTCATGAGTGAGCCCCTCTTGGATCTGAGCTCCACTCATTTGTGTCTGTGCTCTCCACTCTCACTAGCTTTCAGTCCAAAGGTCAGTAGGTCAATCTTTTTAATGAGAAAATTCAAGTTTTGACCCTGAGTCTCTAGCCTTATGGTTCAGTCCACAGTTTCATGCTTGCTATGGCTGGTTTCTTTGACCTGTGCACAAGTTAAGGAGCAAAATGATAAAGATCAATCCTCATTCTCTTAAAATTTTAATTCTCTATCCGATGGCACACTGGCATATTATATACTCAAATATTATGGAGTTGGAAGCTGTACATATTGAACAAATTGGCAATATCTAACAAAGACAACCTAGAATTTTAATGTTAATTGTGAGAAACATTCCAAGTAGACAAAATTACTCATCTCAGAGATGTGCTCCCAAATGTGATATCCCAGCCAAACAGTCAAATGGGATGCCTATTTCAATGGATGCTCAGAGTATGTTAGCAATATTTTAAAAGTTTCATTTAATGATTCTTTGATAAAGGCAAATGAGAAATTAAAAGCTCATGAAGTGTCTATGTTTTCTGTATTTCTGTTTTTTATATTTGATTAGTAGCTTAAATTGAAAGTATAAACTCTGTAAGTGTGTCTGTCTGTATGTTTGATGCATGATATTTTCCTACCTTTGAATATTATTTCCAAATTAACTTATGAAACTCCTGCAAAGAGCTCTATTCAAATTGACTTAGAGATAAGTAAGCATTTACATATAAATCAACACTCCTAATGTTACAGAAATCAAGAAAGCCAAATGTCTGATATTTCCAATGGGAAAAAGTGTCATTGAACTAAATCAAAATGTTTTGAAGATAAAATTAACATAATTCAGATAAGCCTTTGGCAAATGTTGCTAATTTAGTATTATTAGTCAAATAATCACGGGCGTGTCTTTGGTATTATCAGTTTAAGTACAATATAAGGGAAGTGGACTTGGTCCAGTGGTTAGGGGTCTCCTTGACCCACGTAGAGCTGGCGCATGTGCAGTGCTGATGTGCACAGGGAGTGCCGTGTCACGCAGGGGTGTCCCTCGCATCAGGGAGCCCCATGTGCAAGAATGCACCCTGTAAGGAGAGCCACCCAGTGCAAAAGAAAGTGCAGCCTGCCCAGGAATGGCACCACACACATGTAGAGTTGACACAGCAAGATGACTCAGCAAAGAGACACAGATTCCCGGTGCCACCAATAAGGATAGAAGCGGTCACAGAAGAACACACAGCGAATGGACACAGCAGACAAGGGGGGAGGGGGTGAGAGAAATAAATAAATAAATCTTAAAAAGAAATAAGTACAATATAAGCATATAATTTCATTCTACATGGGTGTGTTCTTCCCAACTCTATGTAATTACTGATCAAATAAATTAGAACCATATCTATTAGAGCTTAAGTTGATTTTTATTATTTTTACTTTTTATGTTTTTGTCTTTATTTTTTAATTTTACATTAAAAAAATATGAGGTTCTCATATTACCCCACCCCCCTCCCCCCACTCCTCCCCCCATAACAACAACCTCCTCCATCATCATGAGACATTCATTGCATTTGGTGAAGACATCTCTGAGCACCGATGCACCTCATGGTCAATGGTCCACACCATAGCCCACATTCTCCCACATTCCACCCAGTGGGCCATGGGAGAACATACAGTGTCCGGTAACTGTGCCTGCAGCATCACTCAGGACAACTCCAAGTCCCAAAAACGCCCCTACATCTCATCTCTTCCTCCCACTCCCTACTCCCAGCAGCCACCATGGCCACTTTCTCCACACCAATGCCACATTTTCTTCGATTGCTAATCACAATAGTTCATGAACAGAATATCAGTAAGTCCACTCTAAACCATATGCTATTCCTCCATCTTGTGGACCTTGGAATGGTTGTGTCCACTCCATATCTGTATCAAGAGGGGGCCTAAATTCCACATGGATGCTGGATGCAATCCTCCTGCTTTATCAGAACATTTTTATGTCCCTATATACATGCCTTGGAGAACTCCCTCCCACCCATGCGCCCCCATCAATAACACCCTACTCCAGCTTTCCTCCCCTGCAATAGTTGAACCTTTCTGTGGTCCAAAACTCCTTCAACAATGAAGCCCAATATATTGCCAAATTCGATTAGTAAGAAATTGAAATATAGTGATGGATTTAAAGTTTAGAAATAGAATGCATACTAATTTAGAAATACTAAAATAAAGTAAAAATAATTTGGTGTATAAAAATATTATAAAGCTTTGTTTTTAATATTTTCATTTCATTACTGTAATAGATGTTGCCTGTATGTACAGTGACAAGGCAATTTCTTTCATTTCTTCCTCAGTGTCAATATCCTTTCTTTTTTTTTCTAGTTTTTAATTTTGTCTTCAGAAAAGTTTTAGATCACAGTAATTCACATATTCAAGTTAGGGTACTCCCATATATCCAATATAAACCCTTTTCTCCTTTCCCCAGCAATGATCTTTTTACATGTTCCTGTATATTTGCTGCAGCTGATGTACAGATTTTGAAACCTAGCTATCAAACATGGTTCCATTTTGGCTTACATTATGGCTGATATTTTAGACTGTACACATTTAAAATTTTTAAATTTCCTAATGTTTTACATTACGGTTTACATTTTAGCTCATAGACTTTTATACACTTTTGGTTTAAGTTAACATGTCCTATATCCATCATTGCATGATCTTGAGGAGCACTTCCATTGCCCCCCAGTTGCCCTGCTTCCATCAATTCTATACATCTCTCCCTCTCCCCTCAGGACCCAGCACAACAATCAATCTTCACTGCTTGAGGGACCAGACTTACAGATATTTGCAACAATGCTGAGAACTTGACATACCAGACTGCCCTGATTGGGAGCCCTCAATTCTCTCAAGAGACACAATTCCCTATGTTGAGAACATCAGGTCTCTCCAGGATGTGGGTACACCTTCACACTCAATGTATGGGTCTCCACCCAATGATATAACACTATGACAAAATGAGTCCTCACACACTCCCTATAAGCTTGCCCCTGTGCCAGATGACCCCCCTTAAGCACCTTAAACGCGTGATCCTTATTATATTTCTAAACATTTTTCTCAACATTATAGTTTCAAACATACACCAGACAGTCTCCCATATTCAGCTGTTTCCCTCAGCCCTCTCCCTAATTCCTTGGGCCATCTGATCCATTCTCCCAATGCTAGCCACCCTCAAGCTCACAAAGGTATCCCTATGCCACCATTTAATCCCTTCCCTGTACAAATACTCCCTTCCAGCTTATCATAGACTTTACCCATGTAGGCATTAGCTTGAACCTTCCTCTCTCTCTAAAATTCCTTTAAGTCTATCTTCCAGTCTCTGGCTCTCTGAGACAGCTCGGTTTGCTTGTTTCATATTAGAGAGGTCATGCAATATTTGTCCTTCAATGCCTGGCTTGCTTCACCCTACAGAAGGTCCTCAAGATTCATCCATGTTATCACGTGTTTGTACTGTTTCCTTATTATAGCTGAGTAGTATTCCATTGCATGTATATACCACACTTTATCCATTCATCTGTTGATGGGCATTTGGGTTGATTCAAACTTTCGGCAATAGTGAATAATGCTGCTATGAACATTGGTGTTGCATGTATTGGTTTGTGTACTTATTTTCACTTCTTCTGGGTATATATTCAGCAGTGGAATTGCTGGGTCATATGGCAAATATATAGCTAACTTTTTGAAAAATAGCCAAACTGTCCTCCAGAATGAATGGATCCTTTCACATTCCCACCAGCAGTGGATGAGTATTCCCATTCCTCCACATCCTATCCAACACCTGTAGTCTTCTGTTTTTTTGGTAGCTGCCAGTCTTAATGGAGAAAGATCATATCTCATTGTAGTTTTGATTTGCATTTCCCTAATAGTTAGTGATTTTGAGGATTTTTTAATGTGCTTTTTAGCCATTTGTATTTCTTCTTTGGAGAAGTGTCTGTTCAAAACTTTTCTCAAATTTTAAATGGGATATTTGTCTTTTATTTTCGAGATATAGGAGTTCTTTACATGAGCAGGGTTTAAGTCTCCTATCAGAAATATGGTTACCAAATATTTTCTCCCATTGGGTAGGCTCTCTTTTCACTTTCTTGACAAACTCCTTTGAGGAGCAAAAGGCTTTAATTTTTAGAAAGTCCAATTTATCTATTTTTTCTTTCACTGCTCATGTTTTGTGTGTGAAGTTCATAAAGCCATTTCCTATTACAAGGTCGTGTAGATGCTTCCCTATATTGTTTTCCAAGGTCTTTATGGTCTTGGCTCTTACATTTAGGTCTTTAATTCATCTTAAGTTGATTTTTGTATAAGGTGTGAGATGGCAAACCTCTTACCTTATTTTACATATGGATATTCACTTCTCTAGGCACCATTTGTTGAAAAGGCTTTTCTTTCCCAGTTGAGTGGGCTTGGTGGCCTTGTCAAATATCAGATGACTGTACATATGAGGATGTGTATCAGAACTCTCAATTTGGTTCCATTGGTCAGTGTGTCTATCCTTGTGCCAATACTGTGCCGTTTTCACTACTGTGGCTTTGTAGTATGTTTTGAAGTCAGGTGGTTTGATTCCTCCTATTTCATTTTTCTTTTTCAATGTCTTTGGCTATTCAGGGTCTCTTTCCTTTTGAAATAAATTTCAAAGTTAATTTTTCTAGTTCATTAATAAATGCTGTGTTGATTTTTATTCGGATTGCATTGAATGTGTAGATCAGTTTTGGTAGGAGAGACATCTTAATTTTAGTCTTTCTACCCATGAACAGGGAATATTCTTTCATTTATTTAGGTCTTCTTTGATTTCCTTCAACAGTGTTGTGTAGTTCTCTCTGTATAAGTTTTTTACACCTTTCGTTAAATTTATTCCTAGGTACATGATTTTTTATTGACTATTGTAAATGGTATTTGTTTCTTGATTTCCTCCTGATCTTGCTCATTATTGGTGTACAGAAATGCTACTGAGTTTTGCACATTGATTTTACAACCTGCGACTTTACCAAACTCATTTATAAGTTCTAGAAGCTTTGTTGTAGACCTTTCAGGGTTTTCTATGTATAGGATCATGTCATCTGCAAATAATGAAATTTTGACTTCTTTCTTTCCAATGTAAATGCCTTTTATATCTGGTTCTTGCCTCAGTGCTTAGGCAAGTACTTGTAAGACAATGTTAAATAGAAGAGGTGAGAGTGGGCATACTTGTCTTGTTACTGATCTTAGGGGGAAAGATTTGAGGATTTCACCATTGTAAACAATGTTGGCTGTGGGGTTTTCATATATACTCTTTATCATGTTCAGAAAATTTCCTTGTATTCCAATCTTTTGCAGTGTTTTTATCAAGAAAGTGTGCTGTATTTTGTCAAATGCTTTTTCTGCATCTATAGATATAATCATGCAATTTTTTCCCTTCAGTCTATTTATATGGTATATTACATTGATTTTCTTATGTTGAACCATCCTTGCATACCTGGAATGAATCCCACTTAGTCATGGTGTATAATTCATTTAATGTGTTGTTGAATATGGTTAGCAAGTATTTTGCTGAGGATTCTTTCAACTAGGTTCATTAGAGAAATTGGTCTGTAATTTTCCTTTCTTGTGATGTCTTTGTTTGGCTTTGGGACTAGGGTAATGTTGACATCATAGAATCAGTTAGGTAATGTTCCTTCTGTTTTGATTTTTTGGAAGAGTTTCAGCAAGATTGGCATTAGTTCTTTGTGGAATGTATTGTAGAATTCACCTGTGAAGATATATGGCACTGGGCTCTTCTTAGTTGGGAGATTTTTAATGACTGATTCTCTTTACTTGTGATTGGTTTGTTGAGATCATCTATTTCTTCTTTCATCGATATAGGCTGCTTATGTATTTCTAGGAATTTGTCCATTTCCTCTGAATTGTCATTTTTGTTGGAATATAGTTTTTCAAAGTATCCTCTTATGATAGTCTTTATTTCTGTGGGGTCAGTGGTGATATCTCCTTTCTCATTTTTTATTTTGTGCATTTGCATTTTCTCTCTTTTTTCTTTGTTAATCTAGCTAAGGGCTTGTCAATTTTATTGATTTTTTCAAAGAACCAGCTCTTGGTTTTGTTTATTTTTTCAAGTGCTTTCTTATTTTCTGTTTCATTTAGTTGTGCTCTGATCTTTGTTCTTTCTTTCTTTCTTCTTCCTTTGAGGTTAGTTTGTTGCTTTTTAACTAATTCCTACAAGTGTGCATTTAGTTCTTCAACTTTAGCTCTCCTTTTTTGATATATGAATTTATGGCTATAAATTTCCCTCTCAGTACTGCTTTTGCTGCATCCTTTAAGTTTGGATATGTTGTGTTATCATTTTCATTAGTTTCAAGGTAGTTAATTTCTTTTGAGATTTCTTACTTGACCCACTGTTTTTCTAAGAGTGTGTTGTTTAACTTCCAAATCTTGGTGCCAAATCTGAGCCTCTGGCCCTTGCAGATTTTCAGCTTCATTCCCCTGTGGTCAGAGAAATTATTTTGTATGATTTCGATCTTTCTGAATTCATTAAGCCTTTCTTTGTGGCCTAGCATATGGTCTATCTTGGAGAATGATCCATGTGCACTTGAGAAAAATGTATATCCTGCTGTATTCGGGTGTAAAATATCTGTATATGTCTATTAGGTCCAGCTCTTCTAATATACTGTTCAAAGTTTTTGTTTCTTTATTGATTCTCTTTTGAGATGTTCTGTCCAAAGTTGATAGTGGTGTATTAAAGTTTCCCACTATAATTGTAGAGCTATCTATTCTTTCACTTAGTTTTTCCAGTGTTTGCCTCACATATTTGGAAGCGCCCTTGTTAGGAGCATAAATATTTATGATTGTTCTTCTTGAACGATTATCCCTTTCACTAATGTGTAGTATCCATCTTTGTCTCTCACAATTGTTTCACATTTAAAGTCTATTTTGTCTGATTAATACTCCTGCCTTTTTTTTTTTTTTGGTTATTGTTTGCTTATAAGATTGTTTTCCAGCCATTCACTTTCAACCTCCTTGAATCCCTGAGTCTAAGATGTGTTTCTTGTAGACAGCATATTGATGGGTCATATTTCCTCATCCAATCTTCTAGTCTGAATCTTTGACAGGTGAGTTTAATCCATTGACATTCAGTGTTATTACTTTCAAGGAATTATTTATGTTAGCCATATTTTTTTTTGACTTGCATTTGTCATATTTTGTTTGTTTTTTCTTTCTCTTTTTGTCTTTTTTTGTTGCTCTTACACTTTCTTCCAACTCTGCCTCTCCTGTTTTTTTCTTTCTTCCTGCAGATCTCCCTTTAGTATTTCTCAAAGGGCAGGGTTCTTGTTGGCATACGTTTTTAATTTCTGTTTATCTGTGAATATTTTTAACTCTCCATCATTTTTGAATGTTAGTTTAGGTGGGTAAAGTATTCTTGGCTGGAAATTTTTTTCTATTAGTACCTTTACTATATCATACCACTGCCTTCTTGCCTTCATGGTTTCAGATGAGAAATCAGCACTTAATCTTATGGAGCCTCCCTTGTATGTGATGATTCTCTTTTGCTGCTTTTAGAATTTTCTCTTTGTCTTGAGCATTGGATAATTTGACAATTATATGTCTTGGGGTGGGCCTGTTGGGATTTATGCTGTTTGGGGTGTGTTGTGCTTCCTGGACATGTACATCCATCTCCCTCAGTAGATTTGGGAAGTTTTCAGCCATTATTTCCTCCAACACCCATTCTGTCCCCTTTTCCTTCTCTTTCCTTCTGGGATGCCTACAATACGTTTGTTTGTGCATTTTGCATTGTCATTCAGGTCCCTAAGTCCCAGCTGGATTTTTTCTATCTTTTTGTTGATCAGTTCTACTCTCTGTTTGATTTCAGATGTACTATTTTCCACATCGCTAATTCTTTCCTCCACCTCTTCTAATCTGCTGCTATTTGCGGAGAGTGTATTTTTGATTTCTTGAACTGTGGTATTCATCACCATCATATCTTTTATCTTTTTGCATATGTCTGCAATTTCCTCTCCAAGTGTTTTCTTCATATTGTTAATCTCTTCTTTTACTTCATTAATTTGGTCTCTAATAAATGCTTTGAGATCTTTAATTACTTGTCCAATGTTCTGCTCCCCTTCCTGGTTTTTAGTTTGTTCATTGGATTCAGCCATGTTTTCCTGATTATTAGTTTGCTTTGTAGTTTTTTGTTGCTGTATGGTCATCAATTTATCTTGATGGGTTTAATCAGTTCCTTAGCTTCTTTGTCTAGTCTTGGGGATTAATTAGTTGTTCCTGCATAAGTGTTATGCCTTCTTTTTGTCACTTTGTTCTTCTTACTCTATTTTCTGGTTGCTGGCTAAGTTCACTTTGAAGGAAAATATTAAGGCCAGGAAAAGCAAAATGAGCAAGAAAAGAAAATGTATATAGTATTGGTAATAAATGTTAACAGAGCAACAATGTGATATATAGGAGAATGGATATTAGACACATGTAAGTTGTGTAGAGTTATAGCAGTAAGTAGAGTACCTACAATGAGATGGTCAACTGAATATGGGGAGGAATATAGTATGAATTAAAAGGCCAGTGTTTTCATGAGAGAGGGAAAGAGAAAAGAAAGACAATAATATCAAGAGTGCACAAAAGACAGAAAATAGAACAAAGGTATTAGAAATAAAAAGTCAGACAATTTGGGGACCAAAGGGAGGAAGGTGGAATGTAAGAGAAACAGTAGATGATGGAAGATAGAAAGATGTGGGGGAAAGGGGATAGTGTAGGTGGCCAAAATCAATACACACCAAAAAGAGAAAATGTTGAATCAGGAAACACAGCAAGTGTGAAGTGCTCCCTGCAGCACCTATTATATAAAGAAAAGAAAAGTAAAAAAAGAAGAAAAAGAGAGAAAAGAAAAAAGAGAAGAGAAAAAGTGGGGCAAAGAAAATGGGGGGGGGGGAACAATCAAGAAAAAGTAAAAAAGAAAATAACTAAATAAATGAAAAAGGACCTTGGGGGATAAA
Source organism: Dasypus novemcinctus (assembly GCF_030445035.2). Classification (NCBI taxonomy): domain Eukaryota; kingdom Metazoa; phylum Chordata; class Mammalia; order Cingulata; family Dasypodidae; genus Dasypus; species Dasypus novemcinctus. The sequence continues at coordinate 105,802,979 of NC_080687.1, read as the reverse complement.
ATGGGAGAAAACACCAGTAGACAATGCAATATTAGAAACCATGACATGAACACACACACACACACAAAGAACCAATGTTTCAAGCTAGGATTCCTCTTTGCTGTTAAATAATACACTTAGGGATCTGATATTCCTCCTTTCTCCCTTCCTCACTTCTAACTCTCTCCCAGGGCAGCAGGAAAGCTTCCTGAGAGGTCTGGTAGGAGATTCAAGTAGGTCCTTGTTGAACCAACTCAACACAGAAGACTATGACTCTTTATTTCCAGTGTGAGAGCTCCTACACCTCACCAGAAACCCCAAATATGTTATTGGAAGCTTGGATAGCACCTCCTACAGTCCATCTCCCTTAGGTGTGCTAGGAGAGGTCTAATTGATTTTCTGACTCCACCTTCTCCCAGACCAAGTTTTCTATCCCAGGACGTTTAGGTAATTTGGACTTCATCAGCATATTTGCCTCTCCTTTCTTCCCAGACTCTCCCCAAGTCTGCTGGTACACTCCTCCAAGCTCAAGGAGAGAGAGAAAAAAAATACAAAATGCAGAGGGCTAGGGTAATCAAGAGCCTCAGATGGACCTCAGGGTGCAGTGAATACTGGGATGGGAAGCCCGTGATATTGCAGACTCAAGGTGTGTGAGTCTCTGGAGTGTGGGTCACCAGGGTTTAGGGGACAAAGACCTGGGAACTATGCAACTGGATAACACGGGCCTGGGAACACCACAGCACAACAAAGCCTTCAGGGATCACAGTGGTGGGGCTTCCAGCTTTAGGGGGAGGGGTTCAGCCTACAACTTCTGACCTCCATGTTAGAAACTCAAAATTCCATCTCTTGCAAGAATCTCTTCTGTCACTGTCTCACCAAATTGACATCCAGACACTTCCTGCCCTGCAAGCCCCCAAAACAGTCTGCTCAGGGTTTGGGAACACCCCAGCACAACAAAGATCCCGGGATCACCACAGCCAGGCCACCAGCCCAATGGGAGGGGCTCCACCCACAATTTCTGACCGCCATGTCAGAAACCCAAAATTCCACTTCTTGCAAGAATCTCCTCTGTCACTGTCTCACGAAATCGACATCCAGACACCTCCTGCCTTGCAAGACCCTGAAACAGCCCACTCAGGGCTTGGGAACACCCCAGCATGACAAAGCCTTCAGGAATCACCCACAGCCGGGCTTCCAGCCCCAGGGGGAATGGTCCTGCCCACAACCTCCGACCTCCATGCAAGAGACCCAAAATTCTACCTCTTGCAAGAATCTCTCTGTCACCATCCCACCAAATTGACATCCAGACTCCTCCTACCCTGCAAACACCTGAAACAGCCCAGTCCAGCAGGACTCCAACTCTACTCAGCCACTTCTTTGCAGGAGAGATTATAAGGTGCACTCACTAAGATGCCATCTTGCCCATGTTCATCCTTTTAGTATTTCTTGAAGGACATGTTTCCTATTGGCATACTCTTTTAGTTTCTGTTTATCTGTGAATATTTTGAACTCACAATCATTTTTGAATGCCAGCTTTCCTGGATAGAATATTCTTGGCTGGAAATTTTTTTCTTTTAGCACTTTGACTATTTCATAACACTGCCTTCTTGCCTTTGATGAGAAATCAGCACTTAATCTTATGGAGCCTCCCTTGTATGTGATGGTTCTCTTTTCTCTTGTTGTCTTCACTATTTTATCTTTGTCTTGAGCATTGGATAACTTGACAAGTATATGTCCTGGAGTAGGCCCGTTGGGAGTTATGCTGTTTGGGGTGTGACCTGCTTCCTGGATATGTACATCCATCTTCCTCAATATATTTGGGAAGTTTTCAGCCATTATTTTCTCCAACATCCCTTCTGTCCCATTTCCCTTCTTTTCTTCTTCTGGGATGCCTATATTGCATAAGTTTGTTCATTTCAAATTTGTCATTCAGATCCCTAAGTCCCTGCTGGACTTTTTCTATCTTTTTATCTATCAATTCCACAGTCTGTTTGATTTCAGATGTACTATCTTCCACATCACTAATTCTTTCCTCTGCCTCTTCAAATCTGCTCTTATTTGCTAAGAGTGTATTTTTGATTTTTTGGATTGTTCCATTCATCACCATCATATCCATTATCTTTTTGTGTATGTTTACAACTTTTTCTGATGCTCTCCAAGTGTTTTCTTAATATACTTACTCTCTTCCTTCACTTCATTAAGTTTGTCCATATTTGTTTGGACAGCTTTCATTTGGTGCTCTATGTTCTGCTCCTTTTCCTGGTTTTAGTTTGTTCATTGGACTGGACAATGTCTTCCTGATTATTGGTATGGTTTGTAATTTTTTGTTGATGTCTGGTCATCATTTTATCTTGTTGGTTTCTTTCAGGTGATTAGCTTCTCCCTCTAGTCTCAGGTTTTATTTAGTTGCTGGTTTTTTATGTGTGCTAAGTATTCTCTTTGGCACTTTGTTCTTCTTGTTCTATTTCCTTGTTGTTGTCTAAATTCCTTTGAAGGAAAAAGATTAGGGCCAGGAAAAGCAAAAGAGATAAGAAAAGAAAAAGTGTAATAGTAGTATTGATAGTAAATATTAGCAGAAGTACCATATAAGACCTAGGCAAATCAATATTAAACTCTTATAAGCAGTGTAGAGTTATAGGAATAAAAATGTTGAGTGCCTACAATGAAATGGGAAACTGAATATGGAGAAGAATATAGTATGAATTGAAAGGCCAGTGTGAGAATGAAGGAGAAAGTAAAGGGCAAAAACAGAAAGAGTTAATAAAAGTTAAAAAACAGAATAGAAGTGTTAGAAATAAAAAGACAGAAAAATTGGGTGTTAAGCAAAGAGAGGTGGAATGTAAGAGGAATAACAGAAGGTGGAAGATAGAAAGATGTAGGAAGGAAAACAGCATTGGTAACCAAAATCAGTACACACAGAAAAGAGGAGATTGAGGAAGTAGAAACACAACAAATAGTAAACAAGTGGCTACACCTAATTTAAAAAAAAGGGGGGGATAAAGAGGTAGGAACTATAAGAAAACAAAGAAACAGGCAAACCCAAAGGCAAAGAGTCAATGAAATATTAAGCAAAAGCAGACTTCCTTCTTAAGCCCCTGTGGAGCTTGTCAGGCTGCTTTTGTTTATCAATCAATTACTTTGCAGTCTTCCTGCTGCAGATTTTGAAGTGGGTTTTAGTGAGTAAACTAAGTTAGATTATGTAACAGAAGTAATCCTTTTTTTAGGTAAAATAAGAGTCCCAAGGGAAGCTTATTCAAGGATAATATCTATGTTTTTCCATGTCTTAAAGTATCAGCTAGATGTTTAATATACCAGTGGGTTGCTACTCTAAGGAGCAGGGAATTGAAGTAGAGACCTTGTACATTCAAGGCTGAAACTCCTCCACTAATCTTTCTTTCTGGGTTGATTTGATCTTCAAAAAGAGTTCCCTTCCCTAGGGGCAGGATTGACTCTTTGCAATTGGATAGACTGCTGATTAGGAATCTGTCCTTTCCCCACCCTTTTTTTCCTAACTGCTTTCTCTTCCAGGGCAAACCTGAAGACTGTGCAATTCCCTATTCAAATTCAAATGGGACCCTGGTGGATTAACTGACCACATAAAATAATGACTCTCAGTCTCTTTGAGAGAGGGCACCCACACCTTGCCTTGCTGAGTACCCTAAATATGCTCTTGGAAGCTTTTTAAGCCTGTCTCCACTCTTTCCCAGACCAATTTTCCCTATCCCAAAGTGGTTAGGTAATTCTGGCTGCCTCCCCTCTTCCTGGTTTCTTCTCAAGCCAGCTTGTATGCTCCTCAAAGCTCAAAAAAGGGGTCCAGACAATTGAACTCACACTCTTGGGAACCCTCTCCACCCTTCATCAGAACCCACCCACTCTCACACTCTTAGAGTTTGTCACCCCCTGCTGCATGACCAGCAAGACTCAGGGAACTCTGCATGCAGCATCCTGACCTAAGGAAGGGGATCAGCCATCCCAAGCTCCAGCCCCAAGCACCAGAAACTCAGGGCTTCACCCTGAGCAAACACTGTCTTTGTCACACTCTCTCCAGATCAATGTCCTGAAGTCTCCTGTCCTGTGGGCTCCCAAAACAGCTCACTCAGGCAGGATCCTGTCCCCCTCAGCTGTTCCCTTGCAGAGAAGATGATGTGGGTGCTCTTACTATGATGCCATCTTAAAGATGATGCTTCCTCTTATTATAACACTATTACTTCAGTTTCACTATTGCATTTTTAAGATCATATATCAGAAGCATAGATCTTGATAAAGGATAGAGGAGAAAATGTGAGGACACTGGAGGACTGGAAGAGAAGAAGGGAGAGTTGAAGTTCAGAGATTCTAGTTCCAGATAAGATGGAGTTGGAACATTCCACTCTTTTCCACTGAATGCATCTATAAAATCTGGACAGAATAGATGGAATAGCTCTGTGAGGAGTCTGAACAGTAAATAAAAGCAGGAAGACTGGAAAAGATCAGAATTTCAAATACCATCAAACCTGTGGTAAGTTTACCATTTTTCCGCATCATGTCCTTCTTTGCCCTTGTCCCTGATATGGGGCTCAGTCATGAGATTGCAAAATTTCTGTAAATCTTAAATTATCAGTTTAAGAATTTCCATTTCTTAAAAGATCAAATAGAAGCTAATTTATTTATTGTTGCTCCTAAGTTCAAGTAAAATCCCAAGCACAAGAAGATTCTGAAAGATAGAAAGAAGAAGGAACAACAGTTAGGAACCTAAAGACCTAAGGATTAGCACAGTTGAGAGTTCCAGGGCTGTCATTTTGCCTCATATACCTCAGACTTGGTTCTAGAGAAGCTAGCAAACCAGAAACATGAAGAGACAGACAAAAAGTGCTCCAACAAAAGCCTTCTCTCTTTAGCTAAAAGATCAGGAAATGGGAGGTCTAACATAACAGAAAACTTTAGACAAAAACTACTCAGGCATATACCAAAGAAAAATCTTGTGCTCCCACTCAGCTTTGTCTGAAAAGGTTGAGTGAAGAACTTGGATTTCCATCCCATCCAGGCTGCATTGGGACATCTCAATTCCCCCATTAAGGTGATGTCACAGTAGGCCAGTAGAGTGCAAAGACTTTCAGCCCTTACTTGAGGGACGAAACGGGGTCCCTGTTATGGGACGAGCGGGGTCCCTGTTGCGGGACGAGTGGGGTCCCGTTGTGGGATGAGCGGGGTCCCTGTTAAGGGATGAGTGGGGTCCCATTGTGGGACGAGAGGGGTCCCTGGCGTGGGGAAGAAAGCCTCCTACGGCCGCTGAGGCTTCCCTCGGGGGCTCCGAAGGCGTGGAGGGCGCACGACCCAGGAAGGAGTCGCGGAGACAGGCTGATGGCACAAGTCTGGTTTATTCCGGAAGGGTACACACTTTTATAGGGCTTAGGGTGGCATAGAGGGTTCTGATTGGCTTAAGCTAAAGGCGACTTGTGGTTGGTTGCCATAAGCAGTTACTAGGGATGGGGGCAGATATCAGGTTAGCTCTGCTATCTATAGGGACGGGGATTGGTTGGGGACTGCATGGAGAGATTTGATAGGTGCAGGTGGGTACTGCTTCCTGATAGGTGGTTGTAAGCAGTTGCTAGGCAGAGGGCAGGCGGAGAGGTTAGGAATGGGGGAGGGGAAAGGGGAAGTGAGAGCCGACCAGATGTTAGGCTAGGCGGGAGATAGTGGGAGGTGACTGTTATTGATGTATCTTGCCCGGGTAGGCTGAGGGCGCTTCGCCCGTACCAGGCTGAGGGCGTGGTCGCCCGTTCCAGCCACCCTGAACTGCGGCTTCAGGCTGTGCACACGCCTGTTGCCGGGTCGGCTTAGCAACGGTGGCTCGCACTCCCACACTTACTGGTACAAACAGTCCTTGTCTATCACCACAGCAGTGTCAGTGGAGACCATGTGGAGCAACTTGGCTTTCACTCCCATCTGATTTTAATGAGGTTCCCCTCCTAGTCCTTGCTGGGGTGGTGTCAGAGGAGGCCTACTAGAGGGTCTAGGCTTTTACTTTAGTCCAATGGTAACAAAGTCACTGCTTATGATATTAATGGAAACCATGTGGGAAACAGAAACAAAAAAACTGCAGACCACACCATTCCAATTTGTATCAGAAGAATCCCGATAGGGAGCTTGAAATTCCACTCCTGCCCAACAGTAATGAGGAACTCCTCAACCCCTATGTATCTCAACAGAAGTGAGATAGGCAACTAGGAAATCCTCCCCTACATGACTTAGGGAAGTATCTCTCCTCTTTACCAGAGCAATTCAGTGTGTGTGGGGGCAACTAAAAAAGAATTAAATAAGATTCAAAATCTCATAACAGAGTTGCCAACATTTCCAGGCTTTGGGTCTTCTAAGAAACTGGTGGATTAGAGATACATAGGGCTCATCTCTCTCTCAGAAAAATGACTAGAGGACAGACAGAAATGGCCAGGAAAGAAATGTTCTTGTGTTAGGACACCAGGGGAAGTCTGGACAACACCCAGAAGACAAAGGGGCAAAGAAATAGAAAAAGAATTTGAATTTAATACAATCAAAAGGTATTATGCTGAAAAGAAGAGACCAGTTTACACACATAATCGATATCTTCTTTTTGGAATTATAAATAATCTCAAACTGCCACAGAGGGCGATATAAATGTTAAAATTATCTTTCAAGGACTTTAAAGCAGCTGTCATAAAATGATTCAGCAAAATCTATGAGTGCACTTGAAACAAACAAACAAAAAAGAAAACCTCAGCAAAGAAATAGATATCAAGAAGAACCAATTAGAAACTATAGATTAAACATGTAATAACTTTAATTTAAAATGAAACACTCAATGAATGGATGCAAAAGCAAAAGAGAGGAGACAGAGAAAAGAATAAGTAAAGTAATCTTTAAGAAAGAACATTAAGATTTCTCCCCATGCAAAATGCTGAGAGAAAATAAACTAAAAACAACAAAAGAATCTCAAGGACCTTTGGGACTATAACCAAAATCTAACATCTGTGTCTTGTAAGTTCTAGAAGGAAAAGAGAAAGAGGGTATGGCTAAAAAGTTACTGGGAGAAAGAATGGCTGAAAAATTGCCAACTTGACTAAAGACATAAATCTAATCATTTAAGAAGTGGATTTCACTCCACACAAGATAAAACCTAAAATAAATCTACATCAAGTCATAGTCAAACATCTGAAAATTAAGTACACATAATAGACTTTCCTTCTCTTGAGTTTTCTAAATTGTACTTGACAGCTGAGGCAAAATCATAACAGTGATGTGGTTTCCCATATATGTAAAAGAAATCTGTAAGATGATTATGATATAAATGAGGAGAGTAAAGGGAAGTAAAAGGAGAAAATATTTTGACACTTCAATCAAGGTGATAAAATGATGACAATATTAGACTGTGATACATATATATGTGTGATGTAATAGCAGAGATGATCTATAAAAATGCTATAAAATGTTATGTTGCAAAATAATATAGAATAAAGTGGATTTCTAGAAATATTTCAAAAACTAAAGGAAAAGAGAAAAACAAAATAGATAACCAAAGAGAAAGTAACATAGAATAACAGACTTAAGCCATAACATACCAAGACTACATTAAATATAAATGGCCTATATACGCTAATGAAAAGGTAGATATTGACAGAGTGGATAAAACAAACATGGCACAACTTCATGTTCTTTATAAGAAACTTACTTCAAATATAGCAATATAGAAAAGTTTAAAAAGGATGGAGAAGATATACCATGTAAGCTTTAATAAAACAGGAAGCAGGATAGGCTATATTAGTATTTAAATAAACTTGATTAATAGCAATTCTACATGTATATGCTCTAAAGAAGATAGCTTCAAAAAAGGAAAAGAAAAGTTTTATAGAACTGAAAGAAATATACAAATCTACAGTTAAGTTGAAGATTTGAGTTGTAGAGGAGTTGAAAGAACAACTAGACAGAAAATAAATACCATACCATCTATGTGTGGCATCTCATTGACATTTGTATAAAACTCTATCCAACAGCAGCAGAATGCAATATTTTCAAGTTCATAGTAAATGTATAACAAGTTAGACTATAACCTGAGCCATAAAACAAACATCAAGAAATTTGTAATAATTGAAATCATACAATGAGTGACAACAAAGGAACCTAACTAGAAATCAATAACAAAGAGATTACATAAATATGACTTAAGGGAGATAAATAGATTAAGGGAAATAAAAACAGATTGAACTGAAAGAAAATTAATTAAAACATATCGTATTTTGTGGCATATGGATATAGCAGTGTTGAGAGGGAAATATTTAGAAGTAAATACTTTCATTAGAAATAGCCATGTATCAGTAATCTAAGCTCCCACCTCAAGAAAATAAAAAAGAGTAAAACCCAGAGCAAGAAGTAAATAATAAGGTAAAATCTGAAACCAAAGAAATTGAAAAGAGGAAAGCAATAGATAACATAAATGACATTTTAAAAAAAACAACCATCCACTAGGTCTATGAGGTGCTCAAAAAAATTGCTATACTTCTAACAAAAGTGACAAGCATAAAATGGGAGAAGATAAAAATTAACATTATCAGAAATGAAATATGATATAACTACAAGTGCTTCAGATATCAAATAATTAGGATTAGAATATTATGCACAATTCTATCCATATGCATTAGACAAATTAAATTAAATGGACAAATAATTAAAAAATACCCACAAACTACCACAACGCATCCTATGAAAAACTGATAATTTGAATTGATCTGTTTCTAATAAATCATTCCATAACTCCTGAAAAAGGACCCTCCAGCTTCACTGATTTTGCCAGAAAATTCCACCAAAACCAAATAAGACAGTGCAAAAATTAAAAACTACAAACAAATATCCATCAAGAATACAGCTTTAAATATAGAATGAGATATAATTAGATAGAATAAACAAAGCCTAACACATCATACCCAGTGAGTTTATTTCCAATATGCAAGGCTGGGTCAACATTCAGAAGTAAATCAATGTAATCTGCCACATTATTATGACAAAAATGAACAATCACATGATAATATCAACTGAGTCAGAAAAGAATTTAACCCAAGGCACACAAATCAGAAAGGAAAAAAAAAGTAGTCCAACTTTCAGATGGTATGAGGTGGAAAATCCCAACATATCTAACAAAAACACCTAGAACAAAAAAGTGCATTCAGCCAGGTTGCAGGAGTTGATATGAACAAAATATATTAATTGTATTTCTATATACAGGCAATTAATATGTGAAATATATTATGAAAATATAATCCTATTTACTATCAGTCACATAAGGAAATATTTATAGGTAACTCTAAACTTGTATAGGATTTGTATGCAGAAAACCACAAAACACTGTGAAAGTAATCTAAAAAGATATGAATAGAGATATGTAACATGTTCATGGATTGTAAAAGCAAATAAACTAAAATGTTATCTTAAATTTCTAAGTATGCTATAATGAATATTGTAGACTGGTTGTCCTAAATACCAGGAATTCATCATCTCACAGTTTTGGAGGTTAGAAGTCCAAAATCAAGGTATTAGTAGGCCATGATTTTTTCAAAATCTGTAGCTTTCTGATGGGGGACTCCTGGCAGTCCATGATTCTGTCTCTGCCTCCATCATGTGCTGATCTGTATCCTCCCATTTCCTTCTCACTCCTACCTCTGTGTCTATATTTCTTTTGCTTATAAGAACTCCAGTGATGTTTGATTAAGGCCCACTCTCACTCAATTGACCTCATCCTGTTAGTACTTTGAGGATACAATTTATAAATGAGTTCATATACATAGGACTTGAACATACCTTTGTAGGGGGTCTGATTCATTACATAAGAGATGTCAATTCTCTCCAGATGGATATATGTTAACTATAAAAATGTCAAAGATTTTTATAGATATACACAACATTTATATTGAAATGTAACAAAATCACAGTAGCTGAAATAATTTTGAAAAATAAAAATAAAATGAGATTTCTTCCTTTTCTCCAATTCAAGATTTTATTAAATAGTTACAGTAATCAAGACTGTGTGGTACTGGCAGAGGGACAACTACATAAATCAGTAGAACATAGTAGTAATTCTAGAAATGACTCTATATGTGTATGGCCAAATGAATGTTTTTGTTTTTGTTTTTTTTTACAAATTTGTAAAAACAATTCAGTGGAAGGAAATAAAGTCTTCTCAACAAATGCATGTTGAATAAATTTTAGATCCAGAGGCAAAAAAAAAAAGTTGAACCTTAACATAAATTTCATGCCTTGTAGTAAAACTAACTCAAAACTGATCATAGATATAAATGTAAAATGTGAAACCCTAAATTTTAATGAAAAAATAACAGAAGAAATTTATGTGACCTAGGGCTGGGTAAGAAATTCTTAAACATGACTTTAAAAACATTATCTATAAAATTTTTAAATGAAAATTCATAGACCTCAACAAAATTAAAATCTACTACATGAAATCTCCTGTGATGAGGATGAAAAATCAAGCTACACAAGGAAGAAAATATTTGCAAACTGCTCATTCAACAAAGGACTTGTAGTTTGAATGTATGATGAACTCTCAAAACTCAACTGAGAAATCAATAAAACAAAACAAACAAAAAAATACAATTAGAAACTGGGAAATACATGAAGAGATACTCCACCAAAAGGAATATACAGATGGCAAATAAGCACATGAAAAGATAGTCAACATCACTATCTATTAAGGAAAAGGAAGCTTAGATTAAAATATGATATCCCTACACATCTATTGGAATGAATAAAATTAAAAAATTAGTAACAATATCAAATCCTGACAAGGATACATATAATCTAAATTTCTCATATATGGTTGGTAGGAATGTTAAATGGTATAGTCATCCTGGAAATAATTTGGCTATTGTTTAAAAAATCATAAAACAAGCATACAAAACTCAAACATATACTTTTAACCCAGTAATAATAGAGCTGGACATTTATCCCAGAGGAATGAAAACTCATGTCTGAAAAAAAAATATATTTTTCTTATTGTCCTTAACAGTTTCATTTGTAACACCCTAAAGTTGGAAGAAATCAAATTGTCTTTTATAGTACATGCATGTCATGTGTTACAACCCAACTCCTGAAGGGTCCAAGTTGGTGAGGCTGCAAGACTAAAGAACCCACCTGGCATTTCATCAGTTTTAAGCATTATTCATACCTACAGATAGGAGAGGTTCTTTGATGTCAGCTGAATGAATGAAGTTAGTGTTCTGCAAAGAGATGAGAAAATGTGGGATGATATATAAAGGGTTTCAGAACAAGGACATGAGAATAGTGTTTCTGCAAGGGTGACATGAAGCATAAACTTTGGGTGATGTTTTCCCTACACTTGTAGGAAGGATATTTACCAAGGATGTTAACTGCTTTGGGAAGATGTTCCATGCAGACAGGAGTGATGTGAACTATGGTGACACACTCAGCCACTAACCATCCTAAACCATTATATACAGCATATCCTAATAAAGGGCTGGGCTTATTCACCTGCACCCATACAAGGGAAAAAACTCTCACTAAGGGATGACAGCTGGATCTCAGTCTTAAATGAGAAGGCCTTGTACCAATCTTGTCAATGCATCATATTCTGCCATTTCAGCAACGTGTTCCGTGCTGTCCAACTTGCAGAAGTTATGGTTCAAGGAAGGCCAGTAGCACCTGAGGATGGTAAGTGTGTGCAGACCCAACATTGGGGTCAAATGTGGGCTTGGGTTACTGCCAAAGCTCACTGTATTGGTTAGGATACTACAGGTGAAAAGAAGGTTATTTTCTAACAGCGTACAAGCAACATTTCGATTAGTAGGTAAAAAAAAAATGTAGTCTGGGATTTTCAAGCTGGACTTCATAACTAGGGCCTTTGGTGGGCTTTATTCCAACCAGCCACATCCTCTGTTTCCTATACTAACCTGCCTCAATTCCCTCCACAGAGAGTTCACACTCTTATTCTTAAGGGGGAGCTGAAGGGTGATGCTCATTCTTCTGTAGCTGCTTCCTGCTGCTGAGAGGCAGAAGACCCTGCCTGACAAAGTGTGAAATTCTGGGCTATTCTGTTGAGGCTATAGAAAGATTATGTCAGAATGAGGATAAGCTTTTTATTTTCTTTCCTTTAAATATTTTCTTTATTCAGAATTTATGTGACTTTTTATCCTGTTTGGTTTCTCCAGTTTGGTCTTCAGGAGTACTCATTTACCTATATAAGCACCCATTTAATTTTTAGCAATTTGAATAGAGCTCTTTTAAGAATTTTGATTTACTAATTTAATATTATTATCTGGAGGTATGAAAATATACATCGAACAAAAAGATAAACTCAAAAAGAGGTGACATACCAACAGAAACAAATTTGACTAATTTGTCACTAATTTGACTCATAAGTCTCACTCCTTAGATGTGGCTGTGTCCTCCAAGGTCTCCTTCATTCCACATCTCTGATTTTTACTTTTTTAAAGCTATCCTCTGGAATCAGTGTTGCTTGTAACATGCAGACTCATTCTTGGAAACACTTTGATTAGTAACCACTAACCAGTTAGGCATACTTGAGCAATGTAAATGCCATTAAGCACTAATTTAGCAGTTTAGATAGACATTTAACACTGAAATATTCTGGATTACTCTTTAGAACTACACTTAGACTCAGTTCAGGAATAAGCTACTGATTCAAAACTGAAAGTTCTTTTCAATCTTTGATAAAAATTATGATCAAAATAAAATGTGAATAAAACTTAAAACATTGTCAAAATAACATCCAATCAAACTCTTCTGGTTTACATAGTTCTGCAATATAACTGATCATCAACTCAGCTCAGGAAATCAGTTAAGAAATAGTTCATCTGTCTATGCTAGGACTGATCCCTTTCTAACTTTAACTTTCCTTCTAAGCAGTGCATACAGTTCTTTGCTCTTGTTCTGCCTTGGTAGCCACCTGCAGGTCTCCTAACAGGGGCCATACTATAGCTGCCATGAGGCAAAATGCCAGAATCACCAGTAGCTGAATTTGGTGAGAAAGCATCTCTGATGGTGCCTTGATTTGGACATTTCATGGCCTCAGAACTGTAAGATTTTTTCCTAATAAAATTCCCATTATAAAACCCCACACATTTCTGGTACTTTGCCTCAACAGCCCTGTGGCAATCTAATATAGTACCTAAGCCCAAGTTAAAGTTATTCTTTGCAATATGATGGTGACTTCAAGATTTGAAAACATATTCAGGTCATAGAAAAGTGTTAATTTAATAAATATGGAATAAAACATGTTATCTAGTTCAAGGTCAATTAAAGTTTAAATAATATCAAGAAACACATATTAACAAGGTACTTTTAAAATTCAGTAAGTTTTGTATTTGTAGAATCCTTAGCCAGTATGGCAATAGGAAGAATGAGAGGGCAGAATGGACAACAAAAAAGTTTAAGAATATGAGTAAAAAGAAACATGTTCTTTATTTTTACTGATGATATATTGAATAGACTGAGAACAAAGGAGAATTAATGATTATTCAATTTGAAGGCTTTAAATAAGATTGAGAAATTCAAAGTCATTAAATAAATTATATTGCATTTCCATATATCAACATATATTTAACAACATAATTTCCAATTATTTACATTATCATCAATATAAAGTACCTCACTATGGACCATAACTAGTGGTAATAATGTGATCATGTTCCTTCAAAATCTGTAACAAATGTTCCACAATAATTTAAGGTGTTGGTGGAATGGTGATGTATGGGAATTTTGCACATTATGCATGATTGTTTTGTAAGCTAACAACTTCTCTAAAAATAATATATATAATATATATGTAACATATGTATATAAAATACCTGCATACAGATCTAATACAACTTGTGTGATAATGCTAGGCAGAAAATTACAATATTTTAATTAAAATATTTTAAATTAGATCCATATGAATTGGGGACTATATCTTCATCATGGTTAAGTATATTTCATATCATGTTTGCCTAAACATGTGGTCTGACTTAAAATGCAAAAAAGGCACTTTGTAGAAGTTGATTCTAAAGTATGAATAAAATTGCAAAATGGTAAAATATATATATATATAAAGCACACTTGAGAGGACAAAAACATAGATTTTCCCCTACCAAGTAGCAGGGCCTTATAATTGTTTGCATGGCATTATAAATCTATGTCTAGGAGTAACTAGGAGGGTATGGTATTGGCCCAGTGGAATGAGTGAAAGAGCAAAGGATCTGAAGAGACAGCTCAGAAACAGGATCACACCATGGACACAATGAAGTATAAAACTATATTGGAGATCAGCAAAGAAGATGGACTCTAATAATTGTGCAGGATAATTGGTTATCCACCAGGTCAAAAAACAACAACAACATATCTCAACCCCTACCTCATTCCATTCAAAAAATCAATTCCAATACAACAATGCTTTATTGTGGCTTTGTAGTAAGTTTGGAAATGGGGAAGTGTGAGATCTCCACCTTTGTTTTTCTTTTGCAATATTGACTTGTCTCTTCAGGGCCTCCTGAAATTACACATGAATTTGAAGATTAGTTTTCCTATTTTTACTTTTGTAAAAAAAAAAAGACTGCTGGAGGATCCAAGAGAAAGCCAAAGTAGATACAATCCCAGGTACTGGTGCTCCTGAGGGCTACAGAGACAAACAGGTTCTATGGTCATGACAGATGACTCTGGTGTTCATTGCCTTGCCAGTAGGCCCTACTTGGAATTTGTGTTCCTGATTGTGATGAGTTGGACTCAGATGTGACCTCTCTGCACATACCTCATCTGTTACTTTTACTGAACTGTGATTGGCGCTGAGGTTTGTATATGCTCAGGAGATTTGAATCTCTGGACCGTCCATGTAAAAGCTGGGCCCTGAGCCTCAGCAGAGTTGCAACACCCTCTCCAGTTCATTGGATGTACCCAGATCAGCTGATGGGGAGGTGGGAATGGTCAACAACCACACCAGGGAATCAAGAGTGTCTATAACTGCAAGCAGGAGAATTGCATCCATCAACCATGTGGAATCTAAGCCAAGTCTTGATTTAGAGGTGGAGTGGACATCATCATCCCAGAGTCCACAGGATGCAAGAATATATTATAGATTGGAGTGGACTTGCTGGTATTCTACTATAGAACTGTTGTGACTCTAGCAATGGGAGAAATTGTATCATTGATGTGGAGTTGGTGGCCACGGGAGTTGCTGAGGGCAAGGAGAGGGAGGAAGAGGTGTGATATGGAGCATTTTGGGGACTTGGAGTTGTCCTGAATGATATTGCAGGGACAGTTGCAGGACATTGTTTATCCTACCATAACTCACTGGATGGACTGAGAGAAACCGAACTACAATGTGAACTATGGTCCATGTGGTATGGCAGTGCTCCAGGCTGTATTCACCAAATGCAATGAATATGCCTCACTGATGAAAGGGGATGTCGATGTGGGAGGAGTGGGGGGTTTGGGGGGTGGGATATATGGGAACGTCTTACATTTTTAACGTAGTGTTTTATGTGATCTATTTATGTTTAAAATAAAAGACAATAAAAAAGAAATCCTGCTGGGATTTTGATAGGTTTGCTTGAATATGTATATTGCTTTGGATATTACTGGCATCTTAATAATATTAAGATATATGAACTTTAAATATATCATATTGAGTGAAATATGCCAGATGCAAAAAGACAAATATTGTAATATTATATGGTCTTCCATATATGAAATACCTAGAAGAAGTAAATTTCTAGAAAGAGAGAGTAGTTTATAAATACAAGGGGAAAGGATTGGGGATGTAGGGAGAGTGAGTTTTTGCTTAGTGGGTACAGTTTCTTTTTTTCCCTCTCCCTCCCCCTTCCCTCCACCCTGCTGGTTTTTGTTTTGTTTTGTTTTGTTTTTTGTGTGTCCATTCACTGTGTGATCTTCTGTATCTCTCTTTTTGTCTTCTCACTTTTCTCCTCTAGGATTCACTAGGATTTGATCCTGGTGACCTCTGATATGAAGAGAGATTTCCCATCACTTGCACCACCTCAGTTTCTGGCTTCTGTTGCACCTTGCCTTGACTCTCCCCTTTATCTCTCTTTTGTTGTGTCATCATCTTGCTGTGTGACTCACTTGCATGGGCACTGGCTCATTGCATGGGCACTCAGTTCACCATGCAGGTACTCGGCTCACCACATGAGTATTTGCCCATGCACTCAGCTCACTGCATGGGCACCTGGCTTGCTGTATGGGCACTGGCTCACCTCACAGGCACTCAGCTTGCTGCAAGGTATTTGGCTTGCCATGCAGGCACTTGTGTGGGCACTCAGGTCACCACACATGCATGCTTATTTTTTTACCAGGAGGCCCCAGGGATCAAACCTGGGTCCTCCCATATGGTAAGTGGAAGCCCAATTACTGGAGCCACATCTGCTTCCCTACAGTTTCTTTTTGAGATAAAAATTGGAGTAATGGATCTTGGTGATTGTAGTAAATTTGTGAATGTACTCAATACAACTGAATTTTACACCTGAACATGATTAAAATGGGAACTATTGGATTGAATATATTTAATCCAAACACAATATATTGTACATATTACTATAATAAAATATTGAAAAAAGAAACTCTAAGATGAAATATAATTTGTGGACTAAAGTTGTGAAATTTGGGGTAAAAGAAAAGAAAAAGTAAAATTATATAAAAGTAAAATTATATAAAAAGAAAAAGTAAAATTTATATATATAAAGCAAAAATAAAATCAATTGCAGGTGTATTAAAGAACTGCACATGAAATAAAGAGTGCCTGCAACTCCAAGCAGGAGAATTGCATACATCAACCATGTGGGTCTAAGCCCCCTCTTGATAGAGAGGTGGAGTGGACCTCACTATCCAAGTACCCACAGGATGGAGGAAAATATGGATTAGAGTGGACTTACTTTTATTCTATTATAGAACTATTGTGACTAGTGATGGTAGAAACTGTAGCAATGATGTGGAGAAACTGGCCGCAATAGTTGTTGAGGGTAGGGAGAGGGAAGAAGAGATGTAATGTGAGCATTTTCGGGACTTGGAGTTGTCCTAAATGATACTGTAGGGACAGATGCTGGACATTATATATCCTGCCATAACCCAATGAATGTACAGGAGGAGAGTGTAAACTACAATGTAAACTATAATCCATGGGGAGCAGGAATGCTCCAAAATGTATTCACCAAATGCAATGAATATACCACAATGATGAAAGAAGTTGTTGCTGTGGGAGGAGTGGGGGGATGGGTGTGGGGTATTTGGGAACATTCATATTTTTAATGTAACTTTTTTTATGATCTATGTATCTTCAACAAATACAATAAAAAATTATGTTAAAAAAAGAGAGAAAAGCCAAATCTCAAACTAGGAGAATACATCTATAAGCCATTACAAAAACAATTAGCATTTACAATTTATAAATAATATACACTAATAAAAATAAACTTGATAAAAAATTAGGAAAATATTTTGTTAGCAATTCACAAAAGACAAAATCTAAATGGCTACTCTGTCCACTTAGGGGTGGGGAATGGCATCAAATGAGAAAGTATTCTAAAAACAAATCAGAGTATTCAGCCATAAGATAATATTAACAAGTTGTATCTTTATCAAGGAAATCCACTGAAGGGTCTTAAAGGCAAGTGTAACATGATAAATTTTGCTTTATATGAGTGGGGCTAGAATATAGCCATTAGGGAAGAAAATATGAAAAATGGAAATGTAGTCATATGATATCTAGGTGGGTTTATATCTGTTGTCTGCTTATAGCTATCATTTCACCTTTCACTCTTAGTGCAAGTGTTCTACTTATTGAACCACTGTGTGTGAGGAAGATAATATTAATCAATTAATTTTGTTTCTATTATTCTACATCAAACAAAAAAGGAACTTTCCTTTGGCTGCTATCCACTGGGATTAATTAAACTCTGTTTTGGTTGTTTTCCTCAAAGGTCATATTTAAAATATCAAGAATTCTTTCTGTCTCCAGAGGCCTAAGAAATATGAAAGTTCCTCTTACCAGATCTTACTAATTAACTACCATTTTCTTACAAAGACTGTGAATCAAATCAAAACCAAGTGGAAAGCAGACATGGTACACACCAAGTTTATCTTTCTGGATCAGGGAGAAGATGGAAACATTTGTGATCCTTACTTAATAAATTTAGCCACATTGCATGATCAAGGCATTTTTCAACTTTTATTCAATATATAGTTGAAGGAATAGAAATTTCTGCCTTGAAAAGAAAGAGAAGTTTGAAATTTTTAACAACTGAAATTACTCAATGACCCAGCTCATCCAAAATCAGCCCATGCCATGCAGTAAGTTTTAATTCAGTTTTTACCCCATAACTTTGGACAATAAAACAAAAAAATATGTTACTTTTATCATTCTTTCAAGAGAGTGCTCTTATGGATTCCCATATCATGTTCTTATCCATTAATTTTAAAACATGCATTCACTTCTTTCATTTCAGGGATAGCAGGCTCATGAACTGAAAGTGACAAGTTCATATGGATGGAGGAGAGAGTAGACTACTAGCATAATACTCTAGTGTAAGAGTCTCAAAGTATTGTGGGATAGAAGTATCCATGTTTCTTTTCAGTGGTGGAAGGTTTCTGGTGTTTTTGTATTGTTGGATGAAGGGGATGTTCTGGGAGCTTTTAAAAAGTTGGGTTTGATTTAATTTTTAAAATTTATAACCAATTAATTGATTCTGATTCCCTCCCTCAATCCACATGATAGTCCTCACATTAGGTAGGGACTTTGGTACCTGTTCTTTACTTAGTGTTGCCAAAAGACCCACTAATGATTTCTGGAAGAAAAGATAATTTTTCAGTGGCTCCTTAGTGAACCATACTAAAAAGATAATCTGAAATAGAGTGAATTCATTTGTTTGTTGGCATACAGTATTTTCATTTCCATTTTGTTGCATCTGTCCCTATAATAACATCAGGCTATCTAGGCAATCAGTGTGAACAAACCACAATTAGTGGAAACACAAAATTTTTCAATTGAGAACAAGTTGGCTGGCTCCTTCTTGGTTCTTTTTTACCTATTTAACTGTTGACCTGACCTCAATGGTAAAAAAGGCACATTCCTCAGTTCTCTTTGAGAAAAACATCTGAGGTGAGTTTTACTGGTATAATGAAGATGGGTCATAAAACCTTAAAAAATGACAACTAATTAATCAATTCTGCTGCAATTGTTCATGCAAGGATTATCTTTACTCTGTTAATTTTAGAGATAATTGTTGAGAATAAGTTTACAGTGAGAGAAATAATATCAGTGGTTCCCTGGATTGGAGCAGGAAGAGATAGTGTACAAAAGGATAGGTAGAATATTTGGGGTGTGATGCAAATATTGTATCCTGATTGGAGTGGTGTTTTATTGGTGTATTCAACTATCAATTCTCCTTGAATTTCACAATTTAAATTGATACTATTTCTTGTTATAAATTATTGCTCCATAAATTGATAAAAAGAAAAAACAGAAGAGTTTTGCTAAACAAATCATAGAAGTTCTGGAGCTAAACCCCAATACCATTTACTAGACCAAAATAAAACCAAACTAAACATAACTAAAATCTAAACTCAATTAAGCTAAACTAAATAAAAACACTTGATGAATTGGGAGCCAGGCATTAGGAAAAATTTATGATAGAAATTTATCAATATACTTGGATATATGCTCAACATTCCATTTTATCTCAACATTGAAGATTAATTCTGAAGACTAGGGCATAAAGCACTAAGGTTAGCATGAGGTTTAACATGAGCAAGTCTAATTTTCTACCTAAGCCACACTTGTATCCTAAACATACAATAAATACTTTTGATCCTCTGTTTTTTCCTGTATGGTTCTCTTTTGAAAATGCTATTCTAAACTTTATCTGGCAGGATGCTTTTCATATCCAAGCTCAAATATGCCTTATATACAAACTTTCTATAAAAAAACAAAGTAGGAAAAATGTCTCTGTCCCTGATATAATCTACCATCACTAAGCCTCATCCCTTTTGATATTATCACATCAGATTCCAGGGAATATTTTACTCAACATGTTCTCCATTGACTTGGAAAACTCAAATTTGAGAACTATATCTTATAAAATATTTTACCCTAGCAGTCTATCATTAGGCCAGTTACATCAGATTTTAATAAATACATCTTTTTTCCCCAGAAAGTTTGCATTTGCAGTCTTAATAGTTATGGAAATAGGGCATCTTTTCCAGAATGCTAACAACTTTACCTTCACTTTACCAAAAGTGAACAGAAGGATAATTATTTTCAATGCTATATTTTAACACAGAATTAACAAATATTATGTTTCATATTCATGTTATCTCCAAGTTTGTGTGTGTTCCTCTATTCTTTTACTACTTTTCCCCTTGATTACTTCATTGTTGTAATCATCCCCATTTTTCCTTTTGCATTTTGATTGCATAGCCTTATACGTCTTTTTATTAGAAAAGTTGTGAGCTTACAAAACAGCTATGTATACAATACAGGATTCTGATAGATCACCTCACCACTAACACATGTTTCATCATGTGGAACATTTGTTACACATGATGAAAGAACATCACCATAATATCACTAACTACAGTCCATATCTTACATTTGGTGTATTTTTCCATAAACCACCCTATTATTAATATCATGCATTAGTATTATACATTTGTTATAGTTCACGAGAAAATATTCTCATATTTGTACCATCAAACACAGTCCATCATCCACCACAGGGTTCACTATATTATACAGTACCCTGCCCTGTACAATCCATCCAAAGTGTACAATCAGTGGCACTCAGTTTCATCATAGGGTTGTGTTTTCACCTCATCAATTTAAGAATGTTTTAATTACCCTAAAAGGAAAAATTCCATACTCCTTTATACAGCTTGTTGTTGACCCTAAGTATTGATATATTGTAATGTTCTTGTATCCATGGCAGAGGAGATGATATCTTACATACATCTTTGAAGGCAGGATACATTGTGATATGCCATGTATAAAACACTACAGTATGTCTTTAAGATTCAGGTTTAGGAAGATAGTATACACTTATGTAAATGAGAGATTTTAATCTAATTATCACAAATCTAATCTAATTATCACTAATTAGAAATATCATTTTGAGCAGTCACATTCACCATATTTATATCTAATCTTTTCCACTCTGTTTTCTTCACAGGAAGAAAGGGAACAACCACAAATGATCTAAACAGAACTGAAGTTACTGAATTTCTCCTCATGAGATTTTCAGACCCCTGGGAAGTTCAAACCTTACATGCTGCTCAATTTTTGCTGGTTTACCTGGCAGCTGTCACTGGAAATCTCCTAATCATCATGCTTACCATTCTAGATGGCCACCTTCAAACCCCAATATATTTCTTTTTGAAAAATTTATCATTTTTAGATTTTTGCTACATATCTGTCACAGTTCCCAGATCCATTTTTAATTCCTTAACCCACAATACCTCCATTTCTTTTCTTGAGTGTGCTCTCCAAGTCTTCTTTTTCTTTGTTCTTGCCTGTACTGAGACAGCCATCCTTACCTTGATGTCCTATGACCACTATGTGGCCATCTGCCAACCCTTGCACTATGCAGTTATCATGAATCAAGGTGCCTGTGTGAAGATGATGGCCATTTCATGGCTCAGTGGGATAATCTGTGCAGTCATGCATGTGGATGGAACATTCTCATTACCCTTTTGTGGGTCTTATATAGTACTTCATTATTTCTGTGATATCCCACAGCTCCTAAGCCTCTTAGATTCCAAAGTAATTATCATTGAAATTGGAGTCACAGTTTTTATTATGTCTTGCAATAGTCTGTTTTGTTTCAATTACTCTCTCCTATGTGTATATATTTTCTACCATCATGAGGAGCCCATCCAAGCAGAGTAGAGCAAAAACATTTTCAACTTGCATCCCACATCTTGTGTTTGTAACACTCTTTATGATATCTGGTATCATTGCCTATGTCAAGCCAACATCAGATTCTCCTTCAATGCTGGATCTTCTCCTAACTGTGCTCTACACAGTGGTGCTTCCAACCCTGAATCCTATCATCTATAGTTTAAGGAACAAGGACATGAAGGCAGCCCTGAAAACACAATGTGGTGTGTTTGATAGAGAATGTGATTAGGAGCCAGAACTCCTGAACTCTTTTTCTAAACAGACAACTTGTTAGATTGATAGGCATAGATTTTGAATTGATTGCTAAATTCTGTCTTGGTTCTTTCATGAAACAAAGCTGTTCTTTTGTTATGGTTCCCACAGATAGGTACTATGCCCTGGGATACACTAGAAGGTCCTTTGGAGTGTTGAAAATATTAAAACTTGTGTTTTTAATTATTTTAAGTCTCATCATCTGAACATTTTTATACATTATATTAAAGAATTGTGGGGACATGGCTGGTAGGTTAGGCAGGTAAGGCTCAGCTCTCACTAAAACAAAGGAGAAAGAACCAGAGGCTGCTTGGGGACCTGCTTTGGGATACAGCAAACCAGGACAGTGATTCACAACTCCTGGGAGAGTGAGAGACAGAGAGACAAAGAAGCCAAAACAACTAATCACCTGTTATTAAGCCTCTCAGTCAGGAGGAAGGGTTCCCCTCTCCCATCCCCAAGATATTAAGTGAGGGTAAAGCCCCTGGTGAATTGTATCTGACTGAGAGGGCAGCAGATACCGTCTTCCCTTCCAGCTCCTTTGGATATATATAGAACAGGAGGTGCTCTGAGCCCAGTGAGAGGGTACTGGACAGATAGGGAAGCCATGGGAAAATATGGGTTGCATTATATTGTACCTAATATATTAATTACAGTAAAACAAGATCATATGTATTAATAAACAGCCAAGTAAAAAACAAAGAAAAAGTGGCATATGCTTACTTTTCTTTTTACCAATGGGAATGTGTGGCCAAATAGTCTTGAGACCAGTTCTCTGAAGATCAGTTGTGATACACAAAAGGGATAAACTATACATAATGATTTTATAAACAATAAAAATGGACTTGCATTTATGGTGCTGGACATAAGAAAATCCATAAGGAGAAAAAAAAATGACCTCTTGATTTTTTAACAAATAAATCATTATATATTTGGCTAAAATCTCCTTCACAATTCCTTCCCATTATCCCTTGCCAGATGGAAACACCATCTTAAAGTTGTCATGTATCATTCCTAAGGGTGTTTTATGTATTTCTTTAGATGTATTTATCTACATAATGCATTGTGCTATTTTAGGACTTAATTTAAATACTAATATAAATAGAATCATAATAATATTTATAACTTATAAAACTTAAATTCAATATTATCTTAGATTTAACAAAGCCAGTATATGGAGGGATAACTAAATAACATATTACTTTATAGTTTTTGATTCTATGATTAAACTGCAATTTAATTTCCTTTCTGATGTCATGTCTGTTGTTTCTATGTTTTGGTATTTCAGACACACTGTGACCATTAATTTCTTTGAATATGTCACCTTTTAGACAAGTGGAGATATTCTCTAGAGTAGACAGATAACTGGAAGAACTTGGAGAACTTCCATGGCTTTTCAAATGAGTGGGATCCTTAAGTTAAACACCATAAATGTGTAGAATTACCCCTTACTTATTATTTTCTAACACTTACAATTACCAGCTTTCATAAATATTTTAAGTAAGATGGGTGTGGAAGGCTATCAGATTATTTTATTGTCATATTCTAATTACTGACAAGAGGGAAAAACATTTGATTCCAGAAATGACACTGATATTTAACTTGTGCAAAATTGGACATGTTCCATGCTCAGAGGCACATCTTAATGATCTGTCAAATGAAGTGTATAATACCAAGTTTGAAAATTAATTCCTATTAAACATATAAAATTACTAGTAGGTTGAATAGCAGTCAATAAAAAGTTACTGTGGGGAAATCTCTTAAAATTTTTAGGCCTTGAGATCTTATATTAATCAAATTAAAAGAGTTGAACAATTCTCATTAATTTCCTTTCCAACTGTAAATTATTATGATTTGCAAAATGGAGAAAATTATCAGGAGCATTAAATCCTGGTACATCTCATCTGTCTTCCTTTCCCTTCTGCAGAAATTTAACTATTGGCTACACAAAGTGACATTCGTGGGCATTCAGATTGCATGATGTCTGAGGAAAAAGCATTCCTTGTTAGCCAGGCCCTCTAGGTACATGTCTCAGCTGCAAATGATTGTGGTTGGAACTGGCACTGACACTTTTTAATTCATATGTATGTAACAGAATGGATAAGGATTTAATCCTTTTGCCCTGAGTTCAAGGACATGCTCCATCATTACCATACCTCATTTATTAATTACTTTGCTTCTGCTGAAAACATTCTTTTTAATGACTAATTCTTAGAGAGGTCAAGCTAAAGGGCAAACATCAAAAACCTGCAAGACAAATGCAAAGTAGTACATTTGTGTTTGTGTGTACATGAGTTTAATGGCAAGAAAATCATTAGCTTTGAAATTTGAGTTCACTCACCTTTCTTCATGTGTTTATAGAGTATAAAAATTATATTGTGCAAGCCCTTAGCTTCATGTCCACAATTTTTAGTCATACAACCAAGGAATCTGAAATGTTTAGCCTCCTTATTACCATCTCATTCTCATCACTTCTCAGACCAAGAATCTCCTTTTTCTGCCCCAATATTGGAATAATATATTTAAAATTTTTCTTTATATTTGCCTCATTAAATTAATTAGGGATTTATAACTGCTTATTTAAAGTAACCAAAATCTAGGAGCACCCAAATTATAAAACCAATGAATAAAATATTTCATTGGTACATTCATACATTGGAATTCTACTCAGTAAGGAAAATGAATGAGCTATTGAAACAAAAGAACATGGGCTAATCTCAAAATAATTATCGAGTGGCAGATAATTAAATAGTTCATACCACATAATTTCACATATAAAACTCTAGAAAATGTGAACTAGTTTATAGTGGCAGAAATAAGTTCCGTGCATGCCTTACAGGGAGTGGGAAGGTGTTAAAGGGAAAAAAACCCCACAAAGTTGTGTGAATAAAATTATCAGGTGATGGCCATGTTCAGTATCTTGATTTTTTTTGATGGTTTCATGGGTGTATATGCAAATTAACACCTATGCATTTGTGCATTTTATATATATGCCGTTTAAAGTATGCCAATCCTACTTAAATAAAGCCATAAAAATGAAAAATGAGTAAGCAAATTTTTACTTTTTTATTCCCAGGAAGAATTTTTGTTAAGATTTTATTTACTACATTCTTTAATGGTTTGTAGCACATTCCTCTAAAGGTCATGATTTTATCTGTAAAAATATTATTCAGGATATTGATTATTAAAGAATTATCAGGTTCTCTATTGGAGGTGAAATAAAATAAATATACAGAAAAGAGCATAAAATATAAATAAATGTACAGTATAAAATTTGTTCTAAAATGAATCCTATATGTAAGTGCAACCTAGGTTAAAAAAACAGAAAATAATTAACATTCAGGAAACCACTGTATTCCACTTCACAGTCACATCTTATATCCTGCATCAGGGTGACAGTCATTATCCTAATACAATTATCATAGTGAAATATCCTGCTTCTCATTAAAGTTTTTAAAATATAATAAACTTTATTTTAAGGAGGTTTTAGATTACAGAAAAGTTACTTAAAAAATACAAGAGGTTCCCATGAACCTTACCTTCTCCCCTTCACACATCTTCCCCTATTAATAACATCTTATAATTATCTAGTAGATTTCTTACAATTAATGAGTATATATTGAAGCATTGCTACTAAGCAAAATTTATAGTTTACACTATGGTTTACACTGAATTCTACAGCCCTAAAAATGCCCTATGATTTGAGTGAAAAATATAGACATTTATATTATTCCTTCCCCTCCCCTTAGAACCTCTAGTAACCACTATCTTTTTGTTAATGTTACATGTTCTTCCATTACTATGCTATTAATAACTTTACTTTGTCCATGGTTACATTGCCCTCTTATGACTCTTCATTCCACAAACTTGGAGATTTGGGGATTGTGCTGCCTTTCTGCCTCAGATTTAAATAGGGATTAGATATTATGGAGCAGATAGAAACTTGGCCCAGTGGTTAGGACATCCGTCTACACATGGGAGGTCTGTGGTTCAAACCCTGGGCCTCCTTGACCCATGTGGAGCTGGCCCATGTGCCGTGCTGATGCGCTCAAGGAGTTCCCTGCCACACAGGGTTGTCCCCACATAGGGGAGCTCCATGTGCAAGGAATGCACCCCATAAGGAGAGCCACCCAGCACGAAAGAAAGTGCAGCCTGCCCAGGAATGGTGCTGCACACACAGAAAACTGACACAACAAGATGATGCAACAAAAGAAGCACAGATTCCCATGCCACCGACAACAACAGAAGCAGACAAAAGAAGCTGCAGCAAATAGACAGAGAGAACAGACAACTGGGGTGGGGGGAGGGGAGAGAAATAAATAAATAAATAAATCTTTAAAAAAGAAAGAGCTGTATTGCTTGCAGTTGTAGATACTTTGTTTTGGGGGATGGCAGTTGTCCAACATAATTTTGGTAGTTGTCCTGGTTGAGTCCAATGAACTGGAGAGTAAGCATTGGTTGTGACTCTTCTGAGATGCAGGACTCAACTGGCATATGAGTACACCAGAGATTTAATTCTCTGAGATGTATTTAACAATTACACTGATAGTTATGTTTAAATAAAAGGAGTAGAAGAATCAAGTATAGGGAAATTATAAATGAGTTTAACTCTGTTACATTGCAGAAATAGGTTTTCATATATTCCAAAGTAATGCCCACAAACAGGGTGCTGATTTCAAGAACTTGTGTGACTTGCCTATAGTGTCCAAATTGTTCTAGAGCCCTTAGGAGCACATTTATTTGAGACTTTTTTCACAGTAGCAACTTAGTGAGATCTCCTGAGACTTGCATAATTGTAACCCTGTGAATGAACACCCAACTCATTTTGAAATCTCTTAGCCTTAAAAACTCTTTGTATTTGATGTTTCTCCGTTTTAGTTAAGGTCTTTTTTTAAATGCATCACAGGTTGGTGCTTGGTATTATTCCCATGGTGCCAGGGAGGATCATCCTTGGGAGTCATGTCCTAAACTGTGGGAAAGTTATTGCATTTATTTGCTGAGTTTGGCTTAGAGAGAGACCACAGTTGAGTAGCGAGGATGTTTTCAGGAGGTAACACCTAGGCAACTGTAATTATTAGGCTAAATTTCAATATTACAAAAATAAGGTTCATAGTCACATGCATTAATATTGAGGCATTGGCATATTCTTCTGTTTCCTTTTATTAGACACTGCCAATGTACTCCAGAGATTCTTGCCTATTTGAGGACATATCAGGCCCCACCCCCCCCAGGTTGGGAGTTTATTATTTGTGGGCAAGCTGCTGATGCCTTGTTAGATGTAGGAAAACCTCTCTAACTATAAGGCCTTTGGGGTTCCACCCAAAAGATGGCGCCGAGGCATGTCTCTTGGAAATCTGCCTTCCCCCCAGCAACTAGAGTGCATGAACCAATCAGCCTCGCTAAATTAGCATAGCCAGTAAGCTGCTTGCATGTTGCCTCATGGTCTATAAAAGCGACTACACTTCCTCAATAAATCAGACCTGTGCCACCAGCCTGTGTCTCCAGAGCGGTTACTGTGTGTTGTCTTGCCTTGTTTGTCCTTACCTCTTCGGGAACAGAGCCGCTGGATGGCACCACAACATCTGGCACCTAACGTGGGGCCTGAAAACCCTGGAGACAATATCAGCGAGCTATCAAGTGCAGCTCAGCATTGCAGTCAGTAAGTGACTCTCGGAATGGGTAATCTCTCCCCCTCTGAGAAGGCTCCACAAGCACGTGCCCTACACTCCCTTTTGGCAAATAGGTGCATCAAAATTTCTGAAAAGGAACTTAATCAATATTGGGACCTTGTCATTTGTTTTAACCCTGGCTCTCCACAGCTGCCCTATGGGATCCTGCCACATGGGCGAAGCTGCTTAAGCACGTGCGCTCTGCTGAAGTCCATGAGGGAAAAGCCTTTCCTCTAGGCCTCATTCCCGTTCTCTTAGCCATTCGTGCTTGCCTTACAGGTGCTCCACTAGATGTACCTTCCCCAATCCCATTTTCCATCATGCCTGCAACTCCTTCTACCCCCATGCCTCCTTATGTACCACCTGACCATGACCCTTATACCCATTGCTCAAAGATATATTCCAAAGCCCCAACTGCTCCCCCTTTGAAACTTCCCCTCTGCTCATCCTGACATCTGCTACCAACATTTCTCAACAAAAAACCCTTACTAATGGTCCTCCGCAGGAAGCCGTTGCTCCATAGGCTCCAGTGGAAGCCGCTGGCCACAAGAGCATCACCCTCCATTCCACAAAGGAGGAGGACCTAATCACGTTTGCTTCAGCAGCGACCAACCGCTCCTCTTCTTCAACACCTCCCCTTTCCCTTTCTACACAACCCCCACCCCCTCCTCTTCCTCCTCTAGAGCTCCACCCTGTGGTCTTTGCCCTTTTCTTTCTGACCCTAGAACCGTTCCCCCCCTCCTTCCCTTGCACACACCATTTTCTCTTCCTCTTCTACTTCCTTTTCTGGTTCAGCAGCCATCTTGGCTAACCCATCTGTCACTGTCCCTCCTCCCACCCCTTCCCCTGCACACCTTTACCCAGTGAACTTCAATCCTTCTGATCATGCCCCCTACAATTGGTACCCTTGGGATCATAAAACTATTTCTAACCTTCGCAAAGCCATTCAGGAAGATGGCCTCAATAGTCCATATGCTCAGATGTTAATGGATAATCTGTCCCTTGAACACAATTGTGCTACTGATTGGAAGAACCTTGCATGTGCCATTCTGACTCCTGGTGATTATATCACCTGGAAAGCTTTGTACAATGATGAAGCAGAGAAAACAGGCACGTGCAACCTTACCAATGGCATAACAGCCCTCCCCCTTGATGCTTTAAAAGGGGAGGGGCAATGGGCTCTTCCAACAGTCCAAGTGGCATGTCCAGCACCCTACTTTGATCAGTGCCTCACCATTGCTAAAATTGCTCAGGGAAAACCTATTCACCTCTCCAAACTTCTGCCCTCAGGGAAAACCTATTCACCTCTCCAAACTTCTGCAGGGTCCCAACAAGCCCTTTTCTGACTATTATAGTCGAGTGAAGGAGGCCGTTGATAGAAAAGTTACCCATTCTGCTGCTGCTGATGCTTTATTAAAAGACCTTCTTTGGGAAGGCACCAATACCGAGTGTTGACAAACAATTATGCCTATTCGTAATAAAAGCCCCGATGCCTGGGTCCTTGGTTGCAGAGACATTGGGTCTCATTCCACTTCTGCTATGGCAGCAGCAACTAATACCGCTTCTGTCCTAGCCGCTGCCTTAGCCAATCATTTGCGCATGCAGCCACCTCACAAAACCTGCTACAGGTGCCGCAAGCCTGGTCATTTCACCAAGGGGTGCCCTCTCATGGTTACTCCTAAGCCACAAAATGTTCCCCCCTCAGTCTGCCTGAGATGTAGGAAAGGACTTCATTGGAAGAGAGATTGTAGCTCAAAAACTGACCTTCAGGGCAATCCTCTTCTGCCTTTAAATGAGATCAGGGGCCCCTCTCAGCCCCACAACTAAGAGAGGACCCCCCACCTGACATTTTTTGGACTATCCCCATTACCCAAGGTAAAGCATTTCTCACTCTCATAGTGCAGGGAAAATCCTTTACTGGGCAAATGACACTGGAGCTGACTTATCTGTCCTCTGCTCTTCTGACACAGACCCTTCATGGCTGCTAAAACTAGGTCCCCTAGTTTAAGGTGTGGGAGGCCTAAGACCTTCACGCCAGCTTACATCACCATTGACTTGGACAGACCCGGATGGCAGAACAGGTACCTTCCGCCCCCTTGTGTTACCCAACCTTACTCATACACTTTGGGGGCGTGATATTCTCCCCAAAATGGGAGCTGTCCTCACTACTAATCCTACAAATTACCCCCAAGCATAAAGGTCACTGGACGTCTGCCTTTATTTACTTTATCCAAACCAAAACCTATAAGGTTAACATGGAAAATGCAAAACTCTATTTGGACGGACCAGTGGCCACTGCCTTGAGTAAAATTAGAACAACTAAAACTCCTTGTGCAAGAACAATTGAACTTGCAGCACATAGAACCCTCTACTAGTCCTCATAATTCTATCTTTGTGATTCAAAAAAAAATCCAGTAAATGGAGGCTACTACATGACCTCAGAAATATTAATGCTATATGACAAAGATTGGCTCCCCACAACCAGGCCTTCCTCATCCTTCAGCCATCCCATGCGATTACCACATTATTGCAATAGACCTCAAAGATTGTTTCTTTTCCATTCCTCTTCATGAGGATGACCGTCAATACTTTGCCTTTTCCGTACCCATCACAAATAATTCAGTCCCCCCTACAACGTTATCAGTGGAAGGTACTTCTGCAAGGAATGAAAAACAGTCCAGCTATGTGCCAAATATAAATTAGTGAAGCCACCCGTTCCCTTTCTCAGTTTTGTCAAATCGTTCATTATATGGACGACATCCTCATTGCTCACCTAGACCCAATTCACCTACAATTCTGCTTGAAATCTCTTCTACATAGCCTTATGCAACTGGGCCTCACCATGTCACCTGAAAAAGTACAAAACTACCCACCTTACACCTTCTTAGGCTATATCATCATGAGCTCTATCAGTCCTGCCATCCCCACTATTGTTTTGCCCCATAAAGGTACTCTTAATGTGCTTCAGCGCCTCTGTGGTGATATCAATTGGTTGCATCTTCATCTGAGTGTAACCACTCATGAGCTAAGACCTCTTTTTGACCTCCTGGAAGGTGACCCTGACCCCTCCAGCTGTCATTTGGTGGGCAGCACTGAATGAGCCTGCCTGAGCCTCATAAATGACAGCATTAAAAATCTTCACCTAGGATTCGGGGCAAGATGGCGGCTGAGTGAACTTCCCTGTTAGGGTCTTCTGCAGGGAATCAGCTGGGCGGCATTGGAGACTCTTTGGGACCGGGTTGTTTTGGGATTTTTGCTGGTCCGGAGGTGTCTGGACATCGATTTGGAGGGAAGGTAACAGAGAGGATCTGTCTGTGAAATATACACGGAGATCCCGGCTTCGTGTGGAGGATTCCCTCCTTGGGTAGGCAGAGCTGAGGCATCTAGCGCCGAGGCAGCGGGTGGAGCCGGGCAGAGCCGGGCCGGGCCGCGGCGGTCGGCTGAGCTGGGCGGAGCCAGAGGGAGCCGGCCGAGCTGCGGCGGTGGGCGGAGCCGGGCCAAGCCCAGCGGCGGGGTTTCTTCTGTTCTTTGTTTTTTGTTTTTTTTTTTTGGAGCCTCTGCAGTACTGGGGAGTTCGTGGGCCCTGGGCAGCCTATTAGGGGGTTGGTGGGAAAAGGGAGGTGCTGCAGACCCATTTGGGCAGACAGATGGGGGTTTTAGGGCAAAGCAGGGGGAATTGGTGATTGCGGACACAAACAGTAGCGTTTCTGCCTAGAGCCACGCCCCCCCAAGCCTGGCTGCTGACCTACAGCAGTCTCAAAGTGATAGCAACAAAGAGACGCTACCAGGGTCTCATGGGGTGGCAGACATTTGGAAGCTGATTAGGGGAATATTTTGTGAAGTGTGGGAATTTCGGGTTTGGACTCTGTTATTAGTGTTTCTGGCTGGAGCCCATCCCCCAGACCTGGATATTTGATCTGAGTCATTAAATTGGCTGCAGCCTAGAGGAGCCCCCAGGTGGACGTTCCCGGAGACCACAGGGTGGGAGGGTTCCTGAAGTCAATTGGTGATATATCCACACAATAGACCCTAGTAAGTGAGTGAATTATAGGACACAGAACACAGGATAGAGCTTGTGGATGAGACCTCACCCATAGGGCTGGCACCCAGCTGCGGGGATCCCTGAAGGCTGTGATGCACTGTGGTGCTCCCAGGCTTCCTGTTAACTGGACTCCAGGTTGCCAGGTCTGAGTTCCCTGGACTCTGGTGGCCCACACGCCAGAGACTCACACCTCTTGAGGCCTTAATACCTCAGACTGTCCATCCCTGAATCCACCACGCCCTGAGGTTCATCTGAGGCCCTTGAATATCCTAGGCCTCAACATTTGCATTTTTTCTTCTTTGTTTTATTTTGTTTTGTTTTTATTTTTATTCTATTTCTATTTTTTTTATTCCAGTTTTTTAATGTTCTGATTCCTGGCACTGCATTATCCCCTAGTCTTTTGTCCCAGTGTATCCCCCAAAGTCTCTTTTACTTTTTTTTTAATCCTCTCTTTCTTGTCCCCAATCTTCTTCTTATTCTATTTTATCTTAACAATACAATAGGTCCTGCAGGAAACACCTCACATTGCTGGGCTTCCTCATCCTCCACTGCCTCATTTCTCTGTGAATAGATTTAGGCTATCTACACTATCCCCTTTCCCCTACAACTTGATATCCTCCACCATCTGCTATCTCTCCTACATTCCACCTCCATTTCTTTGATCCACTAAGCATCTAAATCTTAATTTCTAATACCTTTGTTTAGTTTACCATCTGATATCTGCCCTTGAAAATATTACCTTTCTTTTCTCTTTCCCTCTCTCACGAAAACAATAGCTTCTTAGTACGTACCATATCCCTCCCATATTCAGTCATCTACCTCATTATAGGTACTTTCCTACTACTATAACTCTACACAATTTACATGATCTAACCACCATCCTCCCAGAACTCATATTGATGCTTTTTTAACATATATCACAAATACTACTTTACACTTTTTCCTTCCTTACACAATTGCCTTTCCCAAGCACTAATACTTTCCTTTAAAGTGAACTTAACCAGCAATAAGAAATTGGAATAGGAAGAACAAAGTGACAAAGAGAAGATATAACACTTACGCAAAAACAACAGCTAATTAATCTCCAAGACTAGACAAAGAAGCTATGGAACTGATTAAACCCATCAAGGAAAAATGATGACAAGACAGCAACAAAAATCTACAAACCAAACCAGTAATCAGGAAAACATGGCTGAATCCAATCAACAAACTAAAAATCAGGAAGGGGAGCAGAACTTCGCACAAGCAATGAAAGATCTCAGAACACTTATCACCGACAAATTTGATGAAGTAATGAAAGAGGTTAACAATATGAAGACAACACTTGGAGGGGAAATTGCAGACATGTGCAAAAAAATAACAGATATGATGGGAATGAACACCACAGTTCAAGAAATCAAAAATACACTTGCAGCAAATATCAGCAGACTAGAAGAGGAAGAGCAGAGAATTAGTGATGTGGAAGACAGTGCATTGGAAATCAAACAGATAGTAGAAGTGGTCAATAAAAAGGTAGAAAAAATCCAGATAGGACTTAGGGACCTGAATGATAATGCAAAACACTCAAACATACATATTATAGGCATTCCAGAAGGAGAAGAGAAGGGAAAGGGGTCAGAAGGAGTGTTGCAGGAAATAATGAATGAAAACTTCCCAAATCTACTGAAAGAGACAGATGTACATATCAAAGAAGCACAGCACACCCCACTGGTCATAAACCCCAACAGGCCCACCCCAAGACATATACTTGTCAAATTATCCAATGCTCAAGACAGAGAAAATTCTAAAAGCAGCAAGAGAAAAGAAAACCATCACATACAAGGGAAGCTCCATAAGATTAAGTGCTGATTTCTCATCTGAAACGATGGAGGCAAGAAGGCAGTGGTATGATATAGTCAAGGTACTAAAGGAAAAAATTTCCAACCAAGAATACTCTATCCAGCTAAACTAGCATTCAAAAATGATGGAGAGTTCAAAATATTCACAGATAAACAGAAACTGAAAGAGTATATCAACAAGAAACCTCCCCTTCAAGAAATTCTTAAGGGAGTTCTGCAGGAAGAAAGGATAAAACAGGACAGTCAGAGATGGAGGAGAGTGTAAGAGCAACAAAAAAGACAAAAATAGAAGGGGAAAATATAATAATACAAACAAAATATAACAAACACAAATCCAACCAAAATATGGCTACCACAAATAATTCTCTGAACGTAATAACACTGAATGTCAACGGATTAAACTCACCTATCAAAAGATTCAGACTGGGACACTGGATAAGGAAATATGACCCATCTATATGCTGTCTACAAGAGACACATCTTAGACCCAGAGATGCATGGAGATTGAAAGTGAATGGCTGGAAAACAATCATACAAGCAAACAATAACCAAAAAAAGGCAGGAGTAGCTATATTAATATCAGACAAAATAGACTTTAAATGTGAAACAATTGTGAGAGACAAAGAAGGATACTACATTTTAGTGAAAGGGACAATCTGTCAAGAAGATCGAACAATCATAAATATTTATGCTCCTAACAAGGGTGCCTCTAAATACGTGAGACAAATGCTGGAAAAACTAAGTGAAAAAATAGATGCATCTACAATTATAGTGGGGGATTTTATTTTTTATTTTATTTATTTATTTATTTTTTTTTTACTTTTCAAAAATTTTTATTTGGTGTTAACTCCACAAGAAAACAAAAAAATCAGTTACTCTGGTGTACGTGAAATCAGAACAATACAACCATGGGGAAAAAAATCCCAGCCCAGGAATGGAAAACGGATACTTCAGTGCTATGGATATGCAATGCACTTCATACCACAGTGCGTCTCAGCGTTTTGCCAACTTTTTTTTTTTTTAATGCTTTTCCTTTGGGATCAGTCATTCACAAAACTAAAAACCACACTTCAACTCTGTGGCCGAAAGCTGCTGAGCTTCAGCCGCTTAACTATGAAAACAAATAAACACATAATCTGCTCATTCCCTTGCCAGCCATCCCCAACTCCATGGCAGGTGCAGCACCCTCCCGTTGAGTGCAAAAGGGTCTGTACCTGTGCCACCTGGAGCCTTTTCTGGATAAAAAGCAGCTGTCCCAAATCAACTGAGCTAAAGGTTGTGTCTGAAATATATTTATTTGGTCTCTGCTACATAAACAACGATTTCTAGGATAATCGCCGCTGCAGTGATTTCAGGAATTTACAACTCCCAATTCTTTTTTGCCTTTGCTGTTAAATTATATTTCAGTGCAGATGCTAATCAATTTTTTAGGAAGCTCTGGAAGAAAGGAAAATACATAAAAACTTATCTGAAGTCTGTAAATAAATAACAGTAACACAAAACCTTACACACACGCGTGCACACACACACAAACCCACTTTAAAGTGTCAAAATGTGCTGTATAAAAACAGACCCTCCCAGGGGGGAGAGGAAACCCAGGTGGCCCTTACTGTCAGGACATCCAGCACCTGAGTGACTCCACAGCCTTTGATGGTTTTTCTGTTCTCAGTTAAGAAAAAGGCAACAAAACCCAAATGCTCAAAGCAAACCATGTATTTCTAAGCCAGCTCAGCAACTGATTATGTCTATTGCCTGCCAAAATTTAGTGGTGACGCTGTCAAGTTCATCAGACTTCTCTGTGCTTTCTGATGTTACAGACATGCTACATTAATCCCACAGATTAGGGTTTTGTTTTTGTTTTTGTTTTTTTTTAAAAACTGAGTTGGCTAAAAAAGAAAAGCAATCTAAAATGTTTAGGTTTTGCAAATATTGCTCCTCCTCGTGTCAACTTATGGCATAGTGTGGCAAACGCTCCAGGAGGCAGTTGTTACGTGCGGCCCACCTCCCACAGTGCACTGGCGGTCCAGCTGGAAGGCAAGAACTGGGCAGTCACCACCAGCACAGCGACAGCACAGGCAGCTGGGAAAACAGTGACTGTGCCCACCCCCCCACATGCTGAACTTGCCCAGAACATTCTCACCAACACAAAGTGAGATAGAAGCGACACTAAATTACAGCCACAAGAGCTGCTAGCTGCAGCAGCCAAAAATTTCTTTGGGGTGATGAGCTGACCTTTAGTGCATGGCAAACATTTATGATTTTGATGTTTGGGGGTTTTGACTCAATGTAGATCTCCAGAAAATAATTTGCCACTCAGGTCCTCACTATATGCTGTAAGAATCACCACAAACAACGCCAAATGGGGTTTTTGGGGTAAATATGATTGTAGTATGAGAACAGATGGAGGGTACTCTTACCCCACTGTGCCTCATTAGACCACCTCACACCCCAAATCTTTGGCTTTTTCAGCTAGCAAGAAAGTCACAAGCCTTAGTATCTTCCACGATACTAAAGTGGGAAAATCCTAAGAGAGAAAACAGTCTTTTGTAAGCCTCTAAAAGCACACCTTTGTGGTTCCTACTTGAAATGCACATGAGATTTACTGAATGAAGGCTGTGGACAAATCACCCATGCTTCCCTCTTGCCTTCGGGGAGGCACTGATCCACTGCAGGGTAAGTGTTTATATCCCAGTTCTTGGTGAACAAAGCCTAAATGTTCCAAAGCTAAAGTCTCTGAGTAGCAGAAGTGGTTGTTGACACTGCAATGCTAATAAGGTAAGAGTGAATATAACTGCAGTTAAAAGGAAAAGAACTGCAGTTAAGATGCAAAAGGCAGCGGTACTTCTAAGACAAGCACATGCACACCCATTCTCAATTTGACAACACAATCTAGTCTATTTCAAATAGCCAAGAATTTAACAGCTTGGGGGAAAACAAAACAAAACAAAACAAACAAACAAAAAAACCCAAAACTTCAACAGGATAGCTGTCCCTCAACTCTAAAATAAGCAAGAGAAAGAGAATTACTGATCTGAGTCAGTTAATTGAAGAAGAAACCTAAGTTGTTGTTGAAGATTAACAGGCCTCACCAAAGGGTAATTTTCCATCACAAATCATTTGAAATGCACTACTCTGCAGGTTCAAAGATGAGTTCGAGAAAAGAGCTCCTCCTCGCTGGGGTCCACCCACTCACCCCCACCCTCCGAGCCTGAGTCTTCTGAGCCAGAGCTGGCGCTGGAGCACATCTTTCTGCGGAAGCCATTGGACTTTGCTCTATAGTGGGGGATTTTAATACACCACTATCAACTCTGGACAGAACATCTCAAAAGAGAATCACTAAAGAAACAAAACATTTGAACAGTATATTAGAAGAGCTGGATCTAATAGACATATATAGATCATTACAACCAAACACAGCAGGATATACATTTTTCTCAAGCGTACATGGAACATTCTCCAAGATAGACCATATGCTAGGCCAACAAAGAAAGGCTTAATGAATTCAGAAAGATCAAAATCATACAAAACAATATCTCTGACCACAGTGGAGTGAAGCTGGAAATTCACAAGGGACGGAGACCCAGACTTCACACCACAATTTGGAAATTAAACAGCACACTCTTAGAAAAACAGTGGGTCAAAGAGGAAATCTCAAAAGAAATCAATGACTACCTTGAAACAAATGATAATGACAACATAACATACCAAAATTTATGGGATGCAGCAAAAGCAGTACTGAGAGGGAAATTTATAGCCATAAATTAACATATCAAAAAAGAAGAAAGAGCAAAAATTGAAGAACTAACTGCACTTTTGATGGAATTAGAAAAACAACAACAAAGTAACCCAACAGGAAGAAGAAGGAAGGAAATAACAAAGATAAGAGCAGAACTAAATGAAATAGAAAATAAGAAAGCACTTGAAAAAATAAACAAGACCAAGAGCTGGTTTTTTGAGAAGATCAACAAAATTGACAAACCTTTAGCAAGACTAACAAAGAAAAAAAGAGAAAAGATGCAAATACACAAAATAAGAAATGAGAAAGGTGATATCACCACTGACCCCACAGAAATAAAGACTATCATAAGAGGATACTTTGAAAAACTATATTCCAACAAAAATGACAATTTAGAGGAAATGGACAAATTCCTAGAAACACATAAGCAGCCCATATTGACAAAAGAAGAAATTGATGATCTTAACAAACCAATCACAAGCAAAGAGATAGAATCGGTCATTAAAAATCTCCCAACTAAGAAGAGCCCAGGGCCAGACGGCTTCATAGGTGAATTCTACAAAACATTCCGGAAAGAACTAACACCAATCCTGTTGAAACTATTCCAAAAAATCGAAACAGAAGGAATATTGCTGAACTCCTTCTATGATGCCAACATTATCCTATTACCAAAGCCAAACAAAGACACCACAAGAAAGGAAAATTACAGACCAATTTCTCTAATGAACCTAGACGCAAAAATACTTAACAAAATACTTGCTAATCGTATTCAACAACACATTAAACGAATTATACACCATGACCAAGTGGGATTTATTCCAGGTATGCAAGGATGGTTCAACATAAGAAAATCAATCAATGTGATACACCACATAAACAGATTGAGGGAAAAAAATCACATGATTATATCTATAGA
Organism: Dasypus novemcinctus; assembly: GCF_030445035.2. NCBI lineage: Eukaryota > Metazoa > Chordata > Mammalia > Cingulata > Dasypodidae > Dasypus > Dasypus novemcinctus. The sequence goes on along the minus strand of NC_080687.1, from coordinate 105,764,616 downwards.
TGCAGAAAAGTCATTTGACAAAATACAGCACCCCTTCTTGATAAAAACACTCCAAAAGATCTGAATACAAGGAAACTTTTTGAACATGATAAAGAGTATATATGAAAAACCTACAGCCAACATTGTTTACAATGGCAAAATCTTGAAATCCTTCCCTCTAAACTCAGGAACAAAAAAAAGGATGCCCATTGTCTCTGCTCCTATTTAACATTGTCTTGGAAGTACTTGCTCGAGCACTGAGGCAAGAACCAGATATAAAAGGCATTCAAATTGGAAGGGAAGAAGTCAAAATTTCATTATTTGCAGATGACATGATCCTATACATAGAAAACGCTGAGAGATCTACAACAAAGCTGCTAGAACACATAAATGAGTTCAGCAAAGTCACAGGTTATAAGATCAATGCGCAAAAATCAGTAGCATTTCTGTACACCAATAATGAGCAAGATCGGGAGGAAATCAAGAAACAAATACCATTCACAATAGTAAATAAAAAAATCAGATACTTAGGAATAAAGTTAAATAAAGAGGTAAAAAAATTATACACCAAGAACTATACAAGACTGTTCAAGGAAATCAAAGAAGACCTAAATAAATGGAAGAATATTCCTTGTTCATGGATAGGAAGACTGAATATTATTAAGATGTCTATCCTACCAAAACTGATCTACACATTCAATGCAATCCCAATAAAAATCAACACAGCCTTTTCTAAGGAACTAGAAAAACTAACTATGAAATTTATTTGGAAAGGAAAGAGGCCCCGAATAGCCAAAGACATATTGAAAAAGAAAAACGAAATTGGAGGAATCACACTTCCTGACTTCAAAACATACTACAAAGCTACAGTAGTGAAAACAGCATGGTATTGGCATAAGGAGAGACACACAGACCAATGGAATCGAATTGAAAGTTCAGATATAGAACCTCATGTATATAGCAATATATTATTCGATAAAGCCATCAAACCCTCTCAACTGGGAGAGAATGGCCTATTCAACAAATGGTGCTTGGAGAACTGGATAGCCACATGTAGAAGAATGAAAGAGGATTACCATCTCACACCTTATGCAAAGATCAACTCAAGATGGATCAAAGACCTAAATATAAGAGCCAAGACCTTAAAGATCTTGGAAAGCAGTGTAGGGAAACATCTACAGGACCTTGTAATAGGAAATGGCTTCATGACTATCACACCAAAAGCACGAGCAGCAAAAGAACAAATAGATAAATGGGACTTCCTCAAAATTAAAGCCTCCTGCACCTCAAAGAAGTTTGTTAAAAAAGTAAAAAGGGAACCCACACAATGGGAGAAAATATTTGGCAACCATATATCGGATAAGAGACTTATAACTTGCATATATAAAGAACTCATATATCTTGAAAACAAAAAGATAAACAACCCATTTAAAAAATGGGAAAAAGATTTAAACAGACACTTCTCCAAAGAAGAAATACAAATGGCTAAAAAGCACATGAAAAAATGCTCCGAATCTCTAGCTATCAGGGAAATGCAAATCAAAACTACAATGAGATACCATCTTACTCCCATAAGATTGGCAGCTATGAAAAAAACAGAGGACTACAAATGCTGGAGAGGATGTGAAGAAATGGGAACACTCATCCACTGCTGGTGGGAATGCAGAAGGATCCAACCATTCTGGAGGACAGTTTGGTGGTTTCTCAAAAAACTAACCATAGATTTGCCATATGACCCAGCAATACCACTGCTGGGTATATACCCTTCAGAACTGAAAACAAGGGCACAAACCGATATATGTACACCAATGTTCATAGCAGCATTGTTCACTATCGCCAAAAGTTAGAATCAATCCAAATGCCCATCAACAGACGAGTGGATCAATAAAATGTGGTATATACACACAATGGAATACTATTCGGCTGTAAGAATAAATACACTACAATCACACGTGATAACATGGATGAACCTTGAGAATCTTATGTTGAGTGAAGCAACCCAGGCATTGAAGGACAAATACTACATGACCTTAATGATATGTAATAAGCAAACTGCCTCAGAGAGCTAGAGTCTGGAAAAGAGGCTTACAGGAAATCGGGGGGTGGAGGAAGGATGTGAGTTAACGTCTGCAGGGGTGGAATCTGTGATGAGCTGGCAGTAAGTATGAGCGCAAAGAAGGGACAAAATGGGGGCAAGGGGTTGCCTTCGGGTGGGACTTTGTGGGTTTCAGGGGGGCTGGGGATGGGAAGAGGGGTAATATTGTCCAAAAATTGGGGGGAGGGAGGGGCATCATATGAACATGGGAGAGTGTCAGGTGTCCGTTGAGAACAAAATGTTGAGAAAATCGTATCAAAGTATAAGTAGGAGGGCCACCTGGTTAGGATGCTCAGGGGGTATGGTCTGATGCGGGACGGACTCTGGGGGAATAGCTGAAGGCTCATTAGGCCAAGGCGGGTTGTACCATTGGGAAGAGATCCAAGAAGTGAGAGTTGGGGTGGACCCACCTTCTGGGGAGGACTAATGCCATCAAATAGAGAGAACCTTATCTCTCGTGAGAAAGGATGGCTCCCAGGGCATTAGGGCAGTTGAGAAAGTCAGGTCCTGAATACTGCTGCAAGTATCTCTGGACATGGCTTCTTGGGAAATGGAGATTGGCTGGCGTTGTGGGCCCCAAGGGGAGGGGAAAATGGATGTGGAATGGATGGAACCAAGGTAAATATGGGGGCAAGAGAGGAGTTCTGTGAGAGTACACGAGGATGAATATAAAACATGTAATATTACACCAGAAACATATAGGGGATGACAGACTAATAATGTAAACCATAAGGCAAAACATAGGATAACTAAAAAATTTAGAAAACTGTACAATCTAAAGTATGGACCACATAGTAAGCACAGATGTCACCTTGTTTGAAAGCTATTGTCTTGGAATCTGTACATCAGTTTCAGGAAATATGATATAAATAAGCTAAAAGATTATCGCTGTGGAAGGGAAAAGGTTTTATGGTGGATGTGTGGGAGTACTGTATATTGTATATATGAATTTCGGTGATCTAAGACTCTTGTGAAGCTGACATTATGTTGGGATTCACTTTACAGGAAGTTTTGGATCACAGAGTGGTTCAACAATGGCAGCGGAGAAATACTGATATAGGATGTTAATGACAGGATATATATGGCTGACAGGGAATTATACAGGGCATATGCCCAGGGTATATAGTAATGTCTAGATATACTCATAGTGGAAACAATTAAAAACAACAGCTGGGGGGGTACTGGGCCCCTGGCCGGGGGGTCACTGTCATGGACCCTGGGGAAGCAGTGGCAGTCCCCCAGGTGCAACGGCAAGAACCAGGAAGGAAGGAGGGCCCAACAGTGGGTTCCTGATACTAATGGCTATGCTTTTGAGCCTATACACCTGCAATAAGAACAAGGCCTAGAGTAGCACTGTGCCTGGGAGTTTCCTCCTGACCGCCTTCATGTTACTCAAATGTGGCCACTCTCACAGCCAAACTCAGCATGTAGATGCAGTGCATTCCCCCCAGCGTGGGACATGACACCCGGGGATGAGCCTCCCTGGCACCAAGGGATCACTACCACATACCAGCTGAAGATGCAACTAGAAAATGACCTTGAATTAAAGGTTCAATACGGACCAGCAGAATATCCCTGTCTACATATAATAACATGACTTCAAAATGCTGTTTGACCTAATGTAAGGGGGAAATGGAAAGGAGAAATGAGATTATAAGGCTATGAGTCTCTAAAAAAGAGTCTGGAGGTTGTCAGAAGGAATGCCCTTATGCACAACTGAGCAGAGTCTAAGAGACAGATAAAGTAGATACAACCCCAGGTATTGGTTCTTTTGAGGGATAAAGAGACCCATGGGTTCTATGGTCATGGCAGATGAGGTTCACTGCCATGGCAGATGGCCCTTCTTTGGAGCTGGTATTTCTGCATGATGGAATTGGACTCGGAGGGGATCTCTTCTCACAAGACTTGCATGCTACTTTATTGGAATTGTAGTTGGTGCTGGGGTTTAAGATATATTTAGGGGATTTGAATCTCTGGACTGATAATAAGACACCCAGGCCCAGAGCCTCAACAGACTTCAGCTCCTACACTTTGATTTATTTGACTGACCCCACTCAGCTAACATGGAGTTGAAGAAGGTCAACCACCACACCATGGAGCCTAGAGTGTCTACAACTGAAAGCAGGAGGAGTGCATCCAGTATCCATGTGGAATCTAAGCCCCCACTTGTCATAGATGTGCAATGGACACAACCAATCCAATGTCGACAGAGAAAATGTGGAATGGGTGTGGGAAGGGTAGCCATGGTGGCTGCTGGGTTTGGGGAATGGGAGGAAGAGATGAGATGTGGAGGCGTTTTCGGGACATGGAGTTGTCCTGGGTGGTGCTTCATGGACAATTACGGGACATTGTAGATCCCCCCAGGGCCCACTGGATGGAATGTGGGAGAGTGTGGGCTATGATGTGGACCATTGACTACAGGGTGCAGTGATGTTCAGAGATGTACTTACTGGATGCAATGGATGTCTCACGATGATGGGAGAGAGTGTTGCTGTGGGGGGAGTGGGGGATGGGGGCGGTGGGGTTGATTGGGACGTCATATTTTTTTAATGTAATTTTTAAAAATAAATAATTTTAATAAAAAAAATAAATTAAAAAAAATGAAAAAAAAACACTTCACCTAGCCTGCTTTCAACCAAAACTCCCTCTTTCTGCTCTAGTCACCAACTCCCCTGGGACGCCCATGGGTCTTCTATATCAGGAGTCTCCCCTCCTTTGGGTACACTTATCTTTTAGTCATTTAGGTAAAATTACCTCTTATTGTGATGCCATATGTATCCTTGGGAGAAAACTCAGAAAAACAGCTGTTCTCTTGTATGGCATTGAACCTGACACCTTAGTTCTACCTTTCACTCAAGAACAAATACAACATCTTTCCCAAACTGATTTGAACATGCAAACTCTTCTATCAGGATTCACAGGTCAACTTGATAACCATTTGCCAAAAGACAAACTCATCACTGCCATGACTCTTCTTCCATTTGTTCTCTCCTCTCACACCTTTCCTACAACTTCTCCTATCCCTCATGCTGCTACAATCTTTACCAACACTCAAAAAACTCACTTTTCTATAGTAGTAAAATCCCTTAGCACCTCAGATTCCATCCATGTCAAGCAACATACCGGCTCTGTTCAACAAGGAGAATTACGTGCTCTCCTCCAAGTTTTCCTACATCACCAATCCATCTCTTTCAATATCTTCACTGATAGTGCATATGCGGCTAATACTATCCATGTCCTGCCACATTCAGTCCTTAAAAACAAAATGACGATTCAAGATAATATGTTGCTTTTTTTGAAATCCCTCCTTGAAAATCACAATCATTCCTGGTTCCCACACTGGTCTCCCAAATCCTTCCAAAATTTCTGTGCCTCATGGCGCATCACACACAAAACTGGTATCCCATACAATCCCCAGGGCCAAGCTATCATAGAACACACCCACCTCACACTTAAAAACCAAATTAAAAAAATGAAGGGGCAATATCCCCGAGATACTCCCAGGGATGATCTAAATAAGACTTTAATCACTATGAATTTTCTCACATTTGACAATGAATGCTGTACCCCAGCAGTCAGACACTGGGGAGGACTTAGAAATACTCCAACCCCCATGCCATTAGTTAGATGGAAAGACCCCCTTACAAATGCATGGCAAGGGCCCCATCCCCTATTAACCCAGGGACGAGGGTATGCTTGTGTCTTTCCAGAGAATGCACAACAGCCAATCTGGGTCCCCAGCCGGCTCGTTCAACCAGCCACCAGAGATGAAGTCAATACACAGCACCAAAATACTGAGGAGAAAGAACGATTCTGAACTCTTGCATCAATTACAGGCACCAGGACCACCGTTATTCATCGGGTGTATCCTTCTGTTAATAATTGCTCACACTGCTTCAGGCACACTCCTTTTGATCACTCCTTTCCTCTGGACCTCGAGCCCTGCCCTTCCAGCCATGGGACATCCAAATCAAGGCCACGGCCCCTGCTATGCCATGACAGTCTTTGGAAAATGGACACTCTGCAGAGAAAATGCCTGCTTAGATCTTTGTCCATTCATAATGATGAATACCACGCTCACTAATGGAAGTTGGCTTTCTTCACACACGAATGACTCAGACTGGGCAGCCAGCCTCAATAAGACTGCAAATGCCACCCTCTCTGTGTGTGCCTTACCCTGCATAACTCTTCCCTTTCTTTTTATAGACTTGAGCAACCAATCCTTTGACTGTAACATCACCCATTGCATCCTTTCCAATTGCTGGAACCATACCAAGCATTCCTACGCGATTATTGTTAGAATTCCCTCCTTAATATGGGTTCCTGTTAATGCTACTGAGTGGACTGGCCCTTCTGAATTAATTACACACTTACATTTTAGGCAAAAAAGAGCAGTTGGTGTAGTTGTAGCACTCATTGCAGCTATTATGGCTAGCCTAGCAGCCGCTGCCACTAGTATCATTTCTATAGTCCAATCCAATCCCAATGTTAACACAATAAAAAACTTAGTAGAAAAAACGGCCACCCCCTTGCAAACACAAAACCTGCTCAATAATCATATTCATGGAGGCCTACTTAACGTACAACAAATAGATTTACTAGAAGAAAAAGTACAAATGATAATGCAACTGACAAGACTGCCCTGTGACATTAATTATCCACACATTTGTGTTACCCCCATCAGTGCCACCGATGGCATGGCAAACTTTACTGCAGCCAGAGCAATGTTAAAACAAACGCTACTCAGACATTGGAACAACGACTTCTTAAATTTAACCACTCAGCTCACCCATCAAATTCTGACCCTTAATAGCACCCGAGTGACTACCATAGACACCACACTGATCACCAATATTCTACCTAACCTTCAATCCCTTTTCACTCCCTCTAATCTCATAACATTTGTTATCATTGGATCTGTTTTTCTAATGTATATACGCTGTATAAGGTATGTACTGCACAAAGTGCAAAACCTCCACAAAGATGTTAAAACTTTAGTACTTGTCCAGCAGGCTATGGTCAGCACTCTAGAAGCAGAAGAAGGCAATGCAGAAACCATTTCTCAAGCCACGAATATCTTCAGCCTTGCAGTCCTGCAAAAAATGCAGAGGTAAACACTGTGCCAGAGAGCTTGGCTGGTAGCCAATGATGGGTAAGATCCTCAGAGGACAATCTAAGACAGGCACAGTCACCTTGGAACAAAACAACACTGGAGCTTTGACTTGCCTCTAATAAAAGAAAAAAGAGGGAATTGTGGGCAAGCCACTGATGTCTTGTTAGATGTAGGAAAACCTCTCTAACTTTAAGGCCTTTGGGGTTCCACCCAAAAGATGGCCCAGGCATGTCCCTCAGAAATCTGCCTTCCCCCCAGCAACTGGAGCACATGAACCAATCAGCCTCACTAAATTAGCATAGCCAGTAAGCTGCTTGCACATTGCCTCATGGTCTATAAAAGCTACTACACTTCCTCAATAAATCATATCTGCGCCACCAGCCTGCATCTCCAGAGTGGTTACTGTGTGTTGTCTTGCCCTGTTCGTCCTTACCTCTTTGGGAGTGGAGCGGCTGAATGGCACTGCAACAGTTATTGTGTGGATCTCCATCCACTGAGATAACACACTATGACAAGATGAATACATTCATATTCCTTAGAAGCATGCCCCAGGTGCACCCTTTCCCATACCCTGCGCCAGTGGATCTCCCTGCCATATTTGCCAAAAGAATATTCTCACAACTGTATTTTAAACCATACCTGCAAATCCCCAGAATTCACCTGATCATTCCTCTAGCACTTGCCCCATTTGATGGAGAGCCCAAACCACCAACCCAACCCTGATCACACTCACACTCCAGCACCATCAACCCCACTCACAACCCTGCACCACAATAACCTCCATCCACTGACAAACCTTACCCTTCCACGTTATCATAGGTTTTGTCCAGACTGAGCACCAGCTTACTATTATCTACCCTGTCTCCTGGTACTCTGTCTTCTAGACTATATCTGTGAGTCTGCTCAGTATGCTTAGGTCATATCACTGACATCATGCAATATTTGTCATTTAGTGACTGGCTTACTTCACTTAAGATAAGGTCCTTGTGATTATCCGTATTATCACATAAGTCAATATATTCCATTGTATGTATATATCACATTTTGCTTATCCATTTCTGTTGATAGACATTGGGTTCCTTCTAGTCTTTGGCAATAGTGAATAATGCCACTAGGAACATTGGTGTGCCTATATCTAGCTGTGTCCCTGCTTTTAATTCTTCTGGGTATATGCCTAGTAGTGGGATTGCCAGATCAAAAAACAATTCTATATTTAGCTTCCTGAGGAACCACAAAAACGTCCTTCAAAACTGCTGCACCATTCTACATTCCCAGCTGGATGAATGTTCCCATTCCTACAAATCCTCTCCAATGTGGTGTTTCCTGTTTTTTTAATAGCCATCAGTCCAATAGGTGTAAGATGGTAACTCATTGTATTTATTTTATTTTATTTTTTTAAAAGATACTTATTGGGAAGTAGATTTGGCTGAACTGATAGAGTATCCACCTACCACATAGGAGGTCCAGGGTTCAAACCCAGGGCCTCCTGACCCATGTGGTGAGCTGGCTCATGCACAGTGCTGATGCACATAAGGAGTGCCATGCCATGCAGGGGTGTCCCGCATGTAAGGGAGCCCCACATGCAAGGAGTGCACTCCATAAGGAGAGCCACCCCACTCAAAAAAAGTGCAGCCTGCCAGGAGTGGCACTGTACACACAGAGAGCTGATGCAAGATGACACAATAAAAAGAGATACAGATACCTGGTGCAACTGACAATAATGCAAGTTGACACAGAAGAATACAGAGCAAATGGACACAGAAAGCAGATAACTGGGGGAAGGGAGAGAAATAAATAAAAAATAAATCTTAAAAGATACTTAGATTACACAAAATGTTACACAAAAAATATAAGGGATTCCCATATGCCCCACTCCCCACACCTCCCTCCTTTCTCCACATTAACAGCTTCTTTCATTATTGTGGTACATTCACTGCAATTGATGAACACATTTTAGAGCATTGCCACTAACCATGGATTATAGTTTACATTATAGTTTGCACCCTTTCCCACTCAATTCTGTAGGTTATGGAAGGATATATAATGGCCTGTATCTGTCATTGCAGTGTCATTCAAGGCAAATCTGAGTCCCAAAAATGCCCATCTTTTTTCCTCTCTCTGCCTTCAGCACCTCCAGTGGCCACTGTCTCCACATCAATGATATAATTTCTTCCATTGCCAGCATACCAATAAGTCTATAGTAGAATACCGGTAAGTCCACTCTAATCCATATTTTATTTTATTCCCCAATCTTGATGATTCTGGGATAGTTATTCCCACTCCACCCCAAATTGAGAAGGGACCTTGATCCCATATGGCTGATGGATGGGACTTTCTTGCTTGCAGTTGTAGGCTTTCTTGGTTCCTTGGTATGGTGATTGTTCATCCTCACCTCTGTTAGTTGTCCTGGGTGAGTTCAATGAGCTGAGGAGTAGGTGCTGCAACTCCACTGAGGCTCAGTGCCCAGGTGACACATGGATGGCCCAAAGATTCAAGTCTCTGGGACATACACCTACCAACTCCAGCAACAACTGGTTCAAATAGAAGGGACAGAAGAGGTACATGGAGAGAAGTCACATCTGAGTCCAACTCTGGGACACTCAGGAGTACAAACTCCAAAGTAGGACCCACTAATGAAGCACCATACTCCAGAGATATCTGCCATGACATTAGGACCTGGGTGTCACCAGAACCCTCAGGAGCCCCACTGTTTGGGCCTCTACTTTGGCAGTGAATGAGATCCTGCTGAGATGTGCATAAGCATTATCTCTGGGATGACCTCCTAACTCACTTTGAAGGCTCTTAGCCATATACGCTTACTGTCTTTACACTTTCCCCTTTTAGTCAAGGTTTTTACCAGTTGCATTGCTCATTGGTGTTTGGAAGTAATCCCTCAGTGCCAGGGAGCTCATCCCTGGGAGTCATGTCCCACACTGGAGGGAAGGAAATGCATTTATATGCTGAGTTTGGCTTAGAGAGTGGTCACATTTGAGCAACATGGAGGCTCTCAGGATGTAACTCTTAGGCATTCTACAGCACTAGGTTAAGTTGCAATTTCAAGAGCAGAGGCTTGTAAGCATAGTTACCAATATCAAGGGCCAATCAAAGGACTGTCCTTCTTCAATACTCACTGCCCTGAACTTGGGGGATTATTGTTTTCCACTAGAGAATGTGGTAGAGTTGCCCAAGATGAGAATTCAATATTTTTTCAGTTATTGTGTGAATCTCCACCCACTGTGACAAATGCCCTATGAACATTTGAACACAATTATGTGTCATATAATTCATTGTATTTTGATTTGTAGTTCCCTAATAGCTAGTGATGTTGAGAATCATTTCCTGCTATTTTTAGACGTTTGTATTTCCTCTTTGGAAAAGCATGTATTCAAGTCTCTTGCCCATTTTTAAAATGGGTTATTTGTCTGTTTTGGAGATGTAGAGTTTCTTTATATATGCTCGTTATTAGTTCCTTTTTGAATAAGGCACTCCCAAATATTTTTTCCCATTGTGTAGGCTTTTTTGACAAACTTATTATTTTTTTAAAGATTTATTTATTTATTTCTCTCCCCTCCCCCCCACCCTGGTTGTCTGTTCTTTGTGTCTATTTGCTGTGTCTTCTTTGTCTGCTTCTGTTGTTGTCAGCAGCATGGGAATCTGTATTGTTTTTGTTGTTGTGTCATCTTGTTGTGTCACCTTTCCGTGTGTGCAGTGCCATTCCTGGGCAGGCTGCACTTTCTTTCGTGCAGGGTGGCTCTCCTTATGGGGCACACTCCTTGTGCATGGGGCTCCCCTATGCGGGGGACACCCCTGCGTGGCAGGGCACTCCTTGCAGGCATCTGCACTGTGCATGGACCAGCTCCACACAGGTCAAGGAGACCTGGGAATTGAACTGTGGACCTCCCATGTGGTAGACGGACACCCTAACCACTGAGCCAAGTCCGCCGCCTGACAAACTTCTCTTAAGCACAAACATTTTAAATTTTGAGAATGTTCCATTTATCTATTTTTTCTTTCATTGCTTGCACTTTGTGTGTAAAGTTTATGAAACCATTTCCTAATACCAGTTCTCATAGATAACTTCCCTACACCATCTTCTGGGAGCTTTATGGTCTGAGCTCTTACATTTAGGTCTTTGATCCATCTTGAGTTAATTTTTTTATAGGGCATGAGATGATGATTCTTTCTAATTCTTTTGGATACGGCTATCCAGTTCTCTCCTCAAAAATTTGCTGAAAAGGCTGTTCTTTCCCAGTTAAGTGTCCTTGGTGTGGCCCTGTTGAATATCATTTGGCCATATATTTGCAGGTCTATATCACTACTCTCAATTTGGTTCCATTAGTCAGTATGTCTACCTTGTGCCAATACCACGAAATTTTGACCACTCTAGCTTTGAAGTAAGTTTGTTTTAAAGGCAGGAAGCAAGATTGTTCCAATTTTGATTTTCTTTTTCAATGCTTTTGGCCATTCTTTCCAAATAAATTTCATAATTGGCTTTTCTAGTTCAGTAAATTAAGCCACTGGGTTTTTAAAATTGGGTTTGTGTTAAATCTGTAAATATATTTGCCTAGGATAGACATCTTATGATATTCAGTCTTCCAGTTCATGAACATGGAATATTCTTCCACTTATTTAGGTCTTCTTTGAATTCTTTTAGCAATGTTGTGTAGTTCTCTGTGTACAAGACCTTATATCCTTAGTTAAGTTTATGCCTAGATATTTGATTCCTTTAGTTGCTATTGCAAATGGAATTTTTGTCTTGATTTCCTCCTCAGATGATTAGTGTACAGAAATGCAGTTAATTTTTGCAAATTGATCTTATATCTTGCCTGCCACATTACTGAACTCGTTTATCAGCTCTAGAAACTTTGTTATATATTTTTTCAGGTCTTTCAACATATATGATCATATTATCTGCAAATAGTGAAAGTTTTACTTTTTCCTTTCCAATTTGGACTCCTTTTATTTATTTTTTATCTAAGTGCTTGAACAAGTTCATATAATATAATATTAAATTAATTTGGAGACAGTGAGCATCCTTGTCTTGTTCCAGGTCTTATAGGGAAAGCCTTTAGCATTTCACCATTGAGTACAATGTTAGATATGGGTTATTCGTATATACCCTTTATCACGTTGAGAAAGTTTCCTTTTTCCTAACTCTTCAAATGTTCTTATCAAAAGAGGATGCTCTATCTTTTCTAATGCTTTTTCTGCATCAATAGAGATGATCATGTGATTTTTAAAATCTGTTAAGTGTGGTGTATAACATTGATTCATTTACTTATGTTGAATTATCCTGTATACTTGAGATTAAAACCCCCTTGATCATGGTGTATAATTCACTTGATTTCTTGTTGAATATGATTAGCAAATATTTGTTGAGGATTTTAGCATCTAAGTTCAATAGAGAGATTGGTCTCTAGATTTATTTCTTTGCACAGCATCTTTATGTGGCTTTGGTATAATGTGATGTTGGCATGATAGATGAGTTAAGTAATATTCCCTACAATTTTCTTTTTTGGAAGGATTTAAGAAATGTTATTTCCTTCCAGAATGACTGGTAGAATTCTCCCACAAAGTCATCTGGTCCTGAACTTTTCTTGGATGGAGGGTTTTTGATGACTAAATCAATCTTACTACTTGTGATTGGTCTGCTGAGGTCTTATAATTCTTCTTTCTTCTATGTAGTTTGCTTGCTTTTAGAAATTTATCCACTTTGTGTAAGTAATCCAATTGTTGGTATCCAATTTTTTCAAGTATCCTTTTAAGATACTCTTTATTTCTGTGTGATCAATGGTAATATCCCTTCTCTCATTTTTTTATTTTATATATATTCATTTTCTGTCCTTTTTTCTTTGTTAGTCCAGCTAAGAGTTTGTCAAAGTTATTAATCTTTTCAAAGAACCGGCTTTTGGTTTTGTTAATTTTTCTAGTTTTTTTGTTTGTTTGTTTGTTGTTCTCAATTTCATTTAATTCTGCTTTAATCTTTATTTCCTTCCTTCTGCTTGCTTTGGGATTAGTTTGTTTTTCTTTTTCTAAGTCCTACAGGTAAGCAGCTAGATCTTTGATTTTAGATTTTTCTCTTTTTTAATGTTGGCATTTATACATTTATACATTCCCCTCTCAGCACTATCTTTGCTGAATCCCATAAGGTTGATATTTTGTGTTTTCATTTTCACCCATTTTATGTCAGTTTGTTAGAATTCCAAAAGAAATACTGATTATGCTTGTAAACTGGTCTGTTCCTCTGGGCTGGTGATACCCTTAGATTGTATTGAATTCAGAGGTTTCACTTTTACTTGATTAAATTATGACTAGGGCTTTGATTGGGCCACATCAGTAGGATGTATTTGGTGGGCAGGGACACACAGAAAAAACAATATTGCAGAGGAGAAAGTTAGAGTTTTGATCTTGGAGCCCAGGAAGTAAGCACACAGAGAAGCAGATACATGAGGAAAGAGAGCAGGCTCCATTAGACATGGCAGAGGCCCCAGGAAGCAAGGTGAGTCACTCACCTGACCGTTTACATCTAACCTTGTGAAGAGAGCAGAGCAGATGAACCCAGAGAGAAACAAGCCCCAGGAGAGAGACAAGATTTGTCCTAGCCTGGGGCTGAGATTGGAAGAAGCTGGGACCATGGAGCCTTGGGAAGAGGAGAAAGATGGAATCTTCACAGACAACACCCACCTTCTTGTATCAACACACGGCAACAGACCCTTTATAAAAACCAACTGATTTCTGGTGTTGTGCATCAGCATCCCTTTCCTTAATGCACATTTCAAGGTAGTTGCTTATTTCTTTTGCAATTTCCTCCTTGACCCAGTGGTTGCTTAAGAATGTGTTGTTTAACTTCCACGTATTTCTGCCTATTCTGGTTCTCTGCCCCTTATTAATTTCCAGCTTCATTCCATTGTGGTGAGAGAGTTTGGGGGAGTATAATTTCAATATTTCTAAGTTCATTGGGAATTGTTCTGTAACCAAGCATGTGTTCTATCATGTAAAATGACCAATGTGCACTTAAGAATGTATATGCTGCTGTATTTGGGTGTAAATTCTGTGTATGTTATTTGGTGTAGTTTCCCTAAAGAATTATTTCAGGTCTTTGTTTCTTAAGCCTCTGTTGACATGTTCTGTCTAATGGAGATAATGGTATATTAAAGTTCCCTACTGTGATTGTAGAGGCATCTATTTCTTTCCTCAGTTTTTTATTGTTTCCCTTGTGTATTTTGGGCCATCCTGATTAGATGCATAAATATTTAAGATTGTTTTGTCATGATAGAGTACAGCTTTATTAATATGTATGTCTTTCTTTGACTTTTTAAAAAAGATTTATTTATTTAAATCCCCCCCCCCCGGTTGTCTGTCCTCTGTGTCTATTTGCTGCGTCTTGTTTCTTTGTCTGCTTCTTTTGTCATCAGCGGCATGAGAAGTGTGGGCGGCACCATTCCTGGGCAGGCTGCACTTTCTTTCCCACTGGGCGGCTCTCCTTAAGGGCACACTCTTTGCGCATGTGGCTCCCCTACATGGGGGACAACCCTGCATGGCACCGCACTCCTTGCGCGCATCAGCACTGCGCATGGGCCAGCTGCACATGGGTCAAGGAGGCCTGGGGTTTGAACTGCGGACCTCCCATATGGTAGACGGACACCCTAACCACTGGGCCAAGTCCGTTTCCCTTCTTTGACTCTTACAATAGTTTTGCATTTAGTCTATTTTGTCTGATATTAAGATAGTTACTTCTGCCCTTTTTAGGTTATTGTTTGGGTGTAAAATCATTTTCCAGTCTTTCACTTGCAAATTCCTTGTATCCCTGGCTCTAACATGAGTTTTTTTTTTTTTTGGTCTTTATTTATTTTTTTATTGTTACATTAAAAAATATGAGGTCCCCTATACCCCCACCCCCTCACCTCACTCCTTCCCCCATACAACAACCTCCTCCATCATCATGAGACATTCATTGCATTTGGTGAATGTATCTGAGCACCGCTGCACCTCATGGTCAATGGTCCACACCATAGCCCACACTCTCCCACAGTCCACCCAGTAGGCCATGGGAGGGCATACAATGTCCAGTAAATGTCCCCACAGCACCATCCAGGACAACTCCAAGTCCCAAAAATGCCCCCACATCACATCTCTTCCTCCCACTCCCTACCCCCAGCAGCCACCATGGCCACTTTCTCCACACCAATGCTACATTTTCTTTGATTACTAATCACAATAGTTCATGAATAGAATATCAGTAAGTCCACTCTAATCCATACTCTATTCCTCCATCCTGTGGAACTGGGAATGGTTGTGTTCACTCTACATCTATATCAAGAGGGGGCTTAGATTCCACATGGATTCTGGATGCAATTCTCCTGCTTTCAGTGGTAGGCACTCTTGGCTCCCTGGTGTGGTGGTTGACCTTCTTCACCTCCATGTTAGCTGAGTGGGGTAAGTCCAATAAACCAGAGTGTAGGAGTTGAAGTCTGTTGAGGCTCAGGGCCTGGGTATCACATGGTCAGTCCAGAGATTCAGGTCCCCTGGGTATACACTAAACCCCAGTGCCAACTACAGATCCAGTAAAAGTAACAGGAGAGGCTTGTGAACAAAGATCACATCTTTTTGTAGACAGCACATAGATGGTCATATTTCCTTTTCCATTCTACCAATCTGAGTCCTTTGATTGGATATTTTAATCCATTAACATTCAATGTTATTACTGTAAATTCAGTAATTAATTTAGCTATTTATCTTTATTTATATATGTCCTATTTTATTTCTATTTATCATTTTAGTTACTTTTACCAATAATCTTCCTTTCTTTTTTTTTTCCAAATTCTACTCAATTTATTCATTTTTTAAAAAGATATTACATTAAAAAATTTGAGGTCCCCATTCACCCCCACCGCTACCACCCCACCACTCCCCCCACAATAACACTCTCCCCCATCATCATGTCACATCCATTGTGTCTGGTGAGTACATCTCCGGGCATTGCTGCACCCCATGTCCCGTGTTCCACACCATAGCCCACACTTTCCCATATTTCATCCAGTGGGCCATGGGAGGACATACAACATCCGGCAATTGTCCCTGGGGCACCATCCAGGACAACTCCAAGTCCCGATAATGCCTCCAAATCTCTTCTCTTCCTCCCATTCCCTGCACCCAGCAGCCACCATGGCCTCTTTTTCCATGCCTATGCCACATTTTCTCGATTATTAACCACAGTAGTTCATGAATAGAATATCATTAAGTCCACTCTGATCCTTACTGTATTCCTCCTTCCTGTGGACATTGGCTTGGTTGTGTCCATTCCACATCTATGTCAAGAGGGGGTTTAGATTCCACATGGGTATTGGATGCAATCCTCATGCTTTCAGTTGTAGGCACTCTAGGCTCCATGGTGTGGTTGTTGTTTTTTTTTTTAATCATTTTTATTGATACATATTCATAAATCATAAAATCCATTCAAAGTGTACAATCAATTGTATTTGGTATGATCACATAGTTGTGCATTTATCACTTCATTTCTTTTTTTAAACAACAGGAATTTATAGTCTCCCAGGTTTGGGGTCTAGAGGTCCAAAATCAAGGTATCAGTAGAACCTTGCTTTCTCTGCAATCTATATAATTCCTTTTTTTTTTTTTTTTTTTGAGTTATAGCTTGTCTTTGCCCATTTTATTTTATTTCCTTATTTTTTATTCATTTTTAAAAAATATATTACATTAAAAAAATATGAAGTCCCATTCAACCTCACCGCCCCCACCCCCCATGCCCCCCACAGCAACACTCTCTCCCATCATCATGACACATCCATTGCATTTGGTAAGTACATCTCGGGGCATCGCTGCACCTCATGGTCAATGGTCCACATCATAGCCCATACTCTCCCACGTTCCATTCAGTGGGCCCTGGGGGGATCTACAATGTCCCGTAACTGTCCGTGAAGCACCACCCAGAACAACTCCAAGTCCCGAAAACGCCTCCACATCTCATCTCTTCCTCCCATTCCCCGCACCCAGCAGCCACCATGGCTGCTTTTCCCACACCAATGCCACATTTTCTCTGTGGACATTGGATTGGTTGTGTCCATTGCACTTCTATGTCAAGAGGGGGCTTAGATTCCACATGGATACTGGATGCACTCTTCCTGCTTTCAGTTGTAGGCACTCTAGGCTCCATGGTGTGGTGGTTGACATTCTTCACCTCCATGTTAGCTGAGTGGGGTAAGTCCAATAAATCAGAGTGTAGGAGTTGAAGTCTGTTGAGGCTCAGGGCCTGGCTATCATATTGTCAGTCTGGAGATTCAAATCCCCTAGATATATCTTAAACCCCAGCACCAACTACAATTCCAGTAAAGTAGCATGAAAGTCTTGTGAGAAAGTCTTGTGAAAAGAGATCCCATCTGAGTCCAGCTCCATCACACAGAAACACCAGCTCCAAAGAAGGGCTAACTGACATGGCAGTGAACCCCATCTGCCATGACCATAGAACCTGTGGGTCTCTTTATCCCTCAAAAGAACCAATACCTGGGGTTGTATCTACTTTATCTGTCTCTGAGACTCTGCTCAGGTGTGCATAAGGGCAATCCTTCTGACAACCTCCAGACTCTTTTTTAGAGACTCATAGCCATATAAACTCATTTCTCCTTTCCATTCCCCCCTTACATTAGGTCAAACAGCATTTTACAGTCCTGTTATTATATGTAGACAGGGATATTCTGCTGGTCCACGTTGAACCTTTAATTCAAGGTCATTTTCTAGTTGCATCGTGAGCTGGTATTTGGTAGTGATCCCTCAGTGCCAGGGAGGTTCATCCCCGGGTGTCATGTCCCATGCTGGGGGGAATGCACTGCATCTACATGCTGAGTTTGGCTCCGAGACTGGCCACATTTGAGTTAAATGAAGGCTGTCAGGAGGAAACTCCCAGGCACAATGCTGCTCCAGGCATTGTTCTTATTTCAGGCATATAGGCTCACAAGCATAGTCATTAGTATCAGGGGCTCACAGTTGGACCCTCATTCCTTCCTGGTTCTTACCGTTGCACCTGGGGGACTGCCACTGCTCCCCTAGGGACCAGAACAGAGCACCCCCAGCCAGGAACCCAGTACCCCCCCAGCTGTTGTTTTTAATTGTTTCCACTATGAGTATATCCAAACATTACCATGCACCCTGACCATATGCCCTGTATAACTCCCTGTCAACCATATATCGCCTGTCAATAACATCCCATACCAGTATTCCTTCGCCACCATTGTTGAACCACTCTGTGCTCCAAAACTTCCTGAAAAGCAAAGCCCAATATAATGTCAGGTTCCCTTACTAGTAAAATGGAATATAGTGATGAGTTTAAAGGTTAAATCTAGGATATGTATTGATTTGGAAAAATTCTACATCTTATCTTTTTCTTTTCTTTTTTCCTAATTATTGAGCTTCTCTTCACAAGAGCCTTAGATCACAGTAATTCATATATACAATATACAGTACTCCCACAAATCCACCATAAAACCTTTTCCCTTCCACAGCGACAATCTTTTAACTTATTCATATCATATTTTCTGAAACTGATGTACAGATTCCGAAACAATAGCTTTCAAACAAGGTGACATCTGTGCTTACATTGTGGTCCATACTTTAGGATACACAGTTTTTGAAATTTTTAGTTATCCTATGTTTTACATTATGGTTTACATTCTTAGTCTGTCATACCCTATAAGTTTTTGGTGTAATATTACATGTTTTATATCCATCCTTGTGTACTCCCATGAAACTCCTCTCTTGCCCCCTCATTTACCTTGGTTCCATCCATTGAACATCCATTTTCCCCTCCCCTTGGGGCCCACAGCAACATCCAATCTCCATTTCCCGAGGAGCCACGTCCAGAGACACTTGCAACAGTGCTCAGGGCCTGACTTGCTCAACTGCCCTAATGCCCTGGGAGCCACCCTTTCTCTCGAGGGATACAGTTCCCTCTTTTTGATGACATTAGTCCTCCCCAGGATGTGGGTCCACCCCAACTCTCACTACTTGGGTCTCTACCCAACGGTACAACCCACCCTGGCAAAAGGAGCATTCAGACATTCCCCAGGAGTCCGTCCCGCATCAGACCATCCCCTCCGAGCATCCTAAACAGGTAACTTTCCTAATTATATTTTGATATGATTTTCTCAGCATTTTACTCTCAACCAACACCTGACACTCTCCTATGTTCGTATGTTGCCCCTCACTCCTCCCAATTTTTTGGGCAATATTACCCATCCGCCCATCCCCAGCCCCACTCAAACCCGCAAAGCCCCACCCAAAGGCAACCCCTTGCCCCCATTTTATCTCTTCTTTGTGTTCATACTTGCAGCCAGCTAATCATAGATTCCTCCGCTTCAGACGTCAGCTCACATCCTTCCTCCACCCCCCGATTTCCTGTAAGCCTATCTTCCAGTCTCTAGCTCTCTGAGGCAGCTTATTTCTTTTTTTTTTAATTATTTATTTTTTAAAAATTACATTCAAAACAAGTATGAGGTCCCATTTAACCCCACCACCCCCACCCCCCACGCCCCCCCACAGCAACACTTGCTCCCATTATTGCGACACATCCATTGCACCTGGTAAGAACATCTCTGAGCATCATTGCACCCCATAGTCAATGATCCACATCATAGCACACACTCTCCCACATTCCATCCAGTGGGCCCTGGGGGGATCTACAATGTCCCTTAATTGTCCGTGAAACACCACTCAGGACAACTCGACGTCCCGAAACCAGCTCCACCTCTCATCTCTTCCTCCCATTCCCCAAACCCAGCAGCCACCATGGCTACCCTTCCACACCCATTCCACATTTTCTCTGTGGACATTGGATTAGTTGTGTCCATTGCACATCTATGACAAGTGGGGGCTTAGATTCCATATGGATACTGGATGCACTCCTCCTGCTTTCAGATGTAGACACTCTAGGCTCCATGGTGTGGTGGTTGACCTTCTTCAACTCCATCTTAGCTGAGTGGGGTAAGTCCAATAAATCAAAGTGTAGGAGCTGAAGTCTGTTGAGGCTCAGGGCCTGGGTGTCATATTATCAGTCCAGAGATTCAAATCCGTAAATATATCTTATACCCCAACACCAACTACAATTCCAATAAAGTAGCATGGAAGTCTTGTGAAAAGAGGTCCCCTCTGAGTCCAATTCCATCACGCAGAAACACAGGCTCCAAAGAAGGGCCATCTGCCATGGCAGTGAACCCCATCTGCCATGACCATAGAACCCGTGGGTCTCTTTATCCCTCAAAAGAACCAGTACCTGGGGTTGTATCTACTTTGTCTGTCTCTCAGACTCTGCTCAGTTGTGCATAAGGGCATTCCTTCTGACAACCTCCAGACTCTTTTTTAGAGACTCACAGCCTTATAATCTCATTTCTCCTTTCCATTTCCCCCTTACATTAGGTCAAACAGCATTTTGAAGTCATGTTATTATATGTAGACAGGGATATTCTGCTGATCCGTATTGAACCTTTAATTCAAGGTCATTTTCTGGTTGTATCTTCAGCTGGTATGTAGTAGTGGTCCCTTGGTGCCAGGGAGGCTCATCCCCGGGTGTCATGTCCCTCGCTGGGGGGAATGCACTGCATCTACATGATGAATTTGTCTGTGAGAGTGGCCACATTTGAGTAACATGAAGGCTGTCAGGAGGAAACTCCCAGGCACAGTGCTACTCTAGGCCTTGTTCTTATTGCAGGTGTACAGGCTCAAAAGCATAGCCATTAGTATCAGGAGCCCACTGTTGGGCCCTCCTTCCTTCCTGGTTCTTGCCGTTGCACCTGGGGGACTGCCGCTGCTCCTCCAGGGTCCACGACAGTGACCCCCCGGCCAGGGGCCCAGTACCCCCCCAGCTGTTGTTTTTAATTGTTTCCACTATGAGTATATCTAGACAATACTATATACCCTGGGCATATGCCCTGTATAACTCCCTGTCAACCCTATATATCCTGTCAATAACATCCTATATCAGTATTCCTCTGCTGCCATTGTTGAACCACTCTGTGATCTAAAACTTCCCATAAAATGAATCCCAACAAATTGCCAGCTTCACAAGAGTCTTAGATCACCGAAAATCATATATACAATATACAGTGCTTCCCCAGATCCACCATAAAACCTTTTCCCTTCCGCAGCGATAATCTTTTAACTTAGTCATATCATATTTCCTGAAACTGATGTAGGGATTCTGAGACAATAGCTTTCAAACAAGGTGACAGCTGTACTTACTATGTGGTCCATACTTTAGGTTGTACAGTTTTCTAAATTTTTTAGTTATACTATGTTTTGCCTTATGGTTTACATTATTAGTCTGTCATCCCCTATGTGTTTTTGGTGTAATATTTTGGTGTAATGTTTTATATTCATCCTAGTGTACTCTCACAAAACTCCTCTCTTGCCCCCTCATTTACCTTGGTTCCATCCATTCCACATCCATTTTCCCCTTCCCTTGGGGCCCACAACACCAGCCAATCTCCATTTCCCAAGAAGCCATGTCCAGAGATACTTGCAGCAGTATTCAGGACCTGACTTTCTCAACTGCCCTGTTGCCCTGGGAGCCATCCTTTCTCATGAGAGATACAGTTCTCTCTATTTGACGGCATTAGTCTACTCCAGGATGTGGGTCCACCCCAACTCTCACTTCTTGGGTCTCTTCCCAATGGTACTACCCATCTTGGCATAATGAGCCTTCAGCTATTCCCCTGGAGTCCCTCCCCCATCAGACCATACCCCCTGAGCATCCTAAACAGGTAACCCTCCTATTTATACTTTGATATGAGTTTCTCAACATTTTTTTTATCTTTTTTTTTATTGACTTTGTAATAATATTACATTAAAAATATATATGTGAGGTCCCATTCAACCCCACCCCCCCACCCCCCTCTCCCCCCCAACAACACTCGTTCCCCCTCAACATTTTGTTCTCAACAAACACCTGACACTCTCCCATGTTCGTATATTGCCGCTCCCTCCCCCATTTTTTGGATAATATTACCCCTCTGCCCATCCCCAGCCCCCCTCCAACCCACAAAGCCCCATGCGAAGGCAACCCCTTGCCCCCATTTTGTCCCTTCTTTGTGCTCATACTTACCGCCAGCTCATCACAGATTCTCCCCCTGCAGACGTTAACTCACATCCTTCCTCCACCCCCCGATTTCCTGTAAGCCTCTTTTCCACACTCTAGCTCTCTGAGGAAGTTTGCTTATTTCATATCATTGAGGTCATGTAGTATTTGTCCTTCAATGCCTGGGTTGCTTCACTCAACATAAGATTCTCAAGGTTCATCCATGTTATCACGTGTGATTGTAGTGTATTTGTTCTTACAGCTGAGTAGTATTCCATTTTGTGTATATACCCCATTTTATTTATCCACTCGTCCGTTGATGGACATTTGGATTGATTCCAACATTTGGCGATAGTGAACAATGCTGCTATGAACATTGGTGTACATATATCAGTTTGTGTCCTTATTTTCAGTTCTGATGGGTATATACCCAGCAGTGGTATTGCTGGGTCATATGGCAAATCTATGGTTAGTTTTTTGAGAAACCGCCAAACTGTCCTCCAGAATGGTTGGATCCTTCTGCATTCCCACCAGCAGGGGATGAGTGTTCCCCTTTCTTCACATCCTCTCCAGCATTTGTATTCTTGTTTTTTTCATAGCTGCTAATCTTATGGGAGTAAGATGGTATCTCATTGTAGTTTTGATTTGCATTTCCCTGATAGCTAGAGATTTGGAGCATTTTTTCATGTGCTTTTTAGCCATTTGTATTTCTTCTTTGGAGAAGTGTCTGTTTAAATCTTTTTCCCATTTTTTAAATGGGTTGTTTATCTTTTTGTTTTCAAGATATATGAGTTCTTTATATATGCAAGTTATAAGTCTCTTATCCAATATATGGTTGCCAAATATTTTCTCCCATTGTGTGGGTTCCTTTTTTACTTTCTTGACAAACTACTTTGAGGTGCAGAAGGCTTTAATTTTGAGGAAGTCCCATTTATCTATTTGTTCTTTTGCTGCTCGTGTTTTGGTGTGATAGTCATGAAGCCATTTCCTATTACAAGGTCCTGTAGATGTTTCCCTACACTGCTTTCCAAGATCTTTATGGTCTTGGCTCTTATATTTAGGTCTTTGATCCATCTTGAGTTGATCTTTGTATAAGGTGTGAGATGGTAATCCTCTTTCATTCTTCTACATATGGATATCCAGTTTTCCAGGCACCATTTGTTGAACAAGCCATTCTCTCCCAGTTGAGAGGGTTTGGTGGCTTTATTGAATAATATATGGCTATATATATGAGGTTCTATATCAGAACTTTCAATTTGTTTCCATTGGTCTGTGTGTCTCTCCTTATGCCAATACCATGCTGTTTTCACTACAGTAGCTTTGTAGTATGTTTTGAAGTCAGGAAGTGTGATTCCTCCAATTTCGTTTTTCTTTTTCAATATGTCTTTGGCTATTCAGGACCTCTTTCCTTTCCAAATAAATTTCATAGTTAGTTTTTCTAGTTCCTTAAAGAAGGCTGTGTTGATTTTTATTGGGATTGCATTGAATGTGTAGATCAGTTTTGGTAGGATAGACATCTTAATAATATTCAGTCTTCCTATCCATGAACAAGGAATATTCTTCCATTTATTTAGGTCTTCTTTGATTTCCTTGAACAGTCTTGTATAGTTCTCAGTGTATAAGTTTTTTACATCTTTAGTTAAATTTATTCCTAAATATTTGATTTTTTAATTTACTATTGTGAATGGTATTTGCTTCTTGATCTCCTCCTGATCTTGCTCATTATTAGTGTACAGAAATGCTACTGATTTTTGCGCATTGATCTTTTTTAAAATTTTTTATTTATTTTTAAAAAAATATTACATTTAAAAAATTTTTTTATTCATTTTTGCATTGATCTCATAACCTGCGACTTTACTAAACTCATTTATGAGTTCTAGAAGCTTTGTTGTACATCTCTTAGGGTTTTCTATGTATAGTATCATGTCATCTGCAAATAATTAAATTTTTTCTTCTTGCTTTCCAATATGAATGCCTTTTATATCTGGTTCTTGCCTCAGTGCTCGCGCAAGTACTTCTAAGACAATGCTAAATAGAAGGGGAGACAATGGATATCCTTATCTTGTTCCTGAGTTTAGAGCGAAGGATTTTAGGATTTCTCCATTCAAACAATGTTGGCTGTAGGTTTTTCATATATACTCTTTATCATGTACAAAAAATTTCCCTGTATTCCGATCTTTTGGAGTGTTTTTATCAAGAAAGGGCGCTGTATTTTGTCAAATGCTTTTTCTGCATCTCTAGATATAATCATGTGATTTTTTCCCTCAATCTGTTTATATGGTGTATTACGTTGATTGATTTTCTTATGTTGAACCATCCTTGCATACCTGGAATAAATCCCACTTGGTCGTGGTGTAGAATTCGTTTAATGTGTTGTTGAATATGATTAGCAAGTATTTTGTTAAGTATTTTTGCGTCTAGGTTCATTAGAGAAATTGATCTGTAATTTTCCTTTCTTGTGTTGTCTTTGGCTTTGGTACTAGGGTAATGTTGGCATCATAGAAGGAGTTAGGCAATGTTCCTTCTGTTTCAATTTATTGGAATAGTTTCAGCAGGATTGGTTTCAGTTCTTTCCGGAATGTTTTATAGAAGTCACCTGTGAAGCCGTCTGGCCCTGGGCTCTTCTTCATTGGGAGGTTTTTAATGACTGATTCTATTTCTTTGCTTGTGATTGGTTTGTTGAGATCATCAATTTCTTCTTTCATCAATATAGGCTGCTTATGTGTTTCTAGGAATTTGTCCATTTCCTCTGAATTGTCATTTTTTTGGAATATAGTTTTTCAAAGTATCCTCTTATGATAGTCTTTATTTCTGTGGGGTCTGTGGTGATATCGCCTTTCTCATTTCTTATTTTGTGTATTTGCATCACCTCTCTTTTTTCTTTGTTAGTCTCACTAAAGATTTGTCAAGTTTGTTGATCTTCTCAAAAAACCAGCTCTTGGTCTTGTTTATCTTTTCAAGTGCTTTCTTATTTCCTATTTCATTTAGTTCTGCTCTCATCTTTGTTATTTCCTTCCTTCTTCTTCCTGTTGGATTACTTTGTTGTTTTTTTTTCTAATTCCTCCGAATGTGCAGTTAGTTCTTCAATTTTTGCTCTTTCTTCTTTTTTGATATATAATTTATGGCTATCAATTTCCCTCTCAGTTCTGCTTTTGCTGCATCCCATAAATTTTAGTATGTTTTGTTATCATTGTCATTTGTTTCAAGGTAGTCATTGATTTCTTTTGAGATTTCCTCTTTGACCCACTGTTTTTCTAAGAGTGTGCTGTTTAATTTCCAAATCATGGTGTGAAATCTGGGCCTCTGTCCCTTGCAGATTTCCAGCTTCACTCCACTGTGGTCAGAGATATTGTTTTGTATGATTTCTATCTTTCTGAATTCATTAAGCCTTTCTTTGTGGCCTAGCATATAGTCTATCTTGGAGAATGATCCATGTGCACTTGAGAAAAATGTATATCCTGCTGTGTTTGGGTGTAATGATCTATATATGTCTATTAGATCCAGCTCTTCTAATATACTGTTCAAATGTTTTGTTTCTTTAGTGATTCTCTTTTGAGATGTTCTTTCAAGAAGTGATAGTGGTGTATTAAAATCCCCCACTATAATTGTAGATGCATCTATTTTTTCACTTAGTTTTTCCAGTGTTTGCCTCACATATTTAGAGGCGCCCTTGTTAGGAGCATCAATATTTATGATTGTTCGATCTTCTTGACAGATTGTCCCTTTCACTAAAATGTAGTATCCTTCTTTGTTGCTCACAATTGTTTCGCATTTAAAGTCTATTTTGTCTGATTTTAATATAGCTACTCCTGCCTTTTTTTGGTTATTGTTTGCTTGTATGATTGTTTTCCAACTATTCACTTTCATCCTCCATGATTCTCTGGGTCTGAGATGTGTCTCTTGTAGACAGCATATAGATGGGTCATATTTCCTTATCCAATGTCCCAGTCTGAATCTTTTGATAGGTGAGTTTAATCTGTTGACATTCAGTGTTATTACTTTCAAGGAATTATTTGTGTTAGCCATATTTTGATTGGATTTGTGTTTGTCATATTTTGTTTGCTTTTTTTCCCCTTCTCTTTTTATCTTTTTTGTTGTTCTTACACTCTCTTCCAACTCTGCCTGTCCTGTTTTTTCCTTTCTTCCTGCAGAACTCCCTTTAGAATTTCTTTAAGGGAGGTTTCTTGTTGGCATACTCTTTCAGTTTTTGTTTATCTGTGAATATTTTGAACTCTGCATCATTTTTGAATGCTAGTTTATCTGGATAGAGTATTCTTGGTTGGAAATTTTTTTCCTTTAGTACCTTGACTATATCATACCACTGCCTTCTTGCCTCCATGGTTTCAGATGAGAAATCAGCACTTAATATTATGGAGCGTCCCTTGTATGTGATGGTTTTCTTTTCTCTTGCTTCTTTTAGAATTTTTTGTTTGCCTTGAGCGTTGGATAATTTGACAAGTATATGTCTTGGGGTGGGCCTGTTGGGGTTTATGACGATTGGGGTGTGCTGTGCTTCTTGGATATGTACATCTGTCTCTTTCAGTAGATTTGGGAAGTTTTCAGCCATTACCATTATTTCCTGCAACACTCCTTCTGACCCCTTTCCCTTCTCTTCCCCTTCTGGAATGCCTATAATACATATGTTTGAGCGTTTTGCATTATCATTCAGGTCCCTAATTCCTAGGTGGATTTTTTCTATCTTTTTATTGACCAATTCTACTATCTGTTTGATTTCTGATGCAGTGTCTTCCACATTACTAATTCTCTGCTCTGCCTCTCCTAGTCTGCTGATATTTGCTGCAAGTGTATTTTTGATTTCTTGAACTGTGGTGTTCATTCCCATTATATCTGTTATCTTTTTGCGTATGTCTGCAATTTCCCCTCCAAGTGTTGTCTTCATGTTGTTAACCTCTTCCTTTACTTCATTAAATTTGTCGGTGATAAGTGTTCTGAGATCTTTCATTACTTGTGTGAAGTTCTGCTCCCCTTCCTGATTTTTAGTTTGTTCATTGGATTCAGCCATGTTTTCCTGATTACTGGTTTGGTTTGTAGATTTTTGTTGCTGTCTGGTCATCACTTTATCTTGACAGGTTTAATCAGTTCCTTAGCTTCTTTTTCTAGTCTTGGAGATTAATTAGCTGTTGTTTTTGCATAAGTGTTATATCTTCTCTTTGTCACTTTGTTCTCATTCTAATTTCTTATTGCTGGTTGAGTTCCCTTTAAAGGAGAGTATTAGGGCCGGGGAATGGCAATTGTGTAAGCAAGGAAAAAGTGTAAAGTAGTATTGGTGATATATGTTAACAAAGCAAAAGTATGAGATCTGGGAGGATGCATGTTAGATTCATGTAAATTGTGTAGGGTTATAGCAGTAGGTAGAGTACCTATAATGAGGTAGTTGTCTGAATATGGGAGGAACATTGTATGAATTAAAAAGCTATTGTTTTCATGAGAGAGGGAAAGAGAAAAGAAAGGCAATAGTTTTAAGAGTGGATAACAGACAGAAAGCAAAACAAAGGTATTAGAAATTAAGAGTTAGACACTTTGTGGATCAAAGAAAGGGAGGTGGAATATAGGAGAGACAGTAGATGATGGAGGCTATCAAGATGTAGGGGAAAGGGGATAGTGTAGATAGCCAAAATCTATTCACAGAGGAATGAGGCAGTGGAGGATGAGGAAACCCAGCATATGTGAGGTGTTCCCTGCAGCACCTATTGTATAGTTAAGATAAAATAAAATAAGAAGAAAATGAGGGATGAGAGAGAGAGGAAAAAAAAGAGAAGAAAGGAAGAAAGAAAAAGGATGTGGGTAAAGGGCGCGGAACAGATAGGGAAAAGAGAAAAAAGATATACATCAGCCACAACAGCCACAATACCAATAAAAAAAAAACCCTAAATAACTGAAAAAAAAGACTTTGGAGGATACGCTGGGAGAAAAGACTAGGGGATAATGCAATGTTAGCAACAGAACATTAAAAAATAAAAATAAAAAATAAAATAGAATAAAAATATAAACAAAAGAAAAAAGAAAAACGCAAACATTGAGGGCTAGGACATTCAAGGACCTCAGATGGACTTCAGGGCATGATGGATTCAGGGATGGAAAGTCTGAGATATTGAAGACTCAAGAGGTGTGAGTCTCTGGGGTGTGGGTCACCAGGGTTTATGGGACTCAGACCTGGCAACCTCAAGCCCAGTTATCAGGGAGCCTGGGAGCACCACTATGCATCACAGCCTTCAGGGATCCCCACAGCAGGGTGCCAGCCCTATGGGTGAGGTCACATCCACAAGCTCTATCCTGCGTGTCTGTACCCCACAATTCATTCACTCACTGGGGTCTATTCTGTGGCTGTATCACCAATTGACCTCAGGACCCCTCCCACCCTGTGATCCCCCCAGAATGGATCAATTTGAGGCTGCTTCAGATCGGCAGCCGGTCTTGGGGAGGCGGAGCTCTAGGCAGAAGCGCTATTGTTTGTGTCTGCAATCAAAAATCCCCTGCTTCAGAACAAAATGCCCATTTGTCTCCCCAAATTGGTCTGTGAAGGCCTCCTGTCCTGTTAGCCCCCCAATAGCCCTCTCAGGGCTTATGAATTCCCCAGTACCGCAGAGCCTCCAGGAATCGCCCCCGCGGTGCTGGTGCCATGGCTCCACCCACCCCAGGAGGGAGAGTCCCATGCGCAGCTCCCACCTCTGTGTAATAGAGCCTCAATTTTATCTTATATACAAATTTTCTCTGTTACCTTCCCACCAAATCAATATCCAGACACCTCCTGCCCTGCAAAATCCCAAAACAGCCTGGTCCCAAAGAATTTCCAATGCTGCCCAGCCACTTTGCAGGAGAGAATCTCAGGTGTGCTCACTCAGCCACCATCTTGCCCTGCCCATCAATAATCTTCCTTTCTACCTTCTCCAACCCTCTCTCTTGTTTTGTTCCTTGCACACTGCAGCACTCCCTTTATTATTACTTTCAGGGCAGGACTCATGTAGACAAACTTTCTCAATCTCTGTATATCTATGAATGTATTAGTCAGTCAAAGGGGTGCTGATGTAAAATACCAGAAATCTGTTGGCTTTTATAAAGGGTGTTTATTTGGGGTAGAAGCTTACAGATACCAGGTCATAAAGCCTAAGTTACTTCCTTCATCATAGTCTATTTCCATGTGCTGGATCAAGATAGCTGCCAAAGTCTGCCAGGGTTCAAGCTTCCTGAGTTCCTCTCTTCCCAGGTATTACTTCTCTCTGGGATCAGGTCCTCTGTTTTCTCAACAAGGTCAACTGTAGACTATGAGGCTTTCTAGGCTTTGTCTCTCTCCACGAGGTCTGCTGTAGACCATCAGGTGAATGGCTCTGTCTCTCTCCCAGGGATTCTGCTGTGTCTAAGGATCTGTCTCTATTCCTCTGTTTTCTTCTCCTGGCTTAGTCCTCTCTTCTGAGGGCTTGCTTCCCTTTCCTCTGTGTGTTTACTTCCCAGGGTTCCAGTTCAAGGCTCCAGATCAAGACTCCAGAATCAAACTCCAACTCAAAACTCCATCAAAATCTCCCAGCATCAAAAAGCTTCAACTCTGTCCTTTGTCAGGCATTTATCTGTGAGTCCCCACCCACCAAGGGGCAGGGACTATATACTCTACTAGCAAAATCAAGTAAACTCTGAATCCAATATAATTTAATATACCCAGAGGAAAAGATCAGTTAACAAATATAATCCAATATTTCTTTTTGGAATTCATCAATAACCTCAAACTGCTACAGTGAATATATTGAACTCGCCCTCATTTTTGAAGGCCAGCTTTGTTGGATAAAGAATTCCTGGCTGGCAGTTTTCTTCTTTTAACACTTTACATTATACCTCTGCCTTCTTACCTCCATGGTTTCAGATGTGAGATCAGCATTTAATCTCATTGTGCCTCCCATATATGTGATGAATATGTTTTCTTTACTTGCTATCAGAATTCTCCATTTTCCTTGAGCATTTGACAATCTGCTAAGTATGAATCTCAGGATAGACCTGTTAGTATTTATTCTGTTTGTAGTGTGCTGTGCTTCCTGGACATGTACATCTATGTGCCTCATAAGACTTGGGAAATTTTGAGCCATTTTTTCCTCCAAAATTTCTTCTGGGATCTTCTCTTTATTTGAAAGACACTTGGAGCCATTCACTGTATGGAATCTACCTCTTCCTCCCCATCTCCTTTGTCAGCTCCAGAGCTGCAAATGCCTCCAGTGCGACCTCTAGTGCCAGTTCCACCATTGCAGCAGACGCAATGGCAGTTCCAGAGCCAGAATCAGCTCCATTTCCACCTATACTGCCAGCTACCAAGTCTCCACCAGTGCTTGCTCTAGAAATAGAGCCTGATGTATTACCTGATGTAGCACAAGCTACAGAGCTGAAGGTGGCTCTATGACTGCCACAACTCCAACCCACAGAATTAGGTCCCATGCCTGCCCTGGAGCTAGTCCATCTTAATTCATCAGCCGAAGCAAGTCTGGTAACCCCACCAGAGCTTTCCTGCTCCTGGCCTGAGAACTCAGAGAACAGTCTGAATGGGGAGCAGGCTAATCAATCTTCTGGATTTTCCTCCTGAGCTGGTGGCAGAATAGTTGACATGGATGGATTCAGTGGGAACCTGGGCTCTGCTGGGTGGAGCTGGATGGATTGTCCTCCCAGGATCTGCTGTCCCAGCCTTATCATAGCCTAATCCAGAATCTTATGATCTGGGTCCAAAGTCTGGTTGTGCTCCCAGCATTGTAACCTGGGCAAGTTTATTAATCCCCAAGCCCACATTTCCCCCTTCTGGAGAGTAGATACAGTACACTAACTGTACCTGCCACACTCACTGACTTGAAGATTACATGAGAGCAAAGAAATAGAAATTCTGAGGGGGATTGGCCATTGGGGGTTGAAGGGAGCTCACTGAGGTTAAGCATCTCCACAGGTGGTCCACTCTGTGCTGGGGGATCTCCACAGCACCAAAGCTAATAAGACCCTAATGTTTAGTGGATCCTTGGGCCAGCTCCCAAAACCTCTGGTCCTAAAAGGGACCATGCACCTGACCACCAGCAGGACCAGGAGGCATTATTAATTAGGTGGGAGGATGGTGTCACCTGGGTTTGTGGAGACATGAGGCACCTCCAATGCTGGAGTTTGAGAGAGGGACTTGAAAGTGCAGCTCTCTCTTTCCCTCTAGGTTTGAGCCCTGGCTCCCTCAAGTGCTAGGGTCCCTCAGGGGACAGAGAACATATCCTGTCCTCAGCTTCCCAAGCTCCAGCTGAGACCACTGGACCCTGGCCTGGGTCTTGAGGGTCTGTGGGAGCTGTGCTGTATGGTTTTGGGGCTGGCTAACATCTTCTCCCCAGGAGCTGTTCAAAAAGGTGGTGCCCTGTTACTGCCTGGGCTCAATTTGGCCCCAGTGCAACAAAAAATGCAAGGAGCATGTGGCACCCTCTGTCCATGCCACAATCACCCAGTTAAACCATGTGACCAACTGCATCATCACAACGTGCCAGAGCATGAAGGGACCAGAGCATGAAGGCTCCAGACAGCACCAGGGTGGTCGAGCACTGGATCAAGGTGGCCACAGTATGCTCAGAGGGCCCTCTCTGGAGTCCTGGAATCCCTCTGTGCTCTTATTGGCCCTCAGGGTCTCCCTGGGTGCCTGGTGTCTGTCTCATCCTAGAGGGGAGATGTCAGCTGAGGGGCTGAAACTGGAGTAGGGGGGGCACTCAGACCACACCTCATGGCTCATTTTTTCTTCCTCCCCAGGAGTGCTGGATCCTCAAGAACTTCTCATTCTAGGCCATCCTCTCTGCTCTCAAGTGCCACTTGATTCACCATCTGAAGAAGATATGGGAGGAAGTTTCCAGGTGGCCAGGCCTCTCTCCAAGGGACAGAAGGTTGGACCAAGGACCCCACAGGCCTGGGCATCTCCCTTCATGTAGCCTGGGAGACAGTGGCTCCTGGGCAGGGGCTGGGGGGGGTAGGGCTCTATGTCTCCATATGACCCGAGGTCAGCTGTACTTCCTCAGCACTGGTTCCTTCCTCCTTCAGTCACAGAGTTAAACCAAATAGGAGAATGTCAAGGAGGAGGGAGGGGTCAGCCTGCTGGGCCCAATAGGTACATGAGCTTGGCCAGCCTGAGGAACAACCTGGAGGCCAGGCTGGCAGAGCAGGGGTCAAGGGGAAAAGTCGAGGTCAGAGAGGTGCTGGGAACTGGGACATATTAGGCCCTGTGAGCTGCTGGATGGAGCTTGACTTTCTCTTGGGGAGAGATGGGAGTCACTGGAAAGTCAGAGCAGAACAGGGACAGCAGGTTACTTTTGGCCTCAAAGTGGAGGTTGGGCCAGTGTGCAGAGACACTGGCTAATGAGGGGTTACAGTCATGACCAGAAGGGAGGACAGGTCAGCCCCAGGGTGGTGGCCATCAAGGTGTGAACAGGAGCCAGATACTGGATGGGATGTGCAGATGGAGCCCCTGAACCTCCCACTGCACAGAGGCTGCCCAGCTGCAGTGTTGTACACCAAACCTGGGCTACACTTCTCTTGTGGAAAGGAATGGGTGTGGTTTTACTAAGCTGTCACTTGTTCAACCCTTGACCTGAGCCCAGAATGTAGCTGGGCCCTCATGGTCAAGGCAACTGCAGTCTGGACCTTGCTGACCACAGCTGCCTCCTGGAGCTCAGGGCAGTCCTGGTGTGCATAGGTTGTTGTCCAGCCCCTCTTCCTCTCTGACATCTGGGCTCAGGACAGATGTTTTGTTCCCTGCCCTGGGATTTCACTGCTACCTGAAGGTGTCCAGGAGGAGTAGGAGCAGGGCAGGGGCAGTTCGTGAGGGCAATCAATCCATCTCTCATGATTGGGAGGCAGGAGGTGACAGAGAGAGACCCAGATTTCACTCCTCAGTCCCCACCCTCTGCTGCATGGTCAACTTCTGACCCCAGGGCCCTGGGAGCCCATATCAGTTGTGTAGTCTGAGGACCAGGGGACAGGGTTCAGTCTACAGGGCAGGGGTTTAGACCCACACTGGGAAACCACCTCAAGACAGAGGTGAAGGTTCATGTAGGAGGTGGTATGACGAATGTTTGGAAAGACCCACCTCATTCCATGGAGGAGTCCCTGGGGGAGCAAGAGAAGACAGCGAGGCCCCAAAAGACCCAGCCCTGATCAGAGGTGGTGCCACAAGGTCTCTGGCAGCTGCACTCTGGGGGAGTACCCTGAGGGCCTGTCCCTTGATCCATCACAGGTGACTGACCAAGAGCTCTAGCCATTATGCACAAGGCGATGGAAGAACACAACCTGGGTGGGGACAATCCAGAGGACCACAAGCTGGTGCAAATCATTTCAGAGGATCAAAGTAAGTTCAGGAGGAGAGCTGGGGAGGGCAGTGGTGGAAGGGGTAGGCTGAGCACCACGTCCCCAACCTGAAGGTCCGAAGCCTTCTGGTGGCAGTATACCTGACAGCAGGTGGGGTGGGCACCCTGTCTACAAACCAGGCTGCCTAGAGCAGCCCTTGGTACCCTCAGCCTCTTCTCCCTATCTTCCCCTTCTCCCTTGTGTACCCTTCCCTGGATGTGACCCAGGCAGTGGGAAACCAAGTTCAAAGCTAACAACATTGAGGTACCCAGAGAAAAGGCTTTTCACCTTGGATCATAAGATGGCCAACATGATGTGAACCATTGTCTATGAGGTGCAGAGGTGCCCAAAGATGTACTTACCAAATCCAATGGATGTGTCATGATGATGGAAATGAGTGTTGTTGGGGGGGGGGGAGAGGGGGGTGGGGGGGTGGGGTTGAATGGGACCTCACATATATATTTTTAATGTAATATTATTACAAAGTCAATTAAAAAAAATAAATAAAAATAAAAATAACTTGAAAAATTGGAAAAAAAAAAAAAGATAAAAAAATAAAATAAATAAGATGGCCAAGAAGAGGGCCTCAACTTGAAAGGCATCCTCTGGACAGGAGGGGGTAATTGTACCTCCAAAACACCATGACTAGTGCACACAAGCACCAAGCAAGCTACAGGCCATGCCTTTAAGATAGTGACAACTAGACCAAATCTCCTTGATCCCCTTTGGAAGCTCTAGGGAGTTGACTCAGTATTCTAGAAAGTGAGAAAAGAAAAGAATCCAAAAGAACAGCACAGTCCCAGAGCCAGGAGTCCTAGGCTCTGAACCCTTAGATAAGTTTCCTAAGCACCTGGGCTGGCTTCTCATCTCTGAAGGGGAGAGCAAATTAACCAAGGTATGTGCACATGGTATGTCTGTGCACAATAAATTTAGCTGGATTCTTGTCAGTGAGCTGACCACCTTCTCCCAGCCATTAGCCCAAGCAAATTAAAGTGACTCCCACCATTCCTAGAAGTTGGTTCTAAATCCTTTCTTGTCTTTTGAATGGGAAATGGGAGCTGTGTGGTGTGAAGGGCAGGAGCACCCATCCTACAGAACAGGAAGACTGAGGACTGGAGAGGTTGAGAAAGGTGATGAGGCTGGAGCAGGAGTTCAGCCCAGTGTTTATGTCTCACTGGCCCTAGGCCAGGAAGACTGGAGGAAAATAAGACCAGTGTAAATACTTGCTGGGTGTCAGGTTCTGTGTGGTCGTGGAGGCCTTCAGGAACCCTGCTCAGGAGGCCTGGGTCAGGGCTGCCCTTTGCTGGGCCCCAGTGTCTTTTCCTGGGTGGTGCTGGATTTAGGGGCTGTGGACTGGGTTCCAGAAATCCAATTTCAGCTCTGAGATCCTGAGTAGTAAAGACATCAGGGGGAGCAGCGAGGGAGAAAATAGATGACCTCTTATCAGCAGCTCCATTCTGAGGTTGGCAGTTATGAGTCAGAGTAAATTTAAAACAAGGGTTCCTCATTTTCAGCTGTGCCTCTGCAGAGATTTTCCTTCAGGCAGGTATCACTCAGAAGCTCCTTTTTGGTCCTGGCATTGGATTGGGGGATTCAGGTCCCTGGCAGAGGCCTGCTCTCATGGGGGTACAAAGAGTTGGGGTGTCCTGTGGTCCCTCAGAGTACAGCTGAACCCCTCTGCCCCACTCCCCAGTGCTGCGGATCCCAGATAGTTCAAACATGTACTATACAATGTATCCTTCACCCAAATATCATTTTCTGCTTATAAAGTGGGACACACCCATGAATGACAAAGTCAAGAAGAAAATTATCTCAGCCCTTCTGGGGAAGAAGCAGAAGGGCCCCAAGTTCCAAAAGGGGAAATTCTAACTGCCCCTGTGCACACCAGCCTCACAGGGTCCCTCTTCCAGGTTTGCCTGCCCAAGTAGGTTTGCTGACCCCCAAGCCAGGCAGGCACTTCCCTCCCCACCAACCCAGTCTGGGCCACCCCAGACTCCATTTAAACTCCTGAATCTATCCTGCTGCCCAGCATGATTCTGCCCTTTGAAAGGCTGTCCTGGACTCCTGGACAATGAGTGACTGGTGGGACCATTGAGGTTCTCACCTGGAGCCTTTGAATGACAGTCATGACATTCAAGGGTTCCCAGCACAGCCTCCCCCATGCTAGCCTTTATCAGGAGTGATGGAGTCTCTGCTCACTCCCACCCTGTCCCCCGACTCCTCAGAAGTGGATGGAGAGACCCTCTTCACTGAGCCCATTCTTCATGTTAGATGTGAATATTTTATTATTAAAGTCTTGTTCCTAGAAGGAGCAAAGACCACCCATAAAGAACATCAAGATTTAGACGTTGAAGTTACTTCCATTTGCCAGGACCATTTCCTAACCCTGGACAAGTCAATGGCTGCCTTTCTACCATTTTGGTGGAAGACATTTTCTGCTTCTTTGCTGAGGCTTTGTTTGAGCACCAAATAGGAACTTGTACTTTTCAGGGGCAAAGTCTTGAATTACATCAGCACTTGTTGCAGATAAAATTAGAGCACACATTCTAATGTGGAAAGGAAAAAGGACAGAGGAAGATTATTGGCACATGGTCCAGGGCAGGCAGCACTCTGAGCCCTCAGTCCCCCTCTATGCCCCATGGTCAAATCTTTACCTGAGATTTCATGCTTCTGGATCCTTATCCCTGACACCAGAATTCTGTTTCCTTATGAAGGGATTGGGGAGATTAGGAGGCAGCTTTTCAGGCTGTAGCTGGGTCTCATTTCATAAACACTTATGCTCCCTAAGAACTAGTGCTTCCCACTGCCCTGCCATTCCTTGTGCAATTTATTAACCCAGAAAATTCCTGGCAGGTCTTGTACTCTGTGTCAGGTACTGGTGACCTCTCCTGCCAGACTGGGGCCTGAGGCATCACCCGTGACCTCTGAATGCCAAGAATAGTTATCCCTTTTAAATGAGAGAAACCAGGCACTCTTTCCTGTGGGTCAAAGTGAAGTCTTGGGCCATGTGGTTTGAGATCCACCACCTTGGGGATCTCCAATTTACACTCAGTTGTGTTGCTACTAATTGTCCTCAAAAGGAGTTTGGCTCTGGGCCTTAGAGGTTGCAGCTCCCTGGGATGACTGCATCCATTGTCTAAAATTTGTGCTTTGCTTTTTTCTTTGGGGTGTGGGCAATTCCTCTGGGGAAGGGTTAAAAGAAAGGGCCTGACAGTGGTGCTCTGCCGCGGTCCCTAGGGGAGCAGCGACAGTCTCCCAGGTACAGCGGCGGGGACCTGGAGGGAGTGAGGGTTCAACAGTGAGCCCCTGATGCTAATGACTATGCTTGTGAGCTGATAAACCTAAAATAAGAACAAGGCCTAGAGCAACATTGTGCCTGGGAATTTCCTCCTGTCAGCCTTCATGTTACTCAAATGTGGCCAGTCTTGAAGCCAAACTCAGCATGTAAATGCAATGCCTTCCCTCCAGCATGGGACATGACACCCAGGGACGAGCCTCCCTGGCAACGAGGGACCACTATCAAATACCAACTGATGATGCAACTGGAAAAGGACCTTATACGGAAGGTTCAATGCGGATCAGCAGAATATCCATGTCTACATAAAATAACATGACTTTAAAATGCTGTTTGACCTAAAGTAAGGGGGAAATGGAAAGGAGAAATGAGTTTATATGGCTACGAGTTTCTAAAAAAGAGTCTGGAGGCTGGCAGAAGGATTGCCCTCATGCACAACTGAGCAGAGTCAGAGAGACAGATAAAGCAGATACAACCCCCAGATATTGGTTCTTTTGAAGGCTAAAGAGACCCATGAGAGTTATGGCCATGGCCGATGGGGTTAACTACCAGGGCAGATGGCCCCTCTTTGGAAATGGTGTTTATGTGTGATGAATCTGGACTCAGATGGGATCTCCCTTCATAAGACTTTCATGCTAATGTGCTGGAGGTGCAGTTAACGTTGGGATTTAAGATATATTTAGGGGATTTGAATCTCTGGACTGACAATGTGATAGCCAGGTCCTGAGCCTCAACAGACTCCAGCACCTACAATCTGATTTATTGGACTTACCACACTCAGCTAAGATGGAGTTGAAGAAGGACAATCACCACACCATGGAGCCTAGAGTGATTACAACTGAAAATGGGAGGATTGCATCCAGCATCCATGTGGAATTTGAGCCTCCTCTTGACATAGAGGTGCAATGGACACAACCAATCCAATGTCCACATAGAAGAGGTGGTATTGGATTGAGAAAAGTGGACATGGTGGACGATGGGTATGGGGAAAGGCAGGAAGAGATGAGAGGTGGAGGTGTCTTTGGGACATGGAGCTGCCTGGATGGTGCTTCAGAGGCAATCACCGGACATTGTAAATCCTCACAGGGCCCACTGGATGGAATGGAGGAGAGTATGGGCCATGATGTGGACCATTGACTATGAGGTGCAGAGGTGCCCAAAGATGTACTTACCAAATCCAATGGATGTGTCATGATGATGGGAACGAGTGTTGTAGGGGGGGGTGAGGGGGGGGGTGGGGGAGCGGGGTTGAATGGGACCTCACATATATATTTTTGATGTAATATTATTACAAAGTCAATTAAAAAAAAAAGAAATCACCAACAAATTTCAGAATATTCAAAAATTCCAAAGTATATGTAAACTACAATGGAATGAAGCTAGATATCTATAACACATTTATAGTCATAGAACACTAGCTTCATGAGTATTCACTATCAATGTTGGGCAGAATTCTCTATAGAATAGTAAAATAGGAAGCGAACTCCCTGAATGGAAACTAAGGGAACATTCTTTCTAATGGACATGGAAGCAAAATAAACAACAAAATGTGAATGGAACCTAGAGAAATATGAAATGGATAATACTTCATAAAAAGGAGAATTAATCCATGTAGGTGATGTTGCTTAACTTTTGTAAAAGCATTCAATATAGTTCATTACATTAACTGAAATAAAGAAAAAAACTTATCATCTCAAAAAAAAAAAAAAAAAAAAAGAAAGGGCCTGAGGGGGAAAGGGAATGCCACCAGGACTGATGGGCACAGTTTTGCACAGACACACCTCTCCACAAATTAAATTACTGAATGGCTTCCTGTCTGGGTGGTGACAGGCCCTGTCCTGAGCTACCCCTTCACCCTCCCCTGGCTTCCCCAATGTTCATGAAATAAAGGTTTAAACCCTGGCACAACACAGAGCCCCAGGATCCTGCCCTAGCTGTGGGCTGTGGAGTCACTTCAGTCTGGTTTATCAGGGAAGTAAAACACTATAATCTTACATTTTAATTAGCAAATATATGTCTAACTAATTCATTTTTCTCTGTAAATAACATAGAGTTTCCTGTTCTGTTTATCAAGCAGACCTATAAGTGAGGAAAATCTGGTAGCAACATCCACTACTGATGCCCTTATTGTGGTCCCAAAAAATTTTCATGGAAAGAAAAGAGGGCACCTAGGAGGTATGTGTGACAGGAAGTACATGATAGGAACCTAATGATCATGACATTACTGGAGAGCATGGAAACCCTCAAAGGTGGAGTCAAAACATGACAGGAGCCAACTGGAAGGCCTTCTGGCTATATCTGAGACATTTGATATCATAATAGTCAAAAAGTATGAGCAACTCAAATGTCCATCAAATGATGAAGGGACAAAGAAAATATGATCTAGCCATACAGTTATATATTATCAGCTATAAAATGTAATGAAGTGAATATATATGTTAGAAGGTGAGGGACCTGAAGAATATTATGACAAGTGAAAGAAGCTGGACACTAGAGGATTCCATTTGTATGAAGGATCTGCACTATGCAAATCCAGACAGAAGATAGATTAGTGGTTGCTAGGGGCTGGCTTGAGGGTGGTTGGGGGAAAGTGACTGCTACTGGGTCCAGGATTGCATTTGAAATTGATGAAAATATCCTGAGATTAGAGAGTGGTTGTTTTACAGCTTTATGAATATACTAAAAAGCACTGAGTATGGCACTTTCACATGCTGAAGCTATGGCATGTTAATTATAGCTCAACAACAACAAAAAAATTAAGTCAATACTGGAAGTCCATAATATTATTTGCCTTTAGTGGGGCCTGGACAGCTTGTGAGAGGGACAAATACCTGGACGTTCACTGATGGTCTTAAGAAAACTCAGGGTCTTTCAGAGACTAGAGGAATTGGGAGGGTGGTCAGGTGAGTTGCTGCAACCCAAGCTCTGGCCTTTTCTCTTGACCACTTCTGTCCATATCCCACAACCCCACCCTGGCTGGCCCCTGAGAATGGCATCTCACCTCATGTATTTTTGGGAGGGCTCAGACAGAGTCTTCTCATTACCCTGAGCTTTTATGCAAGCTGTTTGAAGTCCTGAGTCTGTTACAGGTAAGAAAAAGTCTTCGTGGGAACTTGTAAAACAGCAGGGTGCTGACACTGGTCAAGCACTACTGTGCTGGTTGATAAACTGGCATGGCCTTGAGTTGCCTGAGTGCTACCCTAGACTCCTTGGCCCTTTCTTTGGGGCCCAGGACCTCCCTGGCACCTAAATGGTTCATGCTTCATGGCAGGGGCCTCAGGACCCGGACAAAGACTGGTTTTCTTTCTCTTGACCAAACTGCTAGCCTAGCTCCTCAAGTGCTCCTCTCTGCTCTGTCCCCCATCCTAACTACCTCAAAACTAATCTTGTAGCTATGGGACTGAAAAGAGAAGCCACTCAGAATGCAGGAAAACAAAGAAAGACACTCTCAGACCCTAATTTTTCTAAATGTCACACTCACCCCAATCTTCCCTTCCCTGCTCCCCTTCACTCAAGCCTTTAGGCTGCCCTGGGGCTGAGAGGCCCCTCACCAGGCACTTCCTCTCCTCCAGCCTTCCAGCACTCCAGGAGGCCTTATCACAACTCCTTGGCTGTCAGGGAAAAAGCATGACCACGTGACCCCAATCTCCTTCTGTTGGTCAAAGCAGATCAGCTTTTCCTGCTCATTGTCTCCAAGCCACCAAGGCCTCTTGGGGTTGATGGGTACTTTTCTGCTGAAAGGCCCCAGAAGGGCCCTGTGTGGCCAAGAAAGGGAGGGAAGGTAACTTAGTAGAGAGCTTTCCATGAGAATGTGGAGATGAATTCAGTAGTTTATGGGGTAGGGTCAGTAACAGATGCCCCAAGACTTTTCAAGGGGTTTGGAAAGAAACAACGATGACTTGTTCTGTAAAAACATTTAAATTTAACATGTTTAAGCACAGAAAGGAAGGGTATGTCAAATGAACATGGCCTGCTAGCTGAAGTGATGAGGGAGCAGAACCTAGGAGAAAGTTAAGAAAGTCAGACAACATAGAAGGAGCAGAGCTGAGGACCAGAGAGAAAAGGCACAGAAAGAGAGATAGGGAGGAGAAGGTTGGGACTGAGAGTGGGGAGAGAGGGGGTGAGCTGGGGTCCATGGGAGAGAGAGAAAGAGAGAGCAGCCAGGCACCAGTCCCTTTGTCCCACTCTCATCTCCTCAATACTTACCCCATGGCTATGGGAACTAGTCTGCTTGGGCCCCTGCTTCTTTCAACCCAATTACTGAACAACACAGACTTGACCAAGAACCCATGCTCATAGGTGCATGGGCTTTCCAGGTGATCTTATCTGTGAGTGTTCAGAAAGCCATTGCTGACAATAACATCACAGTGGCTTCTGAGGTTCAGGAGTAGTGATCCAAGGGATGCCTTCATCCTGGAGATACCCGGGGTCTCTGAAACAGTGTTAGTGCCATGTCTGAGCCTGGGTGAAAGAGGCATGAGCTTGGGGCACAGAAGAACAGGTACACCTGGCAATCCACTTTCTGAGATTTAGGCAGTTCTTTGAAATGTCATAATGCTTGTCCTCATCCACTACATGTCTACCCCTTGTCTGGATCCCTGGAAAACACTGAGGCTGTTGGCACTGAGATGAGCTTCCTCCTTGGTGAGTGTCTGCCCTAATATGATCCTTGAATGACCAGAATCACTGAATGCCACAATGGAAGGATTGCCTTGTCCTCTGTCCCTAATATGATCCTCAAATTCCCAGAACCACTGATTGTCAGCACTGGAATTTTGCCTTGTCCTTCCTCCATTGGGGTCATGAATGTCCCCCAGAACATCCTACTGAGCACAGCTCATGTGTCAACTCTGCTAAGAAGTCTACCCTCATGTTCCCCAGGAAGAATAAATATTTTCCTCCTCCAAATTCCCACAGAACTTGTCAGGCCCATTTACTACATTCATGAACTTGAGTCACAGATAGTTGTTTTCCTTTTGTTCCCCTTCCTGTTGATTTCCAAGGAGTACTCATGTTTTATCCATTAAAATCCCTCCTAACCCTTCTGTGCACCAGGCACCAGCTGGGCTCTGGAATTCAGAGCTGAATGGGACTGGATCCTGTCCTTGTAGAGCCTAGAGGACATTTGGGGAGAGATGCTAATGGATGATTGCTGAAAGAGCTCTGAGTGCAGCCTCTACCACATGCAGGGGCAGGACCAGGCCTTGATAGTCATTCTTCATTGGCACAGGGGAGCCTGCATAAAGCAGGAACTCAGTCTTCCCTCACCAAGTGCAATTGAGGAGGCCCGGCAGCAGTGGTAGCCCTAGCTCTTGTTTGGGGAACCTGAGATGCAAGTTAGTGGCAGGGATCACACTAGAACCCAGTGCTTCTGACCCCATTTGTTGGTTGCTTGACAATGATTGATATCAGTAAATGAAATTGTGGCTAAACAACCCATTCATCATTCCCTCATTTCTTTATTCCTCCCAGGGGCTTATCATGTTACAGCCTGGAGATGGGGAGTAAAACCTAAGAGGGTACTTTCTCCATGGTGCTGACAGCTTAGAGAGTGGGGACTTTGATTACATTATGGGAACCTTTGGGTAGGTCACTTGATTAGATCACTTTAGGTCCTTTGCTTCAACTACCTCAGTGAGGTGTGACCCAGGTTGGTTGTGCCTCCACCCTCTTGCTGGGGTCTTACATAAATAGCAAACAGGAAACAGAAACTCAGAAAAATGGGGATACCATTTTCACATTGTCTTGTGAAAGAGGACTCCAGGACTAGCTACAGCTGAAAGACAGGCCAAGAGAAACCCCTGGAGACTGAGAGAAATGCCAGATCCTGGAATGAGTGGAGCAGGCCTGAAGTGAGTAGAAACTAAAATCTTGCTTTGTGATGTGGAGGGAGCCCAGGATTGATCAGCAGATGACCCTTGATGAGAAAGCATCTCTGATGATGCCATGATTTGGACATTTTAGCAGCTTTGGAACTAATTGTAAGCTTTTACTCTAATGAATCCCCACTATAAATGCCAAAAGACTTTTGGGGTTTTGTAAGGGCAGCCTTGGCATACTAAAACAAAAGAATTCCTAACAAATAGTAAATGAGAAATTAAAAGCTCATGAGATTCCTATATTTTCTATGTTTCTGTGTTTTTATTTCTGACTCATTGCTGGAAAATTTTTAAATGAAGCTCTAAACTCTAATTGCATCTATCTGGATGTCTGAATATGAGATTTTCCTTCCTCTGGATGTTAATAGCAAATTAACTTATAAAACCCCTTAAAAATCTATTTTCTAATTTTCTAGAAGAAAAATAAATGCTTATATAT
Organism: Dasypus novemcinctus; assembly: GCF_030445035.2. Lineage (NCBI taxonomy): Eukaryota > Metazoa > Chordata > Mammalia > Cingulata > Dasypodidae > Dasypus > Dasypus novemcinctus. Next base: position 105,721,391 of record NC_080687.1, on the reverse strand, counting down.
AAATTAATCTTATAGCCTTAGAAATTAAAGAAATCAAACTTCAAATATATCCAAAGAAAAAAAGAATGTGCAAAATTATATCAAAATTTTAAAACAAATCAAATCAATGTAATTCAGATAAACCTTTCACAAATGGGTCTAATAAGCTCAGTAAATAAAATTAGCTACGTCTACTGTAATGGTATTTATAATACAAGCATACATTTTTTTTCTACTTGGGTATTTCCTTCTTAAATTTACATACATTGACTGATCAAAGAAGCTAACATATCTATGAGCTCTTTAAGATGATGAAAAATGTAAATCTCTGTTTACAAAAATTGAGTTATTATTCTTTTGATTGTGTTTTGTAAGCTGTTGGTCTGAAGACAATTTCCAAGATATTTTTGGTAATTTAAATATGTAAGGTATGCAGAATGTGTTTTGTTAAGGAAAAAGAGAAGTTTTGTTCTAACGTAAAATGACTGGTTGTTACAGAGTGAGAAAAAGCAATGTGTAGGACAAAACCTATGTAGATATAGAAACTTGTAGAAGGTTTCTGGAAAAGGAATTTTATTTGTCATGGTCAAGGTTGATTAAAATTTGATAGGTTTATGAGAATTTTAAAAGGGTTCTTATAAGACAGTATCCTAATACAAAATTGGAATTTGTTTTTATCTTTGTTAAAATAACTGCTTTCTTGGTTTGTTAGCCTGCCAAAAGGTTTAAAATGGTTACCTTAAACTTCTGAGTAATCTGCCTGGAAGACAAATATTATTACTCTAAACAAAACAATTCTCTGTGCATTATATTGCCCATATAATAGTTACTTGTTTTAGAAAACATACCTTCTCACTTTTAAAAGAACTCAGTCTTTGAACCTTTGTTTACTGTGACAGTTAGTGAGATCTGCCTGAGACCTGCATAAGCATAACCTCTGCAATGACCTTTGAAATGTACTTTGAAATCTCTTAACTATACAGCTCTTTTGTATTTAATGTTTTCCACTTTTGGTCAAGGTGTTTTTCCAAATACACTGATGGCTCCTGGTAATCCCTTGGAGCCAGGGAGGCTCATGCCTGGGAGTCATGTTTCACATTGTTGGAATGGTAGTGAGTCCAGGAACTATAGGCAAGACATACAGCCTCATGAAATCAGCAAGTTTTGGCAGGTCCTATTTTGGGATTATGATAATCTATTTCCACCATATAACAAAGTTAGAATCATTTATAATTTCCTTACTCTTGACAGCTCTACCCCTTTAATCTGAACATATATTTATCACTATCCCCATTAAAGATCTGTCTCAGGGACTTAAATCTTCAGTCTGCTCCTGTGTTATTTAAGCAGAGTTGTGGCCACCACCTTCTCTCCAGTTCACTGGACTTGCTCAGAGCAACTAAGAAAACGATGATGAACAAGTCCCATTCCAAAAAAACAAAGAATATGTACAACTGCAAGCAAAACAATTCCTTCCATCTGCCCCATAATAATTAAATCCCTCTCAACCTGTAGCAGTCAGAATCCCAAATTATTCAAGATTGAGGAGTGAAAACACATAAGGGAGGAGCGTAAGTACAGAACAAAGATTTATTATTACTGTTTTATTAGCATGTAGTAATGAAATTTTAACCTTGATATAAACAGTGATTATCATGTTCTGAGGGGAGGGGATGGATGAATAGTTGGAACACAAGACATTTCCAGGACACTGGAATTTTTCTGTATGATGCTGCCATGACAAATACATGACACAATATATTTATCAAAGCCTATAAAACTGTACAGCATAAAGTGTAAACCATAATGTAATCTACAGACCTTGGTTAGTAGCAATGATTCAATATTGGTTCATCATTTGTAACACATGTCTCACACTAATGTAAGATGCTAGTAATAGGGAAAATATATGTGTGGGTGAGGGGGTTATATGAGAATCTCATAATTTGATGTAACTTTTCAGTAATCTAAAACTTCTGTAAAAACAATTTATTACAATTTTTTAAAAAAAATTATGAAAAAAATTTTAAGAATGAAGTATTTTTCTTATAATGTTATAACTTCTCTATTTAATTCTGAAATATTTTACTGTCATTTTGCATATAGAGAAAACTATGTTATTCAGCCAAAAATATGCTGATGCAAAGTACCAGAAATCTGCTGGATTTTATAAAGTATTTATCTGGAGTAAAAGTTTAAAGTCACAAGGTCCTAAAGAGTCCAACTGAAGGTTAGTTCCTTAACAAACTCTGTTGCCACATGTTGAAGCAGAATGGCAGGCTTGCCATATGTGAGGGTTTAGACTTAATCTTCCCTCTTTAGAATATGTGGGTCCAGCTTCTTCAGATCTCAGCTGTAGGCCAACATAGGGTTCATATCCCCTCCTAGGGCTCATTTCTTTCCAGGCTCTACTGTTCTGTTCTCTTCACAACACCAGCTGTAAATTATCAGGTGAATGGTTTGTCTGTCTTCCCAGGGTCTCTGCAATGTCTATGAAGGTGTCTCTCTTCCTCTGTGTATCTTCCGCTGTGTATCTACTTCTCTGTGAGAGTCTATTCTGTGGGCTCACCAAGGGGCCAGCACTCAACCCTCTATACCCTAATGAAGTGTTTGAATCAAAATCCTAATCTTGATTTAATCAAGTATATGTAAAGCCTTTGAATTTAAAGCAAAAGGTATCTTTCCCAGAGAAATGGACCAGTTTAAAAACATAATCATTATCTCTTTTTAAATACATAGATATCAAAATGCCACAGTAACCAAATATCATTTCACAGCAACCCATCATCCTCTTTAACAAATTGTTCAAACCTGACTATTTTGAAATTTTGTCTTTCCAGTATCATACCATAGATGGCATATTCTTGATTTCAAAATGTTTTTGGGAATTTCAAGAGGGCCTCTGGAAAATCACAAAGGATTTGGTTTTTCATCTGATAAAAAAGAGGTGATAAAAATTACGTTTCCTTGATATTTTATGAAATGCATGGGAAATGTCAAAACTTAAAAGGATTTCTAACCTTGTTTTGGTTAAGTCTGTATAGGTAAAATGCTATTAATATAACCACTTCAGAAATTGTATAAAGTTTTAGATATTTGTCAATATCCTCACATTCCATGAGTTGTCCTAGTGATCTGCCTGATGTTAAACAGCAGTAAAAATTATTTGACATAATTTCAGTATTCTTAAAATATTGTTTAATGAACTCTCAGCATAAAATTTATTTTTGCAAAAGAGCAACAGTTTAGCCATTTTAATGTTTTGTCATCTGAAATTAGTTGTTATTCTGATGTTTCTCTGAACAAATTTGTAATTAGTTACAGGCTAGAAGACTTCATATTCAATAGAAACAGTCTTAGTGACCCATAGAAAAGACTTTGCCAAGTGCTTTTGGGCACAGGCTACTAATCATAATGATAAATAACTTTTAGACCAAAAAACTGGATTGGGTCAAGATTCCAGGACTCTAGTGAAGGAATTGATGTGTTCATGAGATTGCTAATACAAAATTCGTTAGAAGGATTATTAGAAACTGAATTAAGTGATAAAGAATGATTATAGGGAAGTGGACTTGGCCCAATGGATAGGGCATCCACCTACCATATTGGAGGTCCATGGTTCAAACCCCAGGCTTCCTTGGCCCATGTGAAACTGGCCCATGCACAGTGCTGATGTGCACAAGGAGTACCCTGCCATGCAGGGATGTCCCCCACATAGGGGAGCCGCACACACAAGGAGTGTGCCCCATAAGGAGAGCCACCCAGTGCAAAAGAAAGTGCAGCCTGCCCAAGAATGGTGCTGCACACATGGAGAACTGACACAACAAGATGATGTAACAAAAAGAAACACAGATTCCTTGTGCCACTGATAAGGATAGAAGCAGTCACAGAAGAACACACAGCAAATGGACACAGAGAGGAGACAACTGGGGGGGGCTGGAAGGGGGTGAAATAAATAAATCTTTTTAAAAAATGATTATAGTTTTGTTTAGACTATTGCTGATATTTTAATGTTCTATTTTCTAGACATAAGGAATCCCTTACTCTCTTACATGAAGATATCCAATTCATAACATTTCTCTTTTCTCACTGCCTGACTTCTCTAGAATTTGGAAACTCTTATTAAATAATTTTATTTTTACAGCACTATAATTATTTGCATAGCCTTAATCAGAATCTGTACTCCTTATTAGCAGACATAATTGAAGACTCTGGTTATATTACCAAGGCTTTGATTGGCTTGTCATGTTTGCAAATGATGCTAAATTGTATACATATGACAAGAGACTTTAAAGAAACTAAGGCTGACTTTTTGAAGCCAATGCTTACAAAAGTCTCTTGGAAAATCTGGCCTGGTACTTTTCTCTTGGATTTGCAAACTTATAGGTCAGTAAAGGTTAATTTCTGGCAAGTATTTGCTTATTTTCTCTGACTTTAAGAAAGAGGAATTCACCCAAATGCAAATAGTAGGTGAAGTTTGGTGTTGAATTTTTGTCTTGGCTTCCTAGCCTCAAGAGGCTTTTCAAAGTCCAATTAAAGATTCTTTATGAAAACTTCCTGGAGACCAGATTTAAAAAGGCCTATATGGCAAATCACCATTCTTATTGCACATATGTAAATACTTAGGCTAAATCTAATGAAACCAGCTTTATTTTATGATCAAGAAAATCTTTTGTGATTTTCTTTAATCAAAAGGAGGGACACTAGCTAGAAAAAATTTGGATTTCAATAGAAAACTATAGCACACTCCCATGGATTATCAGATTCTGCTCCTGTTTATTGGATGAGCTGTTTTATATCCCCTTTGTAAACTGCAGAAAACTGCATGCTTTTGTTACCTACCTGTACATTGGACTGAGTCCTGTGATCTTATGTATCTTGTTCTACCCTAAATGCCTGTCAAAATGCTAACATGAGCTTTTGTATATTAGATCTCCAACTGACAAAAGAGGGATAACAGCCCCAATCCTTTGACCTACCTTACTACAGAGTCCCACTCTTTCATATGAACCATCACATGTGCATTATTCCCTAAGAACATTTGACCTGGAGTGAACGTTTTTAAATTTACCTTAAGTTATGAAACAGCTTTAACACCATGGTCAAAGTACTTTTGTCTCTTCAGGCTGAATTTAACAGCCTAACACCAGAGGACTTGCTAACCAGACAGGCTCCAGATACCCTGGCTGTCCATGAACCATGTTGCATTTATGTTAATACTTCTGATAATGATGTGGGCTATGGGTGGGAGGCTGTTGTCTCTTTGTAGATAACCTAAGCTGTCTGTGTCCTGACTTGTGGGTGTGGGACAGTAAGAGGCTGCAGTCCTGCCCTTGGTGGCCATGGCAATGACTCCAGTCCTGGGGAAACAGTTTATCAATGCAAACTCTATAAACTTTAAATGTTCAGGGAAAATGCAAACCAAATGTGCTAAAAGCTTATCTAAAATGTATAAAGTCCATGCTAAAAGCTTATGTAGGATGTGAAAGAGATATGCTAATTCAAGCCTATTGAGTACTGAAACAAAATCATTTGGCACTTCCTCTCTGTATAAAAGGAACTCAAAATTCTTGTTCAGGGCTTGGATTTTGGAATAAGAAGCTCCAAGCCTGGCTGGTCATAAATAAATCATTTTTCCTTCCCAAAAATTTTTCCTGAGTCCTGGCCTTTCTGTACACAAATAATTGAACCTCTCTCAACAACATTTTTGGGGGTTCATCTGGGATTGCAAATGAAGGTCAGAGATGGTAACATTTTGCTGCCCCTTCCAGATCCCCAAGAAAGCTGGCAGGACTTGGGTGAACCCCAATCATCAGGGTGCCCCTGGTTTAAATTTAATCCAGAAAAGATGTGGGCTCCACTGGAGTCTTCCTGACAAAATTCAAGGGCAATGGAAGGTCTGAAGAGAAAATTTCTGAGAACAAAAAAGAACTCTGGATTCAGAGGAAGGGAAGATTCCCCAGGGGAGCACTGTCAGGAGAACCCTAGATTTAATTGCTGGGGAGGGAACCTGGTCAACTCCTGAGAGAGAGTCCTAGTACCTCCAGAAATCAGGGGGGAAGTTGTTCTCTCTAGGTCTGGAAAAAGGAGAAAAACAGGGGAAAAGGTTGGTGTTTCAAGTTTGTCTAACTGCATGTTGAAATCTGGTACTGGTCTTGTCTCCACTGAAAGAGTGGAGGCTTGATTATGATGGGAAAGGATGTTTATAGGTTCGAGTCCTAATGTCCTGGAAATTGGTCTGGATTTTGAAAAACTTGATTACAGGAAAATGGATCAGCTTTTCTAGTGAAGCTTGGTCTGGGTGTAAAGTTAAACAATGAAAAAGATATAGCTGGAATCTTTTGTTGTGGTGCTGAACTGCGAATGAATTCACTTTATATCAGATATCAATGTTAAGTGTTCTCTTTCTAAGATTTGTGATGGTTGCGGGGGCAGCTGTGCTGAAAAAGATATATATATAGACCTTGTGGGTCAGATTAATGACCTTTGTGCTTCTGTCTCTGTCAGCTCAATGGTAGTGTTGGAGTTGTATGGTTATGTAAAGTGGTGGAATTTAGTTGAGATGGAACCCTCCCTTGCCACTGGCAAGGGGGTGAATTGATTATGGGGCAAAACTGGAGTCTGGATGCTTGCGCATACTCTGATGTCTCATCTCTGGTCTGCCCCTTTGCCGGGGCTTGGGAGCCATCCATGTCTGTGCCACACACCCGGTTTTGTTGGGGCTGGCTCCAGTCAGGGTAACTGGGTCCCCAGGAGGGGCACCAAATTTGAGTAGATTCTTTCAGTCTATTTTGGTGGAAAGCTGGAAAGGGGGGAGCAGTTTGCCCCTTTCCAGTGAGTCCATGCCTTCTATTCATAAGCAGCATTCCAATTTGATCACTGTGCACCTGACTGCCTGGAAGGGGGGAGGTGAAGGGGATGAAAAGCAGGATCAAAATAAATTCAGTAAAGTTCCCTCCCTAGGGTGTCAAAGGCCAAAATAAATTTGCATTCTGCCCAGGTTCTTCTACTTTTCTGAATCTCTCTCTCTTTGAGACTATGTAGAAATGCTTTGAAATATTTTAGAACTGTAAACTTGTCTGAAGAAAGGAGGCTATTGCTTGAAACAATAGACCTCTAATCACTTGATAGCCTTTTTAATGGTCTGGCTGGGAACATCAAGGTTGTAGAACTACAGAGAAAAAAATTTGTGTTTGGCTTCTGTCAGTTGCTGGTGCCTAAGAATTCATGGTAAAAAGGTAGTTTAAAAAAGAATATTTAAATGCCAATGCTCTATTGCTGGTGAATTAAATGCATAATTCACAGATAAGAATTTGTTCCATTACTAGAAAAAGGCAGAACTTCACAGGATTGTTACTAATAAAATTCTTGTAACTTAAAATAGAGGTCTCCTGCCTTGACTGTCAGTGTTCCCAAGTTCCATTGGTCAAAAGATCAGAATAGTAGGAAACTTTCTGAACATGATAAAGAGTGTATATGAAAAACCCACAGCTAACATCATTTGACCAATGGAACTGGATTGAGAGTTCTGATATAGATCCTTATATATACAGCCATATGGTAATTGACAAGGACACCAAACCCTCTAAACTGGGAGAGAATGGTCTCTCCAACAAATGGTACCTGGAGAACTGGATATCCATATGTAAAAGAATGAAAGAGGATTACCAACTCACACCTTATACAAAAATCCACTCAAGATGGATCAAAGACCTAAATCTAAAACCCAAGACCATAAAGACCGTGGAAAGCAAAGTAGGGAAGCATCTACAGGACCGTGTAATAAGAAATGGCTTCATGAACTTCACACCAAAAGCATGAGGCAAAAGAACAAATAGATAATGGGACTTACTCAAAATTAAAGCCTTCTGCACCTCAAAGGAGTTTGTCAAGAGAGTGAAAAGAGAGCCTACACAATGGGAGAAAATATTTGGTAACCATATATCTGATAGGAGACATATCTTGCATATAGAAAGAACTCCTATATTTTGAAAATAAAAAGAAAAACAGCCCTTTTAAAAAATGGAAAAAAGATTTGAACAGACATTTCTCCAAAGAAGAAATACAAATGGCTAAAAAACACATGAAAAAAAATGTTCAAAATCCCTAGCTAATAGGGAAATGCAAATCTACAATGAGATACCATCTTAATCCATGAGACTGGCAGCCATCAAAGAATCAGAAGACTACAATTGTTGGAGAGGATGTGAAGGAACGGGAACACCCATCCACTGCTGGTGGGAATGCAGAAGGATCCAGCAATTCTGGAGGACAGTTTGGCAGTTTCTCAAAAAACTAGCTATAGATTTTCCATATGACCCAGCAATTCCACTGCTGGGTATATACCCATTAGAACTGAAAACAAGGACACAAACTGATATATGCACACCAATGTTCATAGCAGCACTATTCACTATTGCCAAAAGTTGGAATCAACCCAAATGCCCATCAACGGATCAATGGATAAATAAAATGTGGTATATACATACAATGGAATACTACTCAGCTATAAGAACAAATACAGTATAAACACATGTGGTAACATGGATGAATCTTGAGAACCTTATATTGAGTGAAGCAACCCAGGCATTGAAGGACAAATACTACATGACCTCAATGATATGAAATAAGTAAACCAAGCTGTCTCAGAGAGTTAGAGACTGGATGGCAAACTTTAAGGTAGTTGAAGGGTAGAGGAAGGTTGTGAGCTGACAGCTACTTAGGTGAAATCTATGATAGGTTTGAGGTAAGTATTTGAACAGGGAAAGGATAAAATTGGGGCATAGGGATATATTTGGCTGGGGTTGCATGGCCTTTAGGGGCATGAGGGATGGGAGGATGGGTCAGATTGCCCAAGAAATTGGGCAGAGGGTGAGGGGAACATGAGATCATGGGAGATTATCAGGTATGTGGTTGAAATTGTGGTGCAGATAAAACTCTTTAGAGAATGTAAAATGGAAGATTGCCTGTTTGGGATGCTTAAGGGGGGGCATCTGACACAGGGCAAGCTTCTGGGGAGTGTGTGAGTGCTCATTTTGTCATAGTGGATTATATCATTGGGTGGAGACCCGTACAATGAGAGTGAAGGTATACCCACATCCTGGGGAGGACTGATGTGCTCAAACAGAGGGAATTGTATTCCTTGACAGAATCAGTGGCTCCCAGTGGGTTAGGGAAGTCAAGTATGTCAAGCCCTCAACATTTTTGCAAGTATCTCTGAATATGGTCCCTCCAGTAATGAAGATTGATTGTCATGGTGGGCCCTGAGGGGAGGGGGAAAGAGGTGTTGAATACACGGAATCAGGGTAACTGTGGGGCAATGGAAGTGTTCCACAAGATCATGCCATGATGGATATAGGTCATGTTAAATTACACCAAAAATGTATAAAAGTCTATAGGCTAAAATGTAAACCATAATGTAAAACATAAGATAACTAAAAATTTAGAAAATTGTATAGTCTAAAATATAAATCATAATGTAAACCCAAATGGAACCATGTTTGAAAGCTATCGTTTCAATATCTGTACCTTAGCTGCAGCAAATATAATATGAACATGTAAAAAGATTACTGTTGGGAAAGGGACAAAGTGTTTGATGTTGGATATGTGGGAGTACCATATATTGTATATGTGAATTACTGTGACCTAAACCTTATGTCAAGAGAAACTTAATAATCAGGAAAAAGAAAGAAAGGAGGTAGACACTGAGGAAGAAATGGTAGAAATTGCCTTGCCACTGTACATACAGGGCAACACCTGTAGTAGTGATGAAAGGCAAAATGTCAAAAACAAAGCTTTTTCATTTTTTCATTTCTTTGATACCCCAATTTATTTTTTCTTTATTTAATTTTTCTAAATTTCTATGTATTCTCTATCTAACCTTTAAACCCATCATTATATTCCATTTTTCTATTAATGGAACCCGGCAATATATTGGGCATTTTGAAGTAATTTTGGACTACAGAGAGGTTCAACTATGGTGGGCAAGGAGCACTTGTGTGAGGTGTCATTAGTGGGGGCACATGTTTGGGAGTTCTCCAGGGCATTTATACAGGTACATAGAAAGGTTTGGATATTTTCATAGTGCGTTCAGTTGTAAATGACAGATGAGAGAATGCTGAATTCCTGACCAGGGGAGCTCTAATCACATTCCCCAATGGAAAAACAACAATCCCCCAACTGCAATGGCAAAGACCAATAAAGATGGATAGTCCAATGATCAGCCCTTGATACTGATGGCACCTCTTATGAGCCTGTGTGCCTGAAATATGAACTAGGCCTATAACTCTGGGGTGCCTAAGAGTTACCTCATGAGAGCCTCCATGTTGCTCAAATATGGCCACTCTCTAAGCCGAACTCAGCATGTAGCTACTTTGCCTTCCCCCCAGCATGGGACATGACTCCTGGGGATGAGCCTCCCTGGCACCAAGGGATTACTACCAAGCACCAGCTGATGATGTAACTACAAAAAGGCCATGAATAAAGAGGTCAACTCAGACTGACAGAATATCTCAGCCTACATGTAATATCAGGTGTTTAAAACTGCTTTTTGACTTTGGATAGAAAGGGAGAAAAGGAAAGGACAAATGAGTTTACATGGCTAAAAGTCTCCAAAAAAGAGTTGGGAGGTCATCAGGGGGTGATGCTTATGCATGCCTCAGCAGGGTACCAGAGACAGCCAAGGTAGATGGAAACCCAGGTACTGGTTCTCCTGAGGGCTGCAGTAACCCACAGGTTCTATGGTGAAGGCAGATAGCTCTGGAGTTCAGGGCCATGTCAGTTGGCCCTACTTTGGAGTTTGTGTTCCTGTGATGGTGTTGGGCTCAGATATAACTTTTCCACACATGCCTCTTCTGTTACTTTTACTGGACCTGTGGTTGGCATTTAGGTTTGTGTATACTCAGGAAATCTGAATCTCTGAACTGTCCATGTGATGGCCAGACCCTGGGCCTCAGCAGACTTGCAGCTCCTACCCTCTGGTTTCCTGGACTTACCTTTGCCAGCTGACAGGGAGGTGAAGAGGGTCAACCACCACACCAGGGAGCCGAGAGTGCCTACAGCTGCAAGCAGGAGAATTGCATCCATCACACATGTGGAATCTAAACCCCCTCTTGAGGTAGAGGGGACTGGATATAGCCATCCCAGGTCCACAAGACAGAGGAACAGGGTATGGATTAGAGTGGACTTACTGGTCTTCTGCTGGGGGACTATTGTGATTAGTAAGGGAGGAGATTGTAGTAGTGATGTGGAGAGGGTGGCCACGGTGGCTGCTGATGGTCAAGAGAGGGAAGAAGAGATATGGTGTGGGGGCATTTTCAAGTTTTGGAGTTGTCCTAGGTGGTGCTGCAGGGATGGATGCTGGACACTGTGTGTCCTGTCGTGGCCCACTGGGTGAACTGGGGGAGAGTGTGGTCTACAATGTGGACCACTGTCCATGTGCTGCAGCGGTTCTCCAGAATGTATTCATCAGGTGCAGTGGATGTGCCACAATGTTGATGTGGGAGTGGTGGTGTGGGGGTGGGGGTGGGGGATATATAGGGACCTTACATTTTTTTAATGTAAAATTTAAAAGAAAATAAAGAAGAAGAAAAAAAATTGCCCCCCCCCCAAAAAAAAATGTGTTTTGAAACCTGGTAGTCAGTATGCTTTTAAAAATTATTCAGTTTCAGAACTTAAAGAAGTTTTAGCTTCCTGTAAAAGAAAAAAAGAGAACATTCCTTGCATAAACTATATTGGTTTCGATTTTATTTAGCTTGGGTGTAATCTCCCTTAGTTTATAAAATATTCATTAAATAAATTAAAATTACATGTACAAAATCTTTAGAGTAATAACAATTGTAAGTTCATGTTAATGAAATTAAGCTAAAGAAGAAAATTGTAGATATATTCTCTTAAATAAAGTAAACCTCTTTGGTTAGTAATTGTAATTTAATAAATGTAAAGTAACTAGTCTATGTGATTATAGTCAACTATAAAGAGTTTGTAAAAGCGTCTTCCAAACTAAAATGTTTAAATGGTTCTAGTTCTAGAAGCCATTGTTAAATAAAAAGCCAGACTGAGTGTATTGATGGCAAAGAATAACTTCGTGATAGTAAAACCTGTCTGAAGGTTACCACAAAATGCATATTTAAATAAATAGTAATGAAAAGTTACCTTAATTCTCTTGGTGTCTTCCATTTTTATTTTAACAATGTAAAATAGTTTTTTTCCTTCTACTACTAAAGTAAAATGCGCACTAGTATCTTCATGGTAAAAGTGTAAAAAATAAAGTCATTTGATACATAATGTGTTGCATTAAAAATGTTTAGAAGATACATAGAAACAAGAGCAAACTTTAACATTGTCAAACTATCTTGTGCATTCAAGCCAGGTCTTGAATGTATTACAGGTTGCCTCTACATGTGAGTTATTGGCTAGGCTAGTCACTGAGCCCTCAAATAGAAATATTTGCTATATCAGCCTCTGGTTATGCTCCTGAAGTTGATGGAAACTATGTTGCAGTTTCAAGCTCCTGCAGCAGCCAATGATGACTCGGTACAGCCAAGTGTATTTTGGATATCAGCTCCAAACTGGCACTGTTCCATAGTACCAGAAAGCACTATGCACCAGGCTGGTAGAAAACTGGAAACTCTCTCTAGGATCAATGATGCTGCAACTTGCTCACTGTATGAAGAACATGCTAAGTGGAGCCATGATTACCAGGATATTGTAAGTAAAACTTAAACACAATTGGCATTATGGCCTGCTCCCATGGAGAGAAAACATATAAAGTATTACAAATTTGAAACTTAAAACTATTAATTGCAACTCAGAATCCTTATACATTAAGTAATACATTAGTTTTAAGTGCTGTACTTTTATCCTGCACTAAATACATGCCTAATAATTATAACATTATCTTTTCTATTCTGGATCAAGAACAAAAGTATATTAGACATGTTAAATTCCTGGTAACTTCATCTTCTAAATAGTCAGCAAACATGTCTACAAAATAAGGTGGCAGTCTTAGCCAGGCTCAGCCAACTTACTATTCTACTGTACTCTATCTTCTGTGTAGCAAAAATGAGGCTTGCTCATTAATAATAGGTCACCTACTGAACATTCAAAATTACCAGAAATTGTACAATTAAAACCAAAATGTAAAAAACTTTATTTTGTAGTTCTGATCACTCCCACAGATAAAAACTAAAAAAAAAAATTTCCAACTTGGTACACTAATTCTGAATGAAACCAACTGCCCAAAAGGTGCCAGTTCACCAGGAGCATCTGACAGAGCACAAGTGCCAGTCATTAAACAACTTGAAATGCATCTTCAAAACAAAGCTAAGTATCTGTTGCAATTTCTCTCTGAAAAAAAAAAAATATATATATATATTTTTACCCAGGATACCCAGGATAACTGCAGGAGGGCCTCACCCCAGGATTCTGCTGTCCAAAAGAAAAACTGCTAAACTTCTAAAAACAGGATCCTGGATGCTACACTGAACATTGACAAGTAACGTAATCAATCAAAACAACAAACAGCCACCCACCTCATAGCTCCAACAATAATTATGCCAAAGCTTAGCAAGTTAAGCTTTGGTATAAGGGGGGGAAATGATGTGGGCTATTGGTGGGAGGCTGTTGTCTCTTCGTAGATAAACTAAGCTGTCTGTGTCCTAACTTGTGGGTGTGGGACAGTAACAGGCTGCAGTCCTGCCCTTGGTGATCATGGCAATGACTCTAGTCCTGGGGAAACAGTTTATCAATGCAAACTCTATAAACTTTAAATGTTCAGGGAAAATGCAAATCAAATGTGCTAAAAGCTAATCTAGAATATATAAAGTCCATGCTAAAAGCTTACATAGGATGTAGAAGATATATGCTAACTCAAGCTTATTGAGCACTGAAACAAAAGAACCATTTGGCACTTCCTCTCTGTATAAAAGGAGGTCAAAATTCTTGCTTGGGGCTCAGATTTTGGAATCTGAGGAGCTCTGAGCCTGGCCAGTCATAAATAAATCATTTTTCCTTCCCAAAAATTATTCCTGAGTCTTGGTCTTTCTATTTGCAAATAATTGAACCTCTCTCGGCATCTACAACAATAACAGATGTAAATAATCTAAATATTTTGAAGAACCAAGTAAAGGTGCTTTATGGTATCAGTCAGGCTCAAACATTTCAGAACTTCCTGAACCAGGTTATTTAACTGAATATGAAGACAACTAGTTTGATTTAACTTTATGCTTTCAGTTGTGATTATTTTTCTATATCAGTTTATCGTATAAACTTTCATAATTTTGTTCAATTTCTTTATCATCCTCAAGACAGATGTCTTTTCTTTTCTTTTTTAAGATTTATTTAATTTATTTCTCTTCCCCCCCACCCTCGTTGTCTGTTCTCTGTCTATTTGCTGCATCTTCTTTTTCCAGTTAAGTTGTTGTCAGCAGCATGGGAATTGTGTTTCTTTTTGCTCCATCATCTTGTTGTGTCAGCTCTGTGTGGGTGGTGTCATTCCTGGGCAGGCTGCACTTTCTTTCGCCCTGGTGGCTCTCCTTACAGGGTGCACTCCTTGCACATGGGGCTCCCCTACATGGGGGACACCCCTGTGTGGCAGGGCACTCCTTGCGCGCATCAGCACCATGCATGGGCCAGCTCCACATGGGTCAAGGAGGCCTGGGGTTTGAACCACAGACCTCCCATGTGGCAGATGGATGCCCTAACCACTGGGCCAAGTCCACTGCCCAGATGTCTTCTCTTAAGACAGGTCATAAAAATGAAAATAAGATGGAAGTTGGACTCTCTCTAGTGGACCTAGACTAAAAATAAAAAATAAAAATAATGGAGACAAAGGACAACCAGCAAGATGCAGGGGAGTATGGAGCTCCTAGAGTCAGGTTCCGCTACAGGGCAATTAGTAAACACCCAGAGCTATCTGGAGCTAACTGAAACACCTCTTTGGGAACTCTAGGAGACCAGAAGAGCATCCTGCCACATACTTGAAGGAATGGAAGGAGTAGACTGTCCATCTGCAGAGAAGATTCATAAGTAGAGCGTTCCACACAACAGAGACCAGTGCCCTTCCTCCACTGGAGGCACAAGCCTCCTCACTGGAAATGAAAGCTCCACTCCTCAAAAATGGGGGAGGAAGAAATGGTTGGGTACCAACTTCAGCTACTGATGAGTAAATAAAGCAGGCTAAAGTATAAAACTAAGAAAAGCTGAAGTTTGAACCTCTCCAAGTCAGTAAGAGGCTGGTAGCCACCATCTTAACTCTGCACCTATTACAAGGGGAAGGAGGGTGGACTGAAAATCACAGTGCTGGTGGGGACCAATTTCTTTCCATCCAGATCAGATTGTAGGTCTATCCTAAGTCCTATCCCCACCTCTGGGAGGGAGGAAGCAGGGGGACCTGTGCCAGCCTCTCTGGGAAATTACCAGCCAAGCTGTGGAGGCCAGTGATTGTCCTACTTTGGCAGCACAAGTTGCCCTAGGAGCTATTCTGTGCCTGGAATTGGAATCTCTATTTCCCCAAAACAGGGGAGGAAGAGATGGTTGGCCACTCATTTTGGCTACTGATTAGTAGACTCAGCTGGCTAAGGTATAACCCTAGGAACAGCTAGGGTGTAATCTGCCCAAGTTGGAAAGAGGCTGGTAGCTGCCATTTTGACTCCACCCCCAGCCTTAGGGGAAGCCAGGACCAAAAATCACAGTGACAGTAGGAATTTGTTTCATTTACTCACCTAGGTCTGAAGCCCTAGCCTAGGCATCAGCCCCACCTCTGGCAGGGAGGAAGTCAGAGGGCCCTGCACCAGCCTATCCAGGAAACTGCAGGTAACATTGGCTGGCACAGATTGAATAATTGGAAATCTACCAAGGCAACAACTGTCATCTTTGACCCACACTGCATAAATTGCTGCCCACACCTGCAGCTCCATCCCACACCCAGGCAGGGGAGAAAGTGGTGTGAAGCCTCATCAATCTCTCTGGACAACTGCAGTCTAAGCCAGCACAACTTGGATTATTCCACCAGCAGTAACTCTGTCCTGCCCATGGCGAAGGAGAAAGTTGGGAGAAGCTTCAGTGGTACCTGAGACAATGAGGGCAGCTTGAGCCTCCATGGCTTATAACACTAACTACATCCTTGGCTTCTACTGCACAACCTGCAATGGAGAAAGGGTAGGGAGGCCTAAACTAAAGAGAAAAACTGCACCCAGAATAAATACTTTAGTAAGCCAGATGCCAAGACACCAACAAAAAATTGAAATCTACACCAAGAAACAGGAAGATATGGCCCAGTTAAAGGATCAAGATAAGCTTCCAGATGATGTAAAGTAGTTGAAACAACTAATCATAGATGTTCAAACAAATCTCCTTAATAAATACAATGAGATGGCTAAAGAGATTAAGGATATTAAGAAGAAATTGGATGAGCACAAAGAAGAATTTGCAAGCATACAGAGAAAATAGCAGATCTTTAGGGAATGAATGGCACAATAAATGAAATTTTAAAAAAATATTGGAATCACATAGTAGCAGATTTGAGGAGGCAGAAGAAAGGATTGGTGAACTTGAAGAAATGACCTCTGAAAGTAACATACAAAAGAACAGATAAAGAAAAGAATGGAAAAAATTTAACAAGCTCTCAGGGAACGTATAGACAGCAAAAGATGTGCAAACATACATGTCATGGGTGTCCCAGAAGGAGAAGAGAAGGGAAAAGGGGCAGAAAGAATATATGAAGAAATAATGGTAGAAAATTTCCCAACCCTATGGAAGGACATAAGTATCCATGTCCAAAAAGCACAATATACTCCCATCTGAAAAAATCTGAATAGACCAACTCCAAGACACATACTCAACAGAATGTCAAATGCCAAAGACAAAGAGAATTTCAAGAACAGCAAGGCAAAAGCAATGCATAGCATATAAGGAATACCCAATAAGATTAAGTGCTGAGTTCTCACCAGAAACCATGGAGGCAAGAAGACAGTAGTATGATATATTTAAGATACTACAATAGAAAAACTTCCAGGCAAGAATCTTATATCTGGCAAGGCTGTCTTTCAAAAATGAGGGTAAGATTAGAATATTCTCAGATAAACAGAAACTGAGAGAATTTCTAACCAAGAGACCAAATTATCAGGAAATGCTGAAGGGTGTGCTAGAGCCTGAAAAGAAAAGACAGGAGAGAAAGAACTGAAAGAGAATCTAGAAATGAAGATTACATCAATAAAAGTAAGCAAATGTGTCAAAAGAATGGAGAAAATAAAATGACAGACAAAACTCAAATATGAATAAACTTAACCAATAATGTAAAGCACTTGTATTCACAAAAGTGCAACTCAATGTTAAAAGAAATAAAAAGTCTTAAATAACTGGAAGAACATTTCATGTTCATGGATTGGAAGACTAAATACCATAAAGATATCAATTCTACTCATTGATATACAGATTAAATGCAATCCCAATAAAAATTCCACCAGCACTTTTTTAAAAATTGAAAACATGATTATCAAATTCATTTGAAAGAGTAAGGGGTCCTGAATAGCTGGAAACATCTTAAAAAGGAAAAGTGAACTCTCATCTCCAGACTTTAAATTATATTACTTAGTTATAGTGGTAAAAACAGCATGGTACTGGTATAAAGACAGACACATAGGCCAATGGAATCACACTGATGTTTCAGAAACAGACCCTCACATGTAGGGTCAAGTGATTTTTGACTAGTCTGTCAAATCCACACAGCTTGGGCAAAACAGTCCTTTCAACAAATAGTGGTGAAAGAACTGGATTTCCATAGCCAAAAGAAGGAAAGAGGACCCTTATCTCACACCTTATTCAAAAGTTAACTCAAAATGGATCAAAAGCCTAAATATAAAATCAAGAACCATAAAATTTCTAAAGGAAAGTGTAGGGAAATATCTTCAAGACCTGGTAGTAGGTGGTGGATTCTTAAAAGAGGTAGGAGGAGGACTAAGATGGACTACTGATGTTTTAATTAGCTTTAATTTAAAAGTGTGGAAATGTATAGAGTGGATGGTACCAAACAGTGAGCATCAGCTACTTTATAAATCAGGATGCAACTGAAAATGATAGTCTAGGGATGTAAATGTCAATTGGAAGAATGCTAGAGAATAATCTAAGAACTGAATAGCACAATAAACCAAGAGGTGGATGAGAATTGTGGTTGATGGTACAGATGCAAAAGTGTCCTTTGCGAGCTAGAGTAAATGTACATCACTACTGCAGGGTGATGGGAATGTGGAGAAGCATGGGAAAAATACAACTGGAGTGACCAATGGACTGTGGTTAGGAGTAATAATGTAGTATGCTTGCATCTATGCCAAAGATGTACTGTGTGGATAACAGGGCAATATGGAGAATGTGTGTCAAATGTACACTTTGGTTATGGTAACAGTCAGATGATATTATTTTATCTGTAACAAATGTTCCACCACAGTGTGGTGTGTTGATAGATGGATGTTGTTTGGGAATTCTGCACATGTGAATGATTGCTTTAAAAGTTTACAACTTCTGTCATAAAAAATATATTTAAAAAATAATAATAGGGTGGGTTGGGTGAAAATACACCAAATGTAAGATAGGAACTATAATTAGTAGGAAGATTTTGACAATATTCTCCCATAATCTTTAACAAATGTCTCATGGCAATGCAAGGTGTTGGTGGAGGGTTGATGTATGGGACCCCTGTATAATGCTATGCATGTTTGCTTTGTAAGGTCACAATTTTTACTATACACTTACTCTGTATGTTCATACAAAAATGATATAGGGAAACGGACTTTGGCCCAGTGGTTAGGGCGTCCGTCTACCATATGGGAGGTCCGCGGTTCAAACCCTGGATCTCCTTGACCCGTGTGGAGCTGGCCATGCGCAGTGCTGATGCGCGCAAGGAGTGCCGTGCCACGCAAGGGTGTCCCCCGCGTGGGGGAGCCCCACGCGCAAGGAGTGCGCCCGTGAGGAAAGCCGCCCAGTGTGAAAAGAAAGAGCAGCCTGCCCAGGAATGGCGCCGCCCACACTTCCCGTGCCGCTGACGACAACAGAAGCGGACAAAGAAACAAGACGCAGCAAATAGACACCAAGAACAGACAACCAGGGGAGGGGGGGAATTAAATAAATAAATAAATCTTTTAAAAAAATGATATAAAAATAATAATAATAGGGTGGGTTGGGGGAAAATACTTTGGTTAGTAGTAATATTTTGACAATGCTCTTTAATCGTTAGTTTAAAATGTTTAACAACAATGCAGGGTATTCGTGGCGGGGTGAGTTATGAGAGTCCTGTATGATGCTCTATGTTTGTTTGTTTTGTCAGTTCACAACTATTACTGTACACTTATTGTTTATGTAAAAAAAAAATGGACACTCTGACTTGGAGAGAGGATCATACCCATAAACTACTCAGCTGTGTAACCCACTCTAAGGGTACAAAGTGTAACATAACTGCCAGCCAATGAACCTCACTGCAACCAAGAAATAAATGTGAGCTATGAAAAGGGAAAATGGAAGAAATCAACTGACTAAACTTACTCAACCACCTGACTGGAAATCATTGGTAGTGATCAGAGTGTTTTGATCAAGTTTCAATGATATCCTAAATTGCATGGTCTTTTTTTCTTTAAACAGTAATTTTTAAAGAATTACCATTTTCTTTTCCTACTTTTAACAATAAAATATTCAGTGTCCTACAATAGCAATCATCCTTATTATCACTTAGGAACTCTCTATGAAATTATTAAACCTACTTCCACTTCCTCAAGGCAATATGTATGTCAATGCAAATTAGCTCCTGGTATCACTCAGTAATCATTCAGAATCTGATTCACTATTTTGTATATAATGGCCATATCCCAGTGCTTGCTCAGTATAATGAAGCAAAAATAGGTGATGATGGCAGAGATAGAATTTGCCCTCTTCCCTAGTTTGAATGCATCTACCAGCACTACCATCTGTGGTCTCACACATTCCTTTTTCATAAGCATTATATCTTAAACAACAGTGTTTCTGAAATGTCAACTCATTTTTTTCTGGGGGATTTCTTTAATATCTTTCCACATAATGTATTATTTAATTAACCATATAATATTAACAATAAGCAATAATATTAATAACATTTTACAGTTATTATATATTATTACCTGAGTATTACAAACAAATTTATATAAACTGTCTCTGAATTAAGGATTTTATATTTATTATCTCCTTTAATTTTCTCACAGCTCTTATCTAAGATCACCAAGTTTGGAGTAATTGTGACACTTGAACACAGATCTGCTGATATCAGGGTTGTCTTTTAATGATTGTCAAATAATGCCTCCTTATTAATTTGAAGTATTTTTATGTCATTTTATCAGTCAGCCGATTTCTCATATTTTGCATCAGCACCCCTTTGGCTGATCTGTGTTCAAGTGTCACAATTACTCCACACTTGGTGATCTTAGATAAGAGCTGTGAGAAAATTAAAGGAAAAATAAATATAAAATCCTTAATTCAGAGACAGTTTATATAAATTGATTTGTAATACTCAGGTAATAATATATAATAATAAAATGTGTTGGTAAGTATAGCTCGAGAAAGTCAAATAGGGGAAAAAACAAATTAGGACTAAATTACTGATCATATCAACAGTGATTATAATTTTAATAGATTTTAATGAAATTTAAATGTTAAATACTGCTATAAATTTTTGAATTAAAAATATTTGATAAAGAGAAATGTGATTATTTTATTTCATATTGTTAATTATCTTCAATGTATCTTATTCCTGGGTTTTATATTTTACCCTTTTAAAATATTTCCTTTATGCCAACACAGTTTAAATGTAAGGAAAATCTAGCTTTCATTAATTTAATTATGTATTTTAATACACTTATTAATATAGGTTTTGGTGTTTTGTCACATCAACACTGTGGGTATATCTGGACAACATTATTGCTGTCATGAAAATATAAACCCAATCTTCAAAATTAAATTTCCCCAATCTTTTCTATTTACCTGTACATATAAATATTCATAAATAATCAAATTTATCAGTGTGGAATTCATTATTTTATGTGTCTATGATATTTGTCTGGTGTCTTTTAAATATGACACATTCATATTAAGTTAAGTATGTGTGGCATTATATTTCTGTAAAGATGTACCTTTGCAGTTTTTAGAAAAGTATTCCGTAGCTATTGTCATTGACTTGTTGGTTTTTTTACTTTTATTTTTTCAGGACCCTCTGAGCTAATCAGCTCCTCATCTCCTGTTCTGAAGGCTCTTTGTCCTGCCTCAAGGCTGCCACCCAGGGCACCGCCGGCCCACAGACCTGGCTGCAGGGGTGAGACCGTCCTGGATGCCCTCCGTCCCCCTGTTCTGGCCTTCTTTGCCCCTGCCTGGAACAACACGCAAGGAGAACCTGGGCATTTATAATCTATACTGGGGAACGCAAGTGTCTGTAGCCCGCACCCCAGGCCCGCCGAGGGTGACGCTGCAAGTGCGTGCACTGCGGCGGGGCCAAGGGCGAGAGGCTGGGGGCGCAGATCGCTCCCGCGGGCGCCAGAAACCAATGCACCCCAACCGCATGCAGCGCCACGCGGGCGCCCCAGCTCCACTTTCTCCCAGAGGGGGCACCCAAGCCCGTCCTGGGGCAGGGAACCGGGCGCGTGTGGGCAAGAGGAAGAAAGGCACCTCCCTCCGCGCCCTCCCCCCAAAATAAAACCCCAGAAAACAATAAAAACGGGGAGTCAACGGGACTAGATCCAACAGAGCCCAGCAAAGCTGAGCAGCCCCTTCGTGGGGCGGGGGCAGGCCCAGCCCTGGGGGCTGTGGAGGCCGAGCCGGGCTGGAGGTGGGGCGGGGGGAGCCCGGAACCCTCAGCTGGGGCCGCGGTGGGATCGGGACAGATGGCGGCGTCCAGCCTCCCCTCACTTCTGGAGCTCCCCCACTCTGCGGGGGCGCCCGGCCCCTGAGCCCTCGGTCGCGCCGCAACGGCTGCTCTCCCGCCTCCCACCCCCAGCCCGGGCAGGGCGGAAGCGGCCGCTTCGCGAGGTGCCGAAGCTCCGCGGGGGCGCGTCCTCCCCACTGGCGCCTTCCCCGGGTCCGCCTCCCGCGAGGCGCCGGCGGTGCGGGAGAAGGAGTGCGGGCGCCCTCCCCCTCCCATCGCCCGCGCAGTGGGGCCTGGGAATAAAGCCGCAGGCGGCGCTGCAGCCTGGGACCGCTGGCCGAGGGGCTGTGCGCGCGCGCGGGCGCGGGCGTGGGCGCGGACTCACCCTCCGCCACGCCGGGAGCAGATATGGATCTAGATTTGTTGATTTTTAAAAAACCATTTATAATTTATTCCATCTTATCAAAACCTCAACTTTAAAAAGTTTAAATTTTCAAAACTGTAAACAATATATTTTTATATTTAATTACCTGTCCGCCACTATAGTTTATTGTATATAAGAATGAAATTACAACTTTTTTGAAATAAAATTTATATACATATTTTTAAACCACCTTACTGAGTTTGAAAAGGTAAAGTTCATGGAATAAAGTATCAATGCTAGTTTATTTCCAAGTTTATCTTTCATTGTCTCCACTCCAGACCTGAATCAACTGATTCTCCAAAGAATCCCATATAATTTTTGTAGATAAAGTTCCTTAGAAACCGAGATTTAGGCTTTGAAAGTATTTTTTCAGTTGGAAGATCAATCCTTTTAGGTCCTTTCAAGACATACATTATATAGGCATGTGCAATCATAGCCAGCATCATAGCTTCAAAATATACAAAGCATAAATCAAGTCAAAACTAGGAGACAAAAGAAATACACAATACTAACAAGAAACCTTAAACCTACCTTTTTTTTAGTATGTTTTTTTTAAATTATTTTTTTCAATATGCATAGATCACAGAGATCTCAAGATACATGGAGAAGTCTCATATCAAGCCCAACTCCGTATCACTCAGGAGCACAAATTCCAAGGTAGTGCCCACTGGCCAGACACTGAACTCCAGAGCCATCTGTCCTGACCGTAGGACCTGGTAAACCTACTTTCATTCATAGCTTTTGGAATACACAAATAAAAACTAAATGAGTCTATGAAATATGAGAAAGGTATGCGTAATACATTTTTGTCTAGTTGTCATAAATATAATACTGCACCTAATGTTATAATAGTCACTTTTTCAAAATCACATAGAAGATTTATGAAAAGTATACATTTGTTGCAGGTTAAAGAAATCATTGACAAATTTCAAAATATTCAAAAATCCAAAATATATATCAACTACAATGGAATAAAGCTAGATATGTATAACATGATTACAGTCATACATACTTACTCTAGCTTCCTGAGTGTTCACTATTAATTCTATAGGACAGAAATCTCTATATAATAGTAAAATACGAGCTAACTCCCTGAATGGAAACTAAAAGAACATGGACAAGAAAGCAAAATCCACAACAAAATGTGAATTGAAACTAGAGAGAACTTAAATGAATAATACTTCATAAAAGGGAGAATCAATCCATGTATATGATGAGGTTTAACTTTTGTAAAATCAATCAATATAGTTGTCTACATTAGCAGAAGTAAAACAGAAAAACCTGTTATCTCAATAGATGTGGAAAGCATTTGACAAAATCCAGCCCAAATGATGAAAAAACATTTTAAAAGCCTAGAAATAGACAACCCTTAATCTCACAAAGAATGCCTATAATAAAACTTGTTTCCAACATTATAAGCAATGTTGGGATTTTGAAAATTTTCCACTTCATAGTCTATATAGGAATGACTGCTACTATCATTGCTATTTAATTTGTACTATTGTGACTCAAACGTACAAGAAATTAAGACAAGTAATAAATGGCATATAAAAAGGAAGACATAAAATTGTCATTATTTCCAAATAACATAACTGTACATCTAGAAATTTCAAAATCTATAATCTAGTAGATTTAATAACTCATTAAAAATTGGCTGGAAGGTCAATAATGAGTCATTTGTATCTCTATATTCTGGAAATAAATAAAAGATTAAAGAAGGTACTGTTTACAACACCAACGAAACTATCAAATAATGGTCATAAAACATTTTTAAAACCCTTATGTTGGCAACTACAAAGCGTTACTGAAAGAAGTTAAAGAAACGTTAATATCATATAGAATATAATTGTTAAAATTCCATTAACTGATGTGATATGTAGCCATAATTGGAATTGGATTTTGTTTGCAGAATATTAGACATGGTTTATTCTATATGATAGACACTTTTCCAACAAAAAATATGAAAACATGTCCTCTCAATGTGCAAATGATTTTAGTTTCCTGACCTTCACAGCATAAGTCAGCCTTCTAAGAGTAAGGTAATTACATTTTTTATATCCTAGTATTGAATTTCATAAATGCTGCCTTTGGTACTTTAGTATCCTTATCTAGAAAAGTTTCAACCTTAAGAAATTTATGCTTACTTAACTTTATCCTTCTTCCTGCAACTGGTAAAAGGACAACCCATGTTTGTTATGGCCCAGTATATGTTAAAATTTATACAAGCAAGTAGTTTATGAATATCCTGAGCCTATTGTAATAAAAACAACAATCCTGGCCCTGATCAAGAGATTGGAGTGAGAGATTATCTCCCTGCAGAATTTTGAAAAACTAGCAAGGACCGAAAGAAACAGCTTTCTTAAAGGTCCAGAAAACAGTTAACTGACTTCAGTAACAGGGTAAGCACTAAATAAGGTAAAAAGCAACTAAAAAGTGGTAGCATCTCTTGGCACGATGACTCTCACCTCCCCCACCCCTCACCTGCTAGTCTTGGAGTTGTCCTGTTTTCTCTCCCTATGAATCCATCAAGGTTCTGGAGGCAACATAGCAACTCTCATGCACACATTGGAGGCATGTATGTCTGGCCCAATCTGCGTAGCACTGGTTTGAGAGACCCTCTATCACACAACTTTAACTAAGAGTGAAAGGAAATTTAGACAGCTTTTCTTTGGAAAACTGTCGGAGAGCAATCAAGATGTGGTGGGGTGGGGGGTATATGGGGACCTCATATTTTTTTAATGTAACATTTAAAAAAAAATAAAGAAGAAGAAAAAAAAGATGTGTTGCCTTGGGCAGTAGATAGCTGGCCATAGAACATATAGTGCAGGGCCCAGGACTGAGGAAACTTATTCCTAGCAAAGGAAGACATCCCTAACCATGTAAATGAGGGACTTCCTAGAGCCCCACACACATGCCTGAGACAAGATGCATGTGCAGAAAAGTGTCAGTGTAACCCTTATTCTTTGGCCTCAAGCTATTCTTCAAACCTACTGTATGGATAAACACTGAAGGAATGCCTTTGCTCAGGTCAATCTGCAAAACTGTGAAAGGCCTTTTCTTTCTTTTTTTTTACACCTCTCCTCCTTCTCCTCTTTCTCCTCCTCCTTTTTATCCTTCTTCTTCTTTTCTTGTTAGCTTCTGGTATTCAAGGAAATCTCTGAATACAACCTGAACACAAGCTTAAGGGACAGATGCTTCACAGTCTGAATTCCACTAATAATATGTTAAAATATCCAAATGCCCAGGCTTCAACAAAAGGTTGTAACATATACAATGATACAGAAAATGAAAGTCAAGAAACAGGATATTAAATTAATAGAAACCATCAATGAGTAGGACATGATCAAGGACACACTAGAGAAGTTCTTTTAAAAACTGTTCCTAAATATGCCCAAAGAGCTAAAAGAAAACCCATATAAAGAAGTAAAGAAAATCAGGAAAAGATAGGTGAGCTCAAACGGATATCAACTGAGAGATGGAAATTATGAAAAGAAATAACACAAAGCTGAATAACACAGTAACAGATATTTCAAATTCTTTGGAGGTGTCCAACAGGTGATTGGGGTTTAAAGAAGACGGAGTCAGAGAAGTTGAGGAAGAGACAACTGAAATCATTCTCTATGAGGAATAGAAGGGAAAAAATGAGCAACCACAAAAAAACTAAGCAGAGCCTAAGAAACCTGTGGGGAACCATCACTCAAACCAATATGTGCGATGAGGCAGTTCCAGGTGGAGAAGAAAAAGAAAAGGGAAAAAATCATCACAGAAATAGTGGTTGAAAACTTCTCAAAGTGTCACTTATCTTTTTAAGTGTGTTTTCCCTCTACTCTTTTTCTTTTTCCATATGTAAAATGTCCAATCCATTTCCAAAATAATGACAAATGTTAAGTGTAATAGAAAATTAAATTAAGAAACCATTCAGCTTCATTCTTTACATACCATGAATAGAACATCATGTGGACAAGTTTATAGTGATTGTTAACCTGCAGTACAGTGGACTTATAACATTTTGTCCCCTTTTCAGTGAGACAGTAAAAATACTCATCTATCATTGCTGTTATTAACTGTTTATTTTATTTTTGATGGTAATATTCTATCCTTGAGATACTATTGCAACTAAATGGGCTTTACTACCTTGGCTTTAGTAGGTATAGAAGATAATAGGTTTATTGCTGTAATGTGTTAAACATTATATGCTAGTAGAAGTTGGTTTGTTTTAGGTGGAAAGTATTCACTGATTTTCCATTTTGAATATGTTTGGACTAAACCTACAATGAAAAAATTAAAATGTATATAAATGAACAGTGGAGGAACAATTGAGATAGTAGTTGGAATTAGATGAGATAAAAGTGTTTGAATAGAACTTTTAGGAATAATGCTTTCATAAGTTGTCGAGCTGCCTTTTTCTCTTCTTTTCTTTTTTTGAATTTGAAATAAATTTTGAATTAAAAAATGAAAGAAAGATATATACATATACCAGAGGCTCAGCACACTCCAAACATGATATTCTGAAATAGACCCATGTCATGACATATTTTAATCACCATTTTGAGTGCAAAAGATAAAGAAAGACCTATATAGCCACAACAGAGAAGGAAGCAGTACATCATAAGCAAGGAAGCCTCAGTTAGATTTATTGCCAATTTCTCATCAGAAACCATGGAAGCAAGAAGGCAGTGGGAAAAAAATACAATGCTGAAAGAAAATAATTGCCAACTGAGAATATTACACCTGGTGAGAAAATCTTTCATTTTGTTTTTGGTGTTTAACTCCACTTTTTACTTCCAAAATGATTGTAAAGGAAAATTTATAAAATGCAATGATAAAACAGTGGTTTTAGACTCAATATATAGCACATAATTTTTGAAAAGAACTACATACAGGTGGGGAATGGAGGGATATAGGAAAATACTTTGTATGTATCATTGAAGTTTAGTTGGTATCTAAGCTAACAAGAATTTTATAAGTTTAGGATATTAAATTTAAGTCCCATAGTAACTCTAAAGAAGATATCAGAGAATATTCAATCTCACAGATAAAGAACTGGGAATACACCTAGCAAAGTGAAGGGGCATAAGAGTATGAGGAGTTATGCATATTGGGTGTGGAGTTTCTCTTTTGGGAGATGGGAAGGTTTTTGTAATGGAATGTTGGTGAAGGTAAAAAAGGTTAAAAATATTTGAGATTGCCCTGTATGATATGCTTAGGAGTGGTCGATATGGTAAAGTCTATGTTGCATATATATTCTTAGAATTAAAAAATCAGAATGAGCATCTAAGGACACAATGACAATAAACTGCAATATGTGATCCTGGATAGTACCTAATAAGGAAAGAGAGGGAACAAATAAGGACATTAGGGAACATGTGAAAAAATTGGAATACAGATTGCAATCTTTATATCAATGATCCATTTCTTGAAATTAATAAACTGCATATAGCATGGTTACTTAAGTGAATATCCTGGTTCTTAAGAAATCTATGTGGCACTATTAAGTTCAAGAAGCATGATGTACACAACCTAAACTCACAAGCTCAGTAAATGGATTGATAAATGTATAGAAGAAAGAATGATACATGGATAGGAAGATAGATAGAGGGATTGATAGATTAATGGACACAGGATGATATGGCAAAAGTGGCAAAACATTAAAATTGATGGATATGAGTATGTGGATGGATAGGGATATATTGGAGGGTTTTGTATGGGTTTTGTATTTTTGTAACTGTACTATAAGTTTGAAGGTATTTCAGAATAAAAAGTTAAAAAAATTAGTAATCTTAGTAAAACTCTGAATGTGCAATGACTGAAATATATCCTTATATTCTCAGATTTTCTGTAATTGATGACATTGCCATGTTTCTTTTAAAAATAAGTTTGTTACTATCTGGATCATCTACACAGATCTTTCCTTGGAAAGATATCACTGTCTAATTATATATTCAAGTAACATGTTACAAGGGCCAGGGGTAAAGTTCTGGTTGTTTACTTATTGGTGCCTTTATTTTATGCCATCTCTTGAGTTATATTTAAATGGATATTTATATGTAGCAATACTGGACAAGGTGAGTCCAGTATGTAGATCCACTAATATTTAATCCCTAGAGTCATGACACAATTTTAATAGTGTTTTAACACTCATTCATTTTTAATTATTGCTACAATATGATTTTTATTTGCATATTTTTTATTTCTGAAGCTCTATATTCAAATTTCCAAGCTTATGGGGATTTTTTTCATTTGTTTTTAGTATTTTTTTATTAGAGAAGTTGTGAATTTACAAAACAGTCATGCACGTGTGGAATTCCCATACACCACCCCCCTACAAAAACACTACATTGTTGTGGAACATTTCTTACAGATTATGAGATATTATAATCAGACTATTACAACTAACTATGGTCTATAGCATACATTTGATATATATTTCCATATGCCCCTACTATTAACACAGTACATCTTTGGCATTGATGAAGAATATTGCAGTATTTCTGTTAATTATAGTCCATAGGTTACATTAATTGTATTTTTCCCATGCTTCTCCATATTTTTACCACCCTGCAATAATGATGTAATTTTTTCTAGTTCATAGAAGAACATTATTTTATTTGTGCTATTAACCACCCACTCATTTGTACTATTAACTCATCCACTTCTGAGTGCACTAAGTTATTCACCCCTTAAATTCTCTAGCATTCTTTCAATTGAAATTTACATTAGTAGGCTATCTTTTTCAGCCACAATCACATTTTTAAGTCTCATTTTATATTTATCATTTCCAAATCACAGGGAAAGGAACTTGAATAATTTATCAATAGTTTCCTAAATGCCTTAGAGATACCTCACTAAAAACTAG
Organism: Dasypus novemcinctus; assembly: GCF_030445035.2. Taxonomy (NCBI): domain Eukaryota; kingdom Metazoa; phylum Chordata; class Mammalia; order Cingulata; family Dasypodidae; genus Dasypus; species Dasypus novemcinctus. Next base: position 105,692,261 of record NC_080687.1, on the reverse strand, counting down.
TATCTAATGTAATGGGAGACATTTGCAGAATGTAATATTGTAGTGAAGCAATGAGGTTGATTGTTACAGACATCACAATCAAACTTAAACACCAGCTGTGTTAGTTACTATAATGCATTACCATCAACTCTATCCATTCCCACTTTTGCAGTCAAGTGTGTGTTCTTTAACAAATTAATTTATTGTTGCATATTAATAAAGTATAAATCCATCCAAAGTGTACAAACAATGGTATTCAGTATGATCACATCGTTGTTTATTCATCACTGCAATCATTTTAAGAGCATTATCATTATTCCAATAATAATAATAAACAAAAATCAAATGAACAAACATACAGAAAACTTCATTTATGCTAAATCTCTTTATGCTATCCCTCCTGTGCACAGTGCTATGCTGATTCCATGTCTCAAGCTTATTTGTATTTATATTTTGTAAGGACAGTCATATATGTAGTATCACCCATATTCATATTTTCCATGAGAATACACTATGTCATACAGTCCCATGTTAAATTTTTTCTTTACTTCTTATAATATACATGATCTAAGACTTTTCCTTTCAATCACTGTCATACCTAAATATAAATAGCTCTGCTAATTACAAACATTATGATGCACTATCACCATTTATAGTCATTTCCAAAAATTTACGTGCAACATTTATAGCAACTCTGCAGAGATGAACTAACCATCCACTTTCCATTTTTTTACCCTCATTCTATATTCTGATGATGTATATTCTAATTATGAACTCCATGATTTTACATGATACATTTATTTCATGATAGCACAATCATAGACTATTCTTTTTTGTGTTCCTTCCTTCACTCAACATAATGTCCACCAGGCTCATCCATGTTGTCATATGTCTCACAACTTTTTTTTTTACCACCTCATAATATTCCATCATGTCTATATACCATAATTTATATATCCATTCATCAGTTGTTTCCAGCTTTTGGCAATCATGAATAATGCTGCTATGAACAGCACTGTACAGATGTCTATCCATGTCACTGCTCTCAGGCCTTCTGGGTAGGTACGTAGGAATGGTATTGTCAGGCCACATGGCAAGTATATTCAAATTCATTAGGAACTGACAGTCAACGACAATGGCCATACGATGCTACATTCCCACCAACAGTGAATCAGGGTTTCTAACTCTCCACATTCTCTCCAATATTTACAGTTTTCCAACTTTTTAATAGTGGCCAGTCTAATAGGTGCAAAATGATATTGCATTGTACTTTAGATTTGAATTTCCCTAATCACTAGTGTTGAACATTTTTCATGTGTTTCTTCACCATTTGCATTTCTTCTTTGGACAGTTTTCAAGTCTTTTGCCCATTTTTTAATCACATAGTTTGTCTTTTTATTGTTGAGTTGTATGATTTCTTTATATATCGTGAATATTAACCCCTTATCAGATATGTGATTGCAAATCTTTTTTTACCATTGAGTCAGCTGCATTTTCACCCTGTGGACAAAGTCCTTTCAGGTGCAAAAGTGTTGAATTTTGAGGAGGTCTCATTTATCTATTTCTTTTGTTGCTCATGCTTTGGATGTAAGGTTTAAGAAACTACCTCCTACCACAAGATCTTGAAGGTGTTTTATCTACATTTTCTCCTAGAAGTTTTATTGCTGTTTTTATATTTAGATCCTTCATTTTAGTTAATTTTTGTATAAGGTGTGAGATAGGGGTCTTCTTTCTTTCCTTTGGATATGGATATCCAGGTCTCCCAGCACCATTTTTGAATAGACTGTTCAGGCTGAGCTGGTTGGGCTTAACAGCCTTGTCAAAAATCACTTGACTCAGTCTCTTGAGTTCTCAATTCAGTTTCATTGGTCAGTCTGTCCTTATGACAGTGTCATGATGTTTTTGTTTGTTTTTGTTTTTTTTACCACTGTAGCTAAGTAATCTGCTTTAAAGTCAGGAAGTGAGAGTCCTTCAACTTTGTTGTTCTTTTTCAAGACATTTTTGGATATTTGGGGTCCCTTAAACTATCAAACTTGTTTATTGACTTTTTGATTTCTGAAAAAAAGACTTGTGATTTTTGTTGGGATTGCTTAGAATCTGTAAATCACTTTGGGTAGAATTGACATTATAATGGTATTTAGTCTTCCAGTCCATGAACATGGAATGTCTTCCATTTCTTTGTCTTCTTCAGTTTCTTTTAGCAGACTGGCTTATTTCACTCAACCTAATGTCTTCAAGATTCATCAATGTCATTCTTTCTTAACATTGAAGTAATATTTCATTGTATGCATATACCACAATTTGCTTATCTAGTCATCTGTTGATGGACACTTAGGTTGCTTCCAACTTTTGGCAATAGTGAATAATGACCTACCCTCTGTTTTCTTGGACTTACCCTGGCTAGCTGACAGGGAGGTGAAAAGGGTCAATCACCACACCAGGGAGCCAAGAGTGCCTACAGCTGCAAGCAGAATTGCATCCATCATCCATGTGGAATCTAAACCCCCTCTTGATGTAGAGGGGGACTGGACATAGCCATCCCAGGTCCACAAGATGGAGGAATAGAGTATGGATTAGAGTGGACTTACTGGTGTTCTGCTGGGGAACTATTGTGATTAGTAAGGGAAGAAATTGTAGCAGTGATGTGGAGAGGGTGGCCACGGTGGCTGCTGATGGTAGGGATATGGAAGAAAAGATATGGTGTGGGGGCATTTTCAGGATTTGGAGTTGTCCTGGGTGGTGCTGCACAGATGGATGCTGGATGTTGTGTGTCCTGCTGTGGCCCACTGGGTGGACTGGGGGACAGAGTGGACTACAATGTGGACCACTGTCCATGTGGTGCAGTGGTGCTCCAGAATGTATTAGCCAGGTTCAGTGGATGTGCTACAATGATGGAAGAGGTTGTTGATGTGGGAGGGGTAGGGTGGGTGGGTGGGGGGTATATGAAGACCTCATATTTTTTGAATGTAACATTTAAAAGAAAATAAGAAAAAAAATTCCCAAGAGAAAGAAAAACAAATAGTGAATAATGACACTGTGAACATTGGTGAGTACATATCTGTTCATGTCCCTGCTTTCAATTCTTCTGGGTATATACCTGAAGTGGGAATGCTGGATCATATTTCACTTCTATAGTTGGCTTCCTGAGGAAACACAAAACTGTACAATGGCTGCATCATTCTACCTACCCATTAGCTCTAGATGAGTATTCCCTTTCCTCCACATCCTTTCTATCACTTCCTTTCTCTGGTTTTTTAGTAGCTGTCAGTCTAATAGGGATAAATTTTGATTTGCATTTGCCTGTTAACTAGTGATGTTAAGCATCTTTTCATGTGCTTTTTTTCACCCTAGGATCTCTTTCTTTTTTTAAAATGTTACATTAAAAAAATAAGAGGTTCCCTTATACCCCCCACACACCCTCACCCCATTCCCCCCACATCAACAACCTGTTTCATCATTGTGGCACTTTCACTGCATTTGGTGAATACATTTTGGAACACTGCTGCACCACATGGGTAATACTTTACACTGTAGTTTACACTCTCCCCCAGTCCATTCAGTGGTTATAGCAAGATATATTATGTCCTGCATCTGTCCCTGCAATATTACTCAGGACAACTCCAAGTCCTGAAATGCCCCCTTCACACCTCTTCTTCCCCCTCCCTGCCCTCAGCAACTCCCTCTTCCCCCTCTCTGCCCTCAGCAACTCCCATGGCCAATGGCAATATCCACTCCACCACTAAATCAAGAGGGGGCTTAGATCCCACATGGCTGATGGATGGATTCTTCTGCTTGCAGTTGTAGACTCTCTCAGTTCCCTGGTGTGGTAGGTGACCATAGTATGTTTTAAAGTCAGGTAACTTGATTCCTCCAATTTTGTTTTGCTTTCACAATAGTTTTTTGTTTTTTTTTTAATATTCAGGAACCCTTTCTCTTCCAAATAAATTTCATATTTAATTTCTCCAATTCATTAAAAAAGAAATGTGGTTGTAATTTTTATAGGTATTTCATTCAATCTGTAAATCAATTTGGGTGGAACAGACTCCTTAATATTGTTTAGTCTTCCAATTCATGAACAATCCATTTATTTAGGTCTTCTTTGATTTCCTTTAATAATGTGTAGTTTTCTGTGTACAAGTCCTTTACATCTTTAGTTAAGTTAATTTCTAGGTATTTGATTCTTTCATTATACATAATATGAATTACAGACTTTACACTGTTACTACCACTGGTACATTTCACCATAGTTTGTACACATCATATGATCATCTCATGTAACATTACATTTGAAAATGTACCTGAGTGACACTTCTGTAACATTCACACACCATGCCACAGTTCCTTCCTGTGGAGCTTCATTCTTGGTAATAAGGACAGTTTTTTTTAGCTTAAAAGGCATTAGATCTCAATACAGTCAAGCAGCTGTGATTTACTAAAGACTATCAAGGGCCACGACTGGGCAATAAGGTCTTTTAAAATGAATGTCCTAGAAACAAATACCATCATTGGTTAAAACATCATCTAAAGAAGTCATTTTCTATGCTGAAAATGATGTTTACAACAAAACTGAAAACTATTATATTAGTCTCCTAATGGGTTGTTGCTGCAAAGGACCAGAAAAATTTCAGCATTTATAAAGGATATTTATTTGTGGTAAAAAGCTTACATTACAAAGCCATAAAAAGTCCAACTGACCAAAGTTATTTTCTCACCAAAGTCAGCTGCCATGTGTTGAAACCTGATGGTTGCCCATCTCTGGCTGGTCTCTGCCTTCCCTTCTGGGCTTCCTCTTCCTTTTGAGACTCTGCTTCCTCCAGATTTCAGCTGTAGGCATAGAGCTTGTCTCTCAGGGCTTCCTATGTAAGACTCAGCTCTCTTCCCAAGGCCAACTGAAACATCAGGAAAAATGGTTCATCCTTTTAGCTGTTTGAGCTTTCTCCTTTCTATCACACGGCAGAATAATGAAAGAGTTCTCTCTTCCATGTCTTTTCTTGAGTGAGTGTCCATTTATATAAGACCCAGCAAATGCCTTACTGACCTGGTTGAACCAAAAAGCTCTAATATTAACAAGCGATCTAATCAAAGTCCCCTCAGCTGAATTTAATTCCAACAAAGGGTCTCATGCCCAGTGAATAGATTAGCTTTCAAACATAACTTTTCTTGTTTTTTTGGATTCATAAAATTATCTCAAAGTGCCACAGTTACCAATCTGTTTTAATATAAATATTTTGTTTCTTATTTTCCTGTTTTCTTCTCATTTATCTGAAACTTTTGCAGTTTATTCTCTCTAATGTGTGCTCCATTTTACCCATTTAACATGATCACCTAAAATGACATTAATATGGTGGTGAAAAATTCACCAGAGAAACCATTTACTCACCAGGAATATTCAGCTACTCAGCACTAATCTAGTGACACAATAAGCAGAGCTGTACTTGATGAGAACATTCAGAAAGCTGCCATGCTGTGTCATTTCAGGTAAAGCAGAGAATCTTGCCAACTGTACACATAGTTAAAAATGATACCAACTCTAGGTGTTGAAGAGGACTAGTAAATGATGGTTTCTTCCATGTCATCTGTTTGCTAAAAAGTTGGGTTAGTAGGTTGGAAAATATAAGTCCGGATTCCTCAAATGTTCATGAGAATGGCAAGGGAAGTGCTTATATATCACTGGTGTGTATGTAAAAGTAGGTAGAGTTGACCTGACAAAATGTTTGGTATTATATCAATCGGAAACAAAAAACAGACCAAAATGCAGTAAGTAGAAATAATGTTTTGGAGTTAAGAGCCACAGAGATTATTTTAAAATTATGACACACATTCCTTTTGTTTTGACTGTGGCTTTTCTCCATGCCTTCTATGTCCAGGCTGTTGAAGCTCCCTGTTTATGGGATGGTTCTTTGTTCATGCTAGAATAAATATATATCCTAACAAGTACACATACTTTAGATCTTAAAACCACACTCCTAAGTTTTACTCACATTTTATTGTCCAAAGAATGTCAGCTGGTCAGATTTGTTATTAATGAACTGGGACACTAAAACCCTTATTAGAAGGCCTGCTATGTTCTCACATGCAGGGGTGGGAGTCTCTTGGGAGCATGGGTGGTGCCTAATAGGAGAGGACAGAACAATATGTCAAGTCCTAAGTGTTGTTGCAAGTAACTGAATTTTGTCTTTCAAGTGAAGCTTGGTGGTTGCTGTGGGTTCCAGGGGGAGAGTGAAGGAGGAGTAGAACAGATGGAATGGGGACATGTTGGGGGTGATGGAAGTGTTCTACATGGCCTTGCTATGATGGTACATTTCATGTTAAATTACATCAAGTTCTTTAAGTATATGGTCCAGGGTGTAGACCTTAATGTGGATCATTGACTATGGTTGGTGACTATGTTTCAATATTCGTGCATTGGTGGTGGCAAACATGCCCATTCACATATAAGATGTTATTGATGGGGGCTAGAAGGGGAAAATGTTGGGTATATGGGAGTCCCCTATATTCAGTGCATGGCTTTTCTGTGGCCTGAAACTTCTTTGAGGTCAGAATGGAAAAAGTACGACACTGGGGGAATAAATGGAAGAAAATGTCACTGTACATATAGGACAACTGATCTTACACTGATGAAAGACAAAATGTAAAAAAATGTTTAAATAGATTTTTTCATGTTTTATTATCCCAACTTTTTTTATTCAAAAATTTTGTATTTTATTCATTTTTAAAATCATCATTATTATTTTATTTTCTTATTAATTACATTTGGGTATATTATTGGCTTCATTTTTGAGAAGATTTTTGATTACAGAGGGTTGTGGCTGTGGTGGGGGTGCAGAGTGTCATTGATGGGGGATGCATGGGAAGAAGCTCACCTGGGAATACATATAAGGCATATATAAATGTGTTCAAATGTTCATGGGACACTGTCATGTTGGTTGGAGAGTCATACAATAAGCCACGGGAATGTCCAATTCCCATGCTGGGGAGCTCTGCCATATTCTCTCATGAAGCAGTGGGGGCCCTCCAAGTACAGGGGCAATGACTGGTGTGGGGGGGTTCATTGATGGGTCCTTGATATTGATGACTGCTTATGAACATTTGTTTTTGGAGTTGAAACTTAGTCTAGCATTACAGGGTGCCTAAGAGTTGTCCCCTGGGAGCCTCCTTGTTGCTTAAGTGTGGCCTCTCTCTAGGCAAAACTCAACATGTGAATGCACTGCCTTCCCCTCAGCATGGGACATGACTCCTGGGGATGAGAGTCCCTGGTACTGAGGGATTGCTACCAGGCACCAACTGGTGATGCAACTGGGGAAGGATCTTGACCAAAAATGGGAAAAGTAGGGACAGATGAGTTTGTGTGGCTGTGAGACTTCAGAGTGAGTCAGGAGGTTATTCCAGAGGTTGAACTTGTGCATGTCTCAGCAGGATCTCATTGCCAAAGTAGATACCACCACAAATAGCAGTCTCCTAAGGGCTCTAGGAAACATCCAGACACTATAGTTAGGGCAGATAGCTCAGAAGTTTGGTGCCTTGTCTGTGGGACCTACTTTGGAGTTTGTGCTCCCCAGTGTGATGGAGTTGGACTCAGTTGTGGCTCTTCTGTCCTTCTATTTGAGTCTATAATCAGTACTAGAGTTGTTAAGTGTAAGTCCAGGGAACATGAATCTTTGGGATGTCCATGTGCCAGCTGGGCCCTGGGTCTCAGTGGAGTTGCAGCACCTACTTTTCAGTTCATTGGTCTCACCCAGGACAAGTAACAGTGAGGTGAAGATGGACAACTACCATACCAAGGAGCCAAGAGTGTCTACACCTTCAAGTAGGAGAGTTCTTCCACGAGCCCTGTGGGATCACAGCCCTCTCTCACTTAAAGTTTAAGTGGATATCACCATCCCAGAATCCTCAGGATTGAGGAACGGGCTATAGGCTGGGGTAGACTACTTGTATTCCACTATAGACATTGTGATTTTAGCAATGGAAGAAATAATATCATTGATGTGGAGGCATTGACCACTGGAGGCTCTGAGGGCAGGGAAAGCAAAATACAGGTGTAACATGGGGGCATTTTTTGGGACTTGGGATTTGCCCTGAGTGCAATTCCAATGATAGATACAGGCCATTACCTGATGGGAAGTTGTTCTCTTCACCAAAAGCTGAAGTCCTGTGTTGGGAATGTATATGCCAGGCACTCTTGTTTTTACGAACTTGAGTTTTATGTTGTAAAGCATGCTAAAAAGCACTGCACAGCAAATGGAGCACACTGAATCACAAGGTCGGTAGGCAAATACTAAGAAATAAAACAACTTGCTTAAAAATAATTTCTGACAATTGCCTTAACAATAACACTGCAGGAAAAATACGTAGTTCTGAGAATTGCAAATCATTTCACATTTCTCCCTTTTCCATTTACTTTTTTATTCAGAAAAACATCTTTATTGGAAAGTTTAAAAATAAGTAGCACAAGAACACGTGCTGTAAATGAACTAAACCGGTGAGATTAACCAGTAAATTAACTTGCAGTTGGTAATTATATACGGAAATTAAAATAGTACTTAATATAATTTTGATTTTTTACTATGTTTAAGCCTTTTTAAAAACCAGTTAATATTGATGCTATAGGAGCATTGGAAGAAAAACATACTTAATATAATAATTTAAGTGTAGTTTTTTGAAGTAAAACAGTCCAAAAACAAAGTAGCTATTTTATTTTTAGGGAAAGTTTGAATATTGAAATTTTGTGTGCTTACTTTATGTTGCATCAAAAAAAACTCCTCAGTCTATTTTTGTTTAAGTGCTTTGTTTCTTTGATATTATTGGTATTGGATTTTAGATCAATTTCCTCCAAAAGCACAGTTTTTGTGATAAAAAGCAACTTTAATTCTTATTAATGACCTAGGAGTAGTGCAGAGCCATCTCTCTAAAGCAGGTTATTTTTTCATTGATATTGTTATTTTATTAATTTTATTTTTTATTAATTGTTCATTGTTAATTTTATTTTCATTGTTATTTTAATCCATAATTGTAGACGTTTTTCCCATTTTGTTAGCTTTTTAGTAAACTATAACGCTCACACAAAATGATGTGAAAATTACACTACCCCATTAGTTTGATTTCAATATTCCTTCGAAACCTAAAGTGATTAAATTGGAATAAAAAGAGTGGCATATTTCTAAGGTTTAGAATTGCAATTTTTTCCTTAGCTGGTTGGAAAATAGCGTTCTCCCCTGCACCCGTTTAAAATGTATCTCCTGAAGTGCAAGATCAGAGTTGACTGGTGATCAATTTAAAGGATTTATAATCCAAAGTCATTGTGCATGCTTGGTCGGAGGCCTGGCTCCCAGGTAACTGCTTGGGCCTGCGAGGTCACAAACTGTTAGTTAAAATGGGAGTTTTTGTTTTTGTTCTTTTTCCAGTGGGCAACAATGGGAAGGGGGCTAATCTTACAGTTAGGAAACTTTGTACCCGGCCGTTTATTTTGAGACTGCTAATCCCTGGCCTGAAGATTTGTTCCTGCCGCGTTGACACCGAGATTTACGGGAGGATGCCTAGTTTTAAATGTCGTCCATAGTTTCACTTCCGCTGGACTTCAACACACCATAGAGTGTTAGGGTCTGTGTGAACCAAGGGAAAAGGCTTTGCCAGGTCTGTTTGCCAACGTTGTTACCCTGGGGAAACCGCAGCCCTGTGAGCCACAAATCGCCTACGGTGAAGACTCTCCAAAGTGGAACACATTTCCAGACTCGCCTTAGCTCACGTCCCTGCAGGAGAGACGGCCTCACCTACCGCCTGCCGAGAGGGGCCTCTCCGGTCCCACCGCTTCCCGGGAAGATTTCCAGCGAGCCGAGCAGCGGGCTGGGCCGCCAACTGCCCGAAAGCAGCTCTCTCTCTCTCTCTCTCTCTCTCTCTCTCTCTTTCTCCACCTCCCCCCCCCCCCCCCTTAGCTCCGACTCCGGGTGGGGAGGGACGTGACGTCACCGAGACTCTCCCAAACTCGGCTGCACGTGGCGAGCGTCACCAGCCGAGCAGAGCTGCGCAGGGACGAGCAGGGAGCGAGCGCGGCGCTGGAGCCAGAAGGGAGCGCCCGGGAAGACGAGGAGGGGCTCGGCGGAGGCCGAGGCCGGCGCGGGGAGGGTCGGGGAGGGTCGGAAACGGAAGAAGGGCCTGGAGAGCAAAGGAGGAGAGGGAGTGGGGCAGGCGCTGGGACGCGCAGCGTGCCAGGCCTGCCCACTCTGGGAAGGAGGGCGAGAGGGAGGATGGAATGGAAAGGAGAAAAGCCCATTTATTAATTTTTAATAATACAGTTTAATTTGGCTTATGTACAAAATTCTCACCATTCTAAATGACAAATTACCGTTTATATCTTTTTTCTAAAATCTGTATGTAGCGTAATTGCTTTAGCTAGAGCTTCTAGCACAATATTGACTAACAGTTATGACATTGGGCATCCTTGTTGTGCTCATGATCTCAGTGGGAAAGCTTTCAGTCTTTCATTATTGAGTACAATGCTAGCTGTAGCTTTCCTATATAAGTATTTTACCATATTGAGAAAGCTTTCTATTCCTATCTTGTGGAATGTTTTTATCAAGAAAGGATGCTGTATTTTGTCTCATGCCTTTTCTACATCAATTAAGATTATGTAATTTTTCTTCTTTGATTTATCATTGTAGTTTATTACATTAATTGATATTCTTGTGCTGAACCACCCTTGTATACCTAGGATAAAACCTACTTGATAATGGTGTATAATTATTTTAATGTGTTTTTGGATTCTGTTTGCAAGTATTTGTTTGTTTGTTTGCAAGTATTTTGTTGAGGATCTTGCGTCTATATTCTTTAGAGATATTGGTCTGTAAATTTCTTTTTTTTATAGTATCTTCATCTGGTTTTGGTATTAGAGTGATGTTGGCTTCATAGAACAACTTTGGTAGTATTTTTTCCTGTTCAATGTATTGGAAGCGCTTGTGCAAGATTGGTTTCAGATTGAATGGTTGGTACAATTCACCTATGAAGCCATCTGGTCCTGGGCTTTTTATCTTTGGGAGGTTTTTGATGTCTGTTTCAATCTTTTCACTTGTGGTTTGTTGAGGTGTTCTATTTCTTCTAGGGTCAATGTAAGTTGTGTGTTTCTAGGAATTTTTCCATCTCATCTACATTATCAAGTTTTTCGGTGTACAGTTCATAGTATCCTCTTGTGATCTCTTTTATTTCTGTGGGATCAGTGTAGCCAGGTTGCTTTTTTTAAAAATGTAATTCTAGAGATGTTAATTATCTGTTCAAACCCATTCAGTGTCCTCCATTGTCTTTATGAGCAAGTCCAAAATACTTAAAACAACATATAAAGACCCTATGTAACCTTGGGAGCCATTTCTTACTCCTCAAACTTCCGTTTTCTTTCCCACCTCCTGTATGCCTCTCTTTTTTGTACCTCAAGTTTATTACATTTTCTCATATTCCAGTAACCCTGCATGTGCTATTTTCTCAGTTAGTAATTTTCTCTTTTGCTGCCCTGGCAACTTATATTTAGGTCACAATTTAAATATCACCTTTTCACCAGGGAGGCATTTTTTCCTGACTTTTAGATAAGGATAGATTACCTTATAGTTTGCACCTTAAACCTTGCTTACTATAAGGTATATCTGTCTCTTAAATAGTCTCATTTAAGGTTTCCTTAGCTAGACCAATTCCTACTATCTCCTGTTTTTCTAGGAATCCTGAAGAATGTTTCATGCCAATAATATCATGCAGACAATTCAAATGCATTTTCCTCTCTGCCAGGTGTGCATCTGATCATTGAATACACTTCTGATGATGCTGCTAACCACAAGACTAATAAAAATTTTATATACCTATTAATTCATTTACTTGTTTGATGTTGATAACTGAAAAATAACTATTATATTCATGTTGAGTGACTGATCTGTGAGACACAGTAATGATCAAGATAGACAGCTCATCTCTTCAAGAAGCCCATTCTTAAAATTCTCTCCACTTCCCACCCCCCCCCCAGTTGTCTGCTCTCTCTGTCCATTCACTATGTGTTCTTCTGTGACCATTTCTATCCTTATCAGTGGCACCAGGAATCCGTATTTCTTTTTGTTGCATCATCTTATGTCAGCTCTCCATGTGTGCAGTGCCATTCTTGGGCAGACTGCACTTTCTTTTGCATTGGGCAGCTCTCCTTATGGGGCACACTCCTTGCCTGTGAGGCTCCCCTATGTGGGGGGCACCCCTGTGTGGCATGGCACTCCTTGCGTGCATTATCACTGTGCATGGACCAGCTCCACATGGGTCACAGAGGCCCAGGGTTTGAACTGTGGACCTCCCATGTGGTGGGCAGATGCCCTATCCATTGGGCCAAGTCTGCTTCCTGAAAAGCCCATATTTTAATGGGAAGTCTAATAGTTTAAAAAAAAAAGCTATGATAAATGGGTATATCTACCTTATGAGGGACATGCAGGAGCCTCTAGGACTGCATGGAAGAAAGGAATGGGGAGATCTAAAGGATTAGGATTTTAGTCATTGAGAGGTTGTAAGAGTCATGCATACCCCAGTTTGGATACTTGTTCTGATATTAGCTCCCTTTCTGACCTTGGAAAAGCTGCTTAATCTTAAGCTTCAGTCTCATCACCTGTGAAGTGGATACCTTAGTATTTTCCTCATGGCATTGTTGTGAAAATAAAATGGAATTATGCATGCAAAGCATGTATCACAATGTTTGGCATGTGCATATGTTTAATAAATGTTTTTTGCTGAAGTTTTCTTGTATCTTGAATCATGATAAAAATATCACAAATATTTACATACATAATTATTTTTAAAGGCTTCAAATGTCATTAAATGTGTTGGCTACCATTTATTTGTATGTTTCTCCTTTTTTGTATGATAAACCATCTTGTAGAGTATATAAGCAAAATGGTGGATTAAGGGCCTCTGAAAATTTACCCCACCATAAAAGCCAAAAAAAAGCCCAGCAAAAGTTGTCAGAGTCAACATTTTTAGAACTGTGGAAGTTAACCAAAGGATTTCAATGAATTTTAAAATGATACAGACTCTGTGGAATATGTCTTTTGCATTGAGGGGGAAAATAGGACCCTAGAAAACCTGCCACTTGTATCAGAATGGGTATTTTTAGCAGTAAAAAACACAAATCAACTCAAATTAATCTAAATCCCCCAAAGCAGGATTATTGGATCACATTAATTAAATGTCAAAAGGTACAGATAACTGAAAGTGACTTGATCTGGTTCCTTGGAAATGCTGTAAGGGTCTTTTCTACTTCTCTTACACCTATGTTGGTTTCTTTTCAAGTCAGGATGTATCCAACACCATCAGTTCTAGGTGTATCAATTTCCAGTTTAGCAAAAAGAAATTGGGGAAGCCTATTTCTCTTTGATCAAATTCCCCCTGTGCTCTTGCTCATTCTTCTGGTTTTGTTCCTATTCATATCCCTGTTGCAGCTACTGATATTTTGACCAGCACGCTTGGAAGATATCACCACCCTGGAGCCATGTGTGGAATAAATGGACTTAAACCATGTCAACTTAGAGTTGGAGAGGTTGCTCCCAAAATATGAATATAGGGCAGTACAAAAAGGAAAAAAACAAAAGACAAAAAAAGGCCAAGAAATGAAGATGTATACTTTATAATAGTAAAGGATGCAATCCATAATAAATATCTAATTGAATATTCCAAATAATACAACATACATGTAGTAATAAACATTTAATAAAAATAAAGATAAAAAGTATAATAGAAAACTCCATGATTATAGAACTCTTAAATAAATCCGAGAGTATAACAGGGAATTTCTGGAGCATTTGCTTTAAAATCAGAAATAAGATATCCCTGTCATATATCATGTGGAGGCTCTAATTAATATAGACAACACAAATAAAAAATGATATCTTTCTTGTTGGAAAAAAATTAGAGGGCTTGATAACTAAAGCCAAGGTAATTCTCTTTCTATGTTAAACAATACTGAGACCAAGTCATAGTAGTGTAAATGGATGCTCCATGAATACTTGCTCTTGGAAAGAAAAACTGTGAAAGATCTAAATGGCTTATGAATCAAGAACTTGCCACTCAAGACTCTCTTCAAGAAAGTGTCCTTGCAAGGTTCACCAATCTAAATAAATTTTGCCCACCCACACAGACTCTTCTGCCTTGTAAGAGCTGTCTTAAAATCATTCAACCCATACCCTATAATTCTATAAATATTTTTCTACCAAATACCTCTTGTTATAATATTTTATTCATATGAATTTTCCAGAAGAGGCAGAGTTATAGGGCTAGAAAGCACTAATGTTTACATAGGACTAGGGGACTTGGAGAGAAACAGGGAGGGACTGCTAATTTATAGAGTTTCCTTTTTCAGTGATGAGAATATTCTAAAATTGACTGGTAATGGTTGCACGACTCTGTGACTATATTAAAAAAGAATGATTTACAATTTAAATGAATTGTATGGTATGTGTCTTAGTTTCCACAGTTACTATGACAAATGCCTCACCATAGGTTGTCTTTACAACAAGAATTTACTGACAATGTTTCAGAGGCTAGATGGCTTGCCTTCTCCCAGAGTTTGTAGCATTCTGGCTGGCTGGCTATCTGAAAATTCTTGGGTTCCTTGGCTTTTCAAGCTCATGAGTATATCCTCTCTTTTCACATCTGGGTGTTCCTGTTGACTTCCTGCTTCTCCCCATGACTTTCTCCTTATAAGGCCTTCAAAGATAGGATTAAGACCCATTTTGATTCAGCTGGCCACACCTTAATTAAAAATAACATCTTCAAAATGTGCTATTTACAATGGGTTCACACCAACAGGGCTAGTATTAAGAATGTGTTTTTGTTCTTCTTGGGTGGATAATTCAATCTACCACAGTATGTGAATCATACCTCAATAAAGCTGTTATACATATTTTAGAGAAAGGAAATGAATGGATTCAGAAGGTGAGTGAAAGTATTCCACACTTGAAAAACTGATTCCTGTCATTTACTGGACAATTATTTATGGGGCCTTGCTCCTATCAGGAACTACTTTTGATGCTGGGTAAACAGGGATAAATAAGGCAGGTGGTTCTGTAAGATCATGGGACCTAAATACAGGACAAATTGTGCATTTGCCTGATAGACTTCTTACAGAATCCTTTTTAGGAAATGCAGATGTACAGAAATACAACAAATAAATAAGGGTCATCACATGATCAATTACTGTCCAGAAAATATATTCCTTTCTAGTAAATAAAATGGATTAAGTTGTACATTTTATTGATAAACACATCTCATGTTCTGATCTTTAATCAAAACAGTACACAGAGGTATATGAACTTTGTTTTATTAATTATACAAATTTTATAATGGTAAATTTCATTACTGTTATAGCCAGAGGGTATTGACCCCTTGATATATAGAAATAAACATTCTCATATGAAACTCTGCTAGCTGTTACAAATGTCATGCTATACCTACCTAGAAATGTAACTAAAATTAAATAGTATAAACAATAATTAAATAGAATAGAAAAAACTTACAGATTCATATTATATAATCTACAGTTATGAAATACACTAACAGTTATAACTTCTCAAATATCGAACTAAGCCATTTTTATAATCTCTTAATAGAATAAGGCTAAACAAGAAAGAAAAATGTATCATTTGAGACAAAAAGGTCTTGCTTGTGGGTCTTCAAAGTAGACTCATTGGAAGCAGGATCCACACAGCAGGTGCTACATTTGTTTCCAGGTTGTATAAACAGAAGCTGGAGTCAAGAGGTTGGTGTTGATGCATTCTTGTTACCAGTGGAGATTAGTGTTGGGCCAAGGAAGTCCCTTAACAAATGTACTCTTCAGGGGCTTCCTCCTCACTTTCCGGAATGGGGGAAGCACAGCATGTCCTCTTCTCCCCACATTCCTCCTGTGACTCCTTCTTAACATCTGACTTTTGACAGGAGGGCAATGTTGAGGACCAGAGCCTGGGCTGGCTGCTTCCTTATCAGGTGACAGGGTTGGATAAGAAGATTCTATTGAGCTGCTTCTGCTTGTGACAGAAGCGCCAAGACAAGATCTATCTTGATCTTCTGTGGCACCTGCTGACTCTAGATGGGGTTGGCCCAAGTGCAGGGACCCCAAGGTGTGGTAACTGGTTGATACAGGGCATGGCTTTACCATCTCAGCCTGATGTTCCTCCTTCGTTCGGGAACTATTGCTCCAGAGGGTTCCTGGTTGTGTTTCCAAGACTTTGACATATGCTCCATTTGGAACATGAGGGATGGAATGATAATTTTCAGAAACTTTATGTTCTTCCTCAATTAGTTTTTGTGCCATGGATGTGTTTTCTTTTCTCAGTTCAAATAGGTTTCTCTCAGCTATCAGAGCTCTTATCCCCATATCATGTGCTTTATGCCTCCAGAAAATAAGAAGGCTTTCATAATACTCAGTGATTCCATCAACTTTTTCTGCAACGATTTCTGCTTGAATTTTATAAGTTTTTAGCTTTTCACCTCCATTGCTTATGCCTTTATTCGCTTTGGAAAAATTCTCCTCTATCTTTATGGGGTAAATTCTCTTTAAATTGAACATTGGATAAACTTTTGTTTCCTTTTCTCAATAGTGGTGGACTTGATGTTTCTGCTGGAGCTTTTCCCTCTCCCTTTCCAGGTGGGAGATTTGTAACTGGAGCAGCAAAGCTTTTTCAGTTTTGAATCTTTCTATGTGATTTTCAAGTTCACTGATTATTTGTTTCTTCTTCTAATTTTGTGTGCATTTCTTTTCTTTTTTCTTTGAGACTTTCTAAGTAAGTATTTAACTTCACACCATTGATCAACACTCCTTTGGATTCTCCCACTATGAAGTCTCCACTTTCTGATGTCTTCAGTATATCCATTTCCATGTTCCCAAGATCTACATTATCTTTCTCAAGAACAGCAGCTGAATAAAAAATCTTAAGCAAGTGCTCACCTGGAGGTTTGACCTGACCCACTTTATTACTAAGAACTGGCTCCAGAGGTAGATTAGAGTTTTCTGAGATTTCTCTCTCTTTAGTAAAAGTGCCCAGCTTTCCCTTCTGTTTTTGAGATTCCCATGAGGAGAGTTTTATGCTTCTTTCAAGCCTGGAATTTTCCTCCAAAGCTCCTGTCACTGATGTGGGAAGCTATTTTGTATTCACTTGAGAGATTTTGAAGGATGATTTGATTGGAGCTACTTGATGTTGGAGTTGCCTTGTTGAGTCTTCTAAGGTCAGAGTTTTGCTTGTAGGGTCAGCCATCAGGTGAACATCTTGTAAACATTTAGATGTCTCTCCTTTCCATGATTTTCTAGACTCATCTACTTTAAGTCCAAGTAAAGAGTTGTAGCTTTCCAGTTCTTCACTCATGATCTTCACATTTACAATTTCTGATACTTTGTTCCTGAGTCTGACTTTTGTTATACTTGATTTAAGGTTTCCAAATTCTTTTTCAATGTGGTGAAACTTATCAACATTTTGTTGTGTTCCCTCTAGAAGAGCAGAAATGTCAGTGGCCAGGTTTTTGTCTCTCCTTCCATCATAATATGATTTAATAATAAAAATCCCCACTATAACTATCCAAGTCACCATTTTCCACAGTATTCCTTGGAGATGTGGGCTTTGTATAAAGTCCTCTATCAGAGCTGCCAACACCTGGCACAAGGTCACCAAAATCAGGATTGCACAGAGCATCATGACTATCAGCAGACCATATGAGGCTCCCAAGCCTCTGCTGAGTCACCTCAGGTTGCCAGGAACCTGTTGCCACAACACAAGATAGAACTCCATGGTGTGCATCCTGCCCAGAACTTCCAACTGCCTGGCAACCAAGGCAGATCTCAGTGGAGGTAGGGGAGGGGTCTGGGAAAACAGTGCCTCCATCTTTCCCCACATCTTGACCCACAAATCAGTGGTCACATTTCATGACCCAGGGGATATAGACTAAGCTCTGTAGGCCAGCAGGGATGGCCACCCTAAATTTTTTCCAACTGCCTGAGGAAAGAAAGAGATAAATGTCTTCCCATACCTGTAACTATCTGGATTGCTTATTGGGAGGTTTTATGGTAGAGGATTTGCAGACCCCAGTGCTGGCCACATAAATTTTTCATCCTGTGGCCTAGGACACCTAAGCCAACCCATGGTGATCAGATAAGACTCCATACTGTCACTGCCCTCCTTAATTTGTGTCTTCCTGGCCTTTAATGTGTGCTCTGAGTATGAGAGGGGTTATGACAGCCCCTGCATAGAGATTCAACTCACTTTACTAATTTCATCTTTAAAAACTAAGGGAGAAATATTGGAATTTTCAAGCCTTTAGATTTCAAGCACATACATTTTGTTTGTGTGATCTTTAGATTCACTGTTCACACAAGGGCTGCATTGACCATAAAGATTGTTAGCTGGCACATGATTGTTTAGCAACATTATTTTTTAACTCTTTATTTTAAAATAATTTCAAATCTACAGGACAGTTGCAGAAATAATACAAACCCATACAGAGAAATGCAACATAATCTCACACCCAAGGTACTCAGATACCCAGATCCACAAATCCTAACAGTTTTCCATTTTGGCTATATCATTATATTATCTATCTATCTATCTATCTACATACCTACCTACCTATCTATCTATCTTCTGAACATTTGAAAGCAGGTTGTACATGTAATCCTCAAACACAATGCTTCCTTGTATGTTTCTTAGGAAGGATACTCACTTATTTAATCACCTTAAGTGCAGTTATCAGGCTCAAGAAATTTAACACTGAAATAAACCTCACACTCTAAATCTAAATGCTTACATTGAAAAAGAAGAAATACTTCAAAGCAGTAACCTAATCTCAAGACTAGAAGAACAAGGGAAAAAGAGCAAACTAAACCCAAAGCAAGCAGGAGAAAGGAACTAAACATGAGAGCAGAGTTAAATGAAATAGAAAACAATAAAAGATAGAACCAACAAAATCAAAAGTTGGTTGTTCAACAGGAAGTAGCTACAGAAGAATAACCAATGCCCCTCAGTGTCCCCTTAAGAATAAGGGCATGAACTGTCAAGAAGGGAATTGAGGCAGGTTAGTATAGTGAAAGGGGGAAGGCAGTAGGCCCTGCAGACAACCTGACTGACAGACAACATGGGCGGCAGACAACAGGACAGTGAGAACCCACCAAGACCTTGATGTTGACCTTAAAGTCTCAGAATTGAGAGGGGATCTGGATATTCCAACCAGGCCATACAATTAGCCCCCACCATAGATGGGTTACTCAATAACATCTGGGTTGTCTACCCTTAGCATGAGCAAGGGGAGGAATAAGTAATAGCTTAAAAGGTGACCACATAAGCCAAAACCCACTCTCTCTGCCTAGAAGATCCCACATCAAAGCTTGATGCATATTTCCAACCTTCTCTTGCATTTCTCAGAAAGGTCTGTTCTTTCCCCCCACTTCCCAATAAATTATTTTTACTAACAAAAAAAAGTTGACTCTTTGAAAATATAAAAAAAATCAATAAACATTTAGTTATACAGACAAAGAAAAAAGGGAGGGGATACAAATAATGAAAATCAGATATGAAAAGGGGAACAGTACTACCAATCCCATTTAAATAAAAACAGGACTATAAGTGGGCCAATAAATTAGATAAAAATAGATAAAATGGAAAATTATTAGAAACATGCAAACTACCTACATTAACTTAAGAAGAAACAGAAGATCTCAACAAACCAGTTATTGGTAAAGCAACTGAAACAGTAACAACAAAGAGAAGCCCAGGACCAGATGGCTTCACAGGGGAATTCTACCAAAGATTCCAGGAAGACTTAATTCCCATTCTGCACCAATTCTATCAAAAAAATTGAAGTGAGAACACTCCTTAACTCATTATATAATGCAAATCTCACCCTCGTACTGAAGTCATATAAAGATATCACAAGAAAAGAAAACTAAAGAAGAATATGTCTTATGAATATAGATGCAAAACTCCTCAAGAATATACTAGCAAAATGAATCCCCATGTTAAAAAGAATTACACACCATGATCAAGTAGGATTTATGCCTAATATGCAAAGTTGGTTTAACATAGGAAAAGTAAACAATCTCATACACCACATTAACAGAATGAAGGGAAAAACACATGATTATCTCAATCAATGCAGAAAAGGCATTCAACAAAAATCCAGCACCTTTTCTTGACAAAAATATTTAGAATGATAAGAATAGTAGGAAACTTCTCCAGCATGATACAGGGCATATATGAAAAGCCAATAACCAACAACTTGCTTAATGGTGAAAGACTGATTGCCTCTAAGATAAGGAACAAAACAAGGATGACAACTGTTACTGTTATTTAACATTGTACTGGAAGCTCTTGCCAGAGCAATTAGGCAAGAAAAAGCAACAAAAGTCATCCAAACTGGAAAGGAAGGAGTAAATCTTTCCCTATATGCAGATGCTGCAATCCTATATACATAAATTCCTGAAAAAATCCACAGCAAAGCTCCTAGTGCTAATAAATTAATTCAACAAAGTGGTGGGGTACAAGACCAACACTCAAAATCAGTAGTGTTTCTATATACTAGCAATGAAAGATCATAAGAAATCAAGAAAATCATTCCTCATAGCATCTAAAAGAATTAAATATCTAGCAATTAATCTTAACAAGGATATATAGGACTTGTACACAGAAAACTATAAAGGCTAAAAAATTAAGGAAAACCTAAATAAATGGAAGTATACTTCCCATTCATGGATTTGAAGACTGAATAGGTTATATTGCCAAGACTACCCATAGCAATTTATGGATTCCATGAAATCCCAATAAACTTCCTATAACTTTATTTGCAGAAATGGAAAAGCCAATCATTACATTTATATGGAAGAATAAGTGTCTAAATTGATAATGCCATCTTGAAAAAGAAGAATGAAGTTGGAGGACTCCCATTTCCTGATCTTAAAATGTATTACAAAGCCACAGTAATCAAAAACACCCTGGTACTGGCATTAAGGACAGGCCTATAAACCAATGGGCTAGAATTGATAGCTCAGAAAACAACCCTCATATTTATGGCCAACTAATTTTTGACATGGGGGCAAAACCACTCAATTGGGAAAGAATACTCTCTTCAAAAATGAAAAAAAAATTTAAGAAGGAGGAGAACCCCTACTGTTGGAGATTTGGACCTGAAGGGTATTGGGAATGAAAGAAAGAGAGAAGGGAGAAGGAAACAAAGAGAAAGAAAGAGCAAGAGATAAAGAACGAGAGAGCTGGGATCAGGGGGTCTGCAAGTTAATAACTCCTTAGACAACTTTATTGTTTACAAGGGGCTCTCTATATTCCCTAGTCTATGTGACAACAAGCAGGAACACATAGCCTATGTGACATCAAGCAGCAACATGCAGTTAACTATCAGCATTACCCATAGTCTAAGGAATTTTTAAAAAATCTTATCTCAAGGTACAAAGTCTAAGTGTTCTATTCACTACAAAAGGTATGTGCTCATCTTTTCTTTCAGCCTTAGCTTCATCCCATTTGCTGGGAACTCTTAATTACCGCATTCCTTAGGGTGCAAGCATAGCCATGGAGACAGCACTAGCATGGAGACAGCAGGTCTCTCCTTGTGAGGCCACTGTGCCTCAGTTTCCAACACCTACCTCACGCCATATACAAAAATCAACTTAAAAATTTAATCAAAGACCTAAATATAAGAGCTACAACTATGAAACTCCTGGAAAAAAATGTAGGGTAGCATCTTTAGGATCTTGTGTTAGGCAATGGTTTTTTAGACTTTGTATCCAAAGCACAAGCGACAAAAAGAAAAAAATAGGTATATGGGACTCATTGAAATAAAAAACTTTTGGTCCTCAAAGGACTTTATCCTAAAAGAAGACAAGTTACACAATGAAAGAGAATATTTTGAAACCACGTATTTGATAAAGGATTATTATATGGTATATATAAAGAAATCCTTCAACTTACCAAGAAAAAGACAAACAACCCAATTTAAAAATGGGCAAAATACTTGAATACACAACTCTCTAAAGAAGAAATAAAAATGATCAGAAAGCATATGACGAGATGCTCAACATCATTATCCCTCAGAGAAATGCAAATCAAAACCATGAGATACCATTTCAACATTAGAATGATTACTTTTTTTTTAATGGAAAAAGTATTGAAGAGGATACAGAGAAACAGCAACAGACATTCATGACTGGTAGCAATGTAAAATGGTGCAGCTGCTGTGGAAGACAATTTGGCAGTTCCTCATAAAGCTAAATATAGAACTACCACAGAAACTGGCAATCCCACTACTAGATATATATCTGAAAGAATTGAAAACTGGGATTTGAACAGATATTTACAAACATATGTTCTTAGAGGTATTATTCACAATTGCCAAAAGACTGAAGCAACCCAAGTTACCATCAACTGATGAATGGATAAATAAAATGTGGTATATACATACAATGGAATATAATTCAGCAGCTAAAAGGAATGAAGTCTTGATACATGTCTTGACATGGGTTAGCCTTGAAGACCATGAGAATAAAATAAGTCAGACTTAAAGGCAAAATATTTTATGGTGTCTCTGATTTGAAACTACCAGAATAAGAAAACTCATAGAGTCAGAATCTAGAATATAGTTTACCAGGGGATGGAATGGTAACAGAGAATGGGAAGTTAGGGCTTAATCTGAACAGGGTTCCTATCTGGAATGATGGAAATGTTTTGGTAGTGGATAGTGGAGATGGTAGCACAATGATGTGAATGCAATTAACAGCACTGATATATGTATATAAATATGATTAAAAGGGGAAATGTTAGACTGTGTATATGTAACAAGAAAAAATATTTTAAAAATCTAACGAAGTACACTACATAGTGAACCTTAAGTTAAAGCATGGTCTTTAATTAATAGTACAATGGTAAAAGTGTGCTATCATGAATTGTAACTGATGTTCCATGCCATTTCAAGGCAATAGGGAGGTGGTATATGAGAATCCTGCATTTTATGCATGATTGTTCTGTGTACCCATAACTTCTCTAATAAAGAAAAACAATGGCTATTATACAAATATGACAGGAAAAAGAAGAACAAAGAGGTAGGAAAAATAGAACAAACACCTAAAGAATAGATTTAGTTGAGCCAAGGCAAGATGGTGGCTGAGTGAGCGCACCTGGGAGTCTCTCCTGTGAAGAAGTGGCTGGGCAGCATTGGAGGTTCTTTGGGACCAGGCTGTTTTGGGAATTTTTGCAGGGCAGGAGGTGTCTGGACATTGATTTGGTGGGAAGGTAACAGAGAAAATCCATGTATAAGATATAATTGAGACTCTATTACACGGAGGTGGGAGCTGCACCCCAGATGCTCCCTCCCAGGGTGGGCGGCGCTGTGGCACCAGTGCTGTGGTGGTGATTTCTAGAGGCTCTGTGGTAGTGGGGAATTCATAAGCTCTGAGCAGGCGATTGGGGGGCTAACAGGACAGGAGGCATTCGCAGACCAATTTGGGGAGACAAATGGGAGTTTTATTGCGAAGCGGGGAATTTTTGATTGCGGACACAAATAATAGCGCTTCTGCCTAGAGCCCCACCCCCCCAAGGCCAGCTGCCGATCAGCAGTGGCTTTAAATTGCTAGCAATAAAGAGACATCACCAGGAGGCAATTTCAGGGACTGGCAGGGTGGGAGATGTCTGGAAGCCGATTAGGGGAATATTTTGCAAAGCATGGGAATTTCAGTTTTGGATGCTGTTATTGGCATTTCCGGCTGAAGCCCCATCCCTGGGCCTGGCTACTGATCTGTGTCATTAAATTGGCTGCAGTGTAGAGGCTCCCCCAGGTGGCCATTCCAGGGACTTACAGGGTGGGAGGTATCCTGAAGTTGAATTGGTGATACATCCACAGAATAGATCCAAGTGAGTGAGTGAATTGTGGGGTTCAGACACATAGATAGAGTTTGCGGATGTGACCTCTCTCATAGGGCTGGCACCCAGCTGTGGGGATCCCTGAAGGCTGTGTTGCACTGTGGTGCTCCCAGGGTCCCTGCTAACCAGATTTGAGGTTGCCAGGTCTGAGTCCCCTAAACCCTGGTGGCCCACACCCCAGAGACTCACACCTCTTGAGTCTTCAATATCTCAGACTTTCCATCCCTGAATCCATCATGCCCTGAGGTCCATCTGAGGTCCTTGAATGTCCTAGTCATCAATGTTTGCGTTTTTTCTTTTTTGTTTTGTTTTTATTTTTATTTTATTTTTTTATTTTTTAATGTTCTGATTGCTAACATTGCATTATCCCCTAGTCTTTTCTCCCAGCGTATACCCCAAAGTCTTTTTTTTTTAGGGTTTTTTTTTTTTTGCTGTAGCAGTTGTGGTTGTTCTATATCTTTTTTTTCTTTTCCCTACTTGTTCCCCTCCCTCTACCCACCCCATTTTTCTTTCTTCCTTACTTCTCTTTTTTTCCTCTCTCTCTCTCGTCCCTCATTTTCTTCTTATTTTATTTTATCTTAATTATGCAATAGGTGCTGCAGGGAACACCTCACATTTGCTGGGTTTCCTCATCCTCCACTGCCTCATTTCTGTGTGAATTCATTTTGGCTACCTACACTATCCCCTTTCCCCTACATCTTGATATCCCCCTTCATCTACTGTCTCTCCTATATTCCACCTCCCTTTCTTTGATCCCCAAAGTGCCTAACTCTTAAATTCTAATACCTTTGTTTTGTTTTCTGTCTTTTATCCACTCTTGAAACTATTGCCTTTCTTTTCTCTTTCCTTCTCTCACAAAAACAATAGCTTTTTAATTCACAACGTATTCCTCCCATATTCAGTTGACTCCTTCATTATAGGTACTCTACCTTCTGCTATAACTCTACACAACTTACATGCACCTAATATCCATCCTCCCAGATCTCATACTGTTGCTCTGTTAACATTTATCACCAGTACTACTTTACACTTTTTCCTTGCTTACACAATTGCCTTTCCCTGGCCCTAATACTTTCCTTTAAAGTGAACTCAACCAACAATAAATTAGAATAAGAAGAACAAAGTGACAAAGAGAAGATATAACACTTACACAAAAACAACAGCTAATTAATCCCCAAGACTAGACAAAGAAGCTAAGGAACTGATTAAACCTGTCAAGATAAAATGATGACCAGACAGCAACAAAAATCTACAAAACAAACCAGTAATCAGGAAAACATGGCTGAATCCAATGAACAAACTAAAAACCAGAAAGGGGAGAAGAACTTCACACAAATAATTAAAGATCTCAGAACATTTATCACTGACAAATTTAATGAAGTAAAGGAAGAGGCTAACAACATGAAGACAACACTTGGAGGGGAAATTGCAGACATACACAAAAAGATAACAGATATGATGGGAATGAACACCACAATTCAAGAAATCAAAAATACACTTGCAGCAAATATCTGCAGACTAGAAGAGGCAGAGCAGAGAATTAGTGATGTGGAAGACAGTACATCAGAAATCAAACATAGTAGAATTGATCGATAAAAAGAAAAAATCCAGCTAGGACTTAGGGACCTGAATGATAATGCAAAACACTCAAACATAGGTATTATAGGCATCCCAGAAGGAGAAGAGAAGGGAAAGGGGTCAGGAGTGTTGCAGGAAATAATGGCTGAAAACTTCCCAAATCTACTGAAAGAGACAGATGTATATATCCAAGAAGCACAGCACACCCCAATCGTCATAAACCCCAACAGGCCCACCCCAAGTCATATACTTATTAAATTATCCAACACTCAAGACAAAGAGAAAATTCTAAAAGCAGCAAGAGGAAAGAAAACCATCACATACAAGGGACGCTCCATAAGATTAAGTGCTGATTTCTCATCTGAAACCCTGGAGGCAAGAAGGCAGTGGTATGATATAGTCAAGGTACTAAAAGAAAAAAATTTCCAACCAAGAATACTCTATCCAGCTAAACTAGCATTCAAAAATGATGGAGAGTTCAAAATATTCACAGATAAACAGAAACTGAAAGAGTATGCCAACAAGAAACCTCTCCTTCAAGAAATTCTAAAGGGAGTTCTGAAGGAAGAAAGGAAAAAACAAGACAGGCAGAGTTGGAGGAGAGTGAAAGAGCAACCAAAAAGACAAAAAAAGAAGGGAAAAAACAACAACAAACAAACAAAATATGACAAACAGAAGTCCAATCAATATATGGCTAACATAAATAATTCCTTGAAAGTAATAACACTGACTGTCAATGGATTAAACTCACCTATCAAAAGATTCAGACTGGGATATTGGATAAGGAAATATGACCCATCTATATGCTGTATAAGAAACACACCTTAGACCCAGAGACTCATGGAGGCTGAAAGTGAATGATTGGAAAACAATCTTACAAGCAAACAATAACCAAAAAAGGCAGGAGTAGCTATATTATTATCAGACAAAATAGACTTTAAATGCAAAACAATTGTGACAGACAAAGAAGGATACTACATTTTAGTGAAAGGGACAATGTGTCAAGAATATTGACCAATCATAAATATTTATGCTCCTAACAAGGGTGCCTCTAAATACGTGAGGCAAATGCTGGAAAAACTAAGTGAAAGAATAGATGTATCTACAATTATAGTGGGGGATTTTAATACACCACTATCAACTCTGGACAGAACATCTCAAAAGAGAATGACTAAAGAAACAAAATATTTGAACAGTATATTAGAGGAGCTGGATCTAATAGACATATTCAGATCATTACACCCAAACATAGCAGGATACACATTTTCTCAAGTGCACATGGGTCATTCTCCAGATAGACCATATGCTAGGCCACAAAGAAAGGCTTAATGAATTCAGAAAGATCGAAATCATACAAAATAATATCTCTGGCCACAGTGGAGTGAAGCTGGAAATTTGCAAGGGCCAGATGCCCAGATTTCACACCATGATTTGGATATTAAACAGCACACTCTTAGAAAAACAGTGGGTCAAAGAGGAAATCTCAAAAGAAATTAATGACTACCTTGAAACAAATGATAATGATAACACAACATACCAAAATTTATGGGATGCAGCAAAAGCAGTACTGAGAGGGAAATTGATAGCCATAAATTCATATATCAAAAAAGAAGAAAGAGCAAAAATTGAAGAACTAACTGCACATTTGGAGGAATTAGAAAAACAACAACAAAGTAATCCAACAGAAAGAAGAAGGAAGGAAATAACAAAGATAAGAGCAGAACTAAATGAAATAGAAAATAAGAAAGTACTTGAAATATAAACAAGACCAAGAGCTGGTTTTTTCAGAAGATCAATAAAAATGACAAACCTTTAGTGAGACTAACAAAGAAAAAAAGAGAGAAGATGCAAATACACAAAATAAGAAATGAGAAAGGAGATATCACCATTGACCCATGGAAATAAAGACTATCATATGAGGATACTTTGAAAAATTATATTCCAACAAAAATGACAATTCAGAGGAAACGGACAAATTCCTAGAAACACATAAGCAGCCTATACTGACGAAAGAAGAAATTGATGATCTCAACAAACTAATCACAAGTAAAGAGATAGAATCAGTCATTAAAACCTCCCAACAAAGAAGAGCCCAGGGCCAGACAGCTTCACAGGTGAATTCTACAAAACATTCCAGAAAGAACTAACACCAATCCTGCTGAAACTCTTCCAAAAAATTGAAACAGAAGGGATATTGCCTAAGTCCTTCTATGATGCCAACATTACCCTAGTACCAAAGACAAAGAAAGACACCACAAGAAAGGAAAATTACAGATCAATTTCTCTAATGAACCTAGATGCAAAAATCCTCAACAAAATAGTTGCTAACTGTATTCAACAATACATTAAGCAAATTATATACCATAACCAAGTGGGATTCATTCTGTGTATGCAAGGATGGTTCAACATAAGCAAATCAATCAATGTTATACACCATATAAGCAGATTAAAGGGAAAAAATCACGATTATATCTATAGATGCAGAAAAAGAATTGGACAAAATACAGCACCCTTTCTTGATAAAAACACTGCAAAAGATCAGAATACAAGGAAATTTTTTTAACATAATAAAGAGTATATATGAAAAACCCACAGCCAACATCTTTTACAATGGTGAAATCCTAAAATCCTTCCCTCTAAGATCAGGAACAAGACAAGGATGCCCATTGTCTCCACTCCTATTTAACATTGTCTTAGAAGTACTTGCTCGAGCACTGAGGCAAGAACCAGATATAAGAGGTATTCAAATAAGAAAGGAAGAAGTCAAAATTTCATTATTTGCAGATGACATGATCCTATTCATAGAAAACCCTGAGAGGTCTACAACAAAGCTTCTAGAACTCATAAATGAGTTTAGTAAAGTCGCAGGTTACAACATCAATGCACAAAAATCAGTAGCATTTCTGTACACCAATATGAGCAAGATCAGGATGTAATCAAAAAACAAATAACATTCATGATAGTAAATTAAAAAAATCAAGTATTTAGGAATAAATTTAACTAAAGATGTAAAAAACTTATACACTGAGAACTATACAAGACTGTTCAAGGAAATCAAAGAAGACCTAAATAAATGGAAGAATATTCCTTGTTCATGGATAGGAAGACTAAATACTATTAAGATGTCTATCCTACCAAAACTGATCTACACATTCAATGCATTCCCAATAAAAATCAACACAGCCTTCTTTAAGGAACTAGAAAAACTATGAAATTTATTTGGAAAGGAAAGTGGCCCTGAATAGTCAAAGACATATTGAAAAAGAAAAACGAAATTGGAGGAATCACACTACCTGAATTCAAAACATACTACAAAGCTACAGTAGTGAAAACAGCATGGTATTGGCATAAGGAGAGACACACAGACCAATGGAATTGAATTGAAAGTTCTGATGTAGAACCTCATATATATAGCCATATAATATTTGATAAAGCCACGCATCCCTCTCAACTGGGAGAGAATGGCCTATTCAACAAATGGTGCCTGGAGAACTGGATAGCCATATGTAGAAGAATGAAAGAGGATTACCATCTCACACCTTATACAAAGATCAACTCAAGATGGATCAAAGACCTAAATATAAGAGCCAAGACCATAAAGACTTTGGAAAGTAGTCTAGGGAAACATCTACAAGAACTTGTAATAGGAAATGGCTTCATGAATATCACACTAAAAGCACGAGCAGCAAAAGAACAAATAGATAAATGGGACTTCCTCAAAATTAAAGCCTTCTGCACCTCAAAGGACTTTTTCAAGAAAGTAAACAGGGAACCCACACAATGGGAGAAAATATTTGGCAACCATATATCTGAAAAGAGACTTATAACTTGCATATATAAAGAACTCATATATCTTGAAAACAAAAAGATAAACAACCCATTTAAAAAATGGGAAAAAGATTTAAACAGACACTTCTCCAAAGAAGAAATACAAATGGCTAAAAAGCACATGAAAAAATGCTCCAAATCTCTAGCTATCAGGGAAATGCAAATCAAGACTACAATGAGATACCATCTTACTCCCATAAGATTGGCAGCTATGAAAAAAACAGAAGACTACAAATGCTGGAGAGGATGTGAAGAAAAGGGAACACTCATCCACTGCTGGTGGGAATGCAGAAGGATCCAACCATTCTGGAGGACAGTTTGGTGGTTTCTCAAAAAACTAACCATAGATTTGCCATATGACCCAGCAATACCACTGCAGGGTATATACCCAGCAGAACTGAAAACAAGGACACAAACCAATATATGCACACTGATGTTCATAGCAGCATTGTTCACTATCACCAAAAGTTGGAATCAACCCAAATGCCCATCAACAGATGACTGGATCAATAAAATGTGGTATATACATACAATGGAATACTACTTGGCTTTAAGAACAAATACACTAAAGAAACACACATCATAACATGGATGAATCTTGAGAACCTTATGTTGAGTGAAGCAACCCAGGCATTGAAGGACAAATACTACATGACCTCAATGATATGAAATAAGCAAGCTGCCTCAGAGAGCTAGAGGCTGGAAGATAGGCTTATAGGAAATCAGGGGGTGGAGGAAGGATGTGAGCTGACGTCCGCAGGGGTGGAATCTATGATGAGCTGGTGGTAAGTATGAGCACAAAGAAGAGATAAAATGGGGGCAAAGGGTTGCCTTTGGGTGGGGCTTTGCGGGTTTGAGGGGGGCTGGGGATGGGCGGAGGGGTAATATTGCCCAAAAAATTGGGGAGAGGGAGAGGCAACATATGGACATAGGAGATTGTCAGGCGTTGGTTCAGAGTAAAATGCTGAGAAAACTGTATCAAAATATAATTAGGAGGGTTACCTGTTTAGGATGCTCGGAGGGGATGGTCTGATGTGGGACGAACTCCTGGGGAATATCTGAATGCTCATTTTGCCAGGGTGGGTTGTACCATTGGGTAGAGACCCAAGTAGTGAGAGTGGGGGTGGACCCACATCCTGGGAAGGACTGATGCCAGCAAATTGAGGGAACTGTATCTCTTGAGAGAAAGGGTGGCTCCCAGGGCATTAGGGCAGTTAAGCAAGTCAGGACCTGATCACTGTTGCAAGTATCTCTGGACGTGGCTCCTTGGGAAATGGAGATTGGCTGTCGCTGTGGGCCCCAAGGGGAGGGGAAAATGGATGTTGAGTGGATGGAACCAAGGTAAATGTGGGGGCAAGAGAGGAGTTTCGTGAGAGTACACAAGGATGGATATAAAACATGTAGTATTACACCAAAAACATATAGGGATGACAGACTAATAATGTAAACTGTAATGTAAAACATAGATAACTAAAAAATTTAGAAAACTGTATAGCCTAAAGTGTGGACCACAATGTAAGCACAGATGTCACCTTGTTGGAAAGCCATTGTCTCAGAGTCTGTACATCAGTTTCAGTAAATATGATATGAATAAGTTATACGATTATCGCTGTGGAAGGGAAAAGGTTTTATGGTGGATGTGTGGGAGTACTGTATATTGTATATATGAATTACTGTGATCTAAGGCTCTTGTGAAGAGAAGCTCAATAATTAGGAAAAAAGAAAAGAAAAAGATAGCATGTAGAATTTTTCCAAATCAATATGTATTCTATATCTAACCTTTAAACTCATTGCTTTATTCCATTTTACTAGTAAGGGAACCTGACATTATATTGGGCTTCACCTTTCAGGAAGTTTTGGATCACAGAGTGGTTCAACAATGGCAGTGGAGGAATACTGGTATGGGATGTTATTGACAGGTGATATATGGTTGACAGGGAGTTATATAGGGCATGTGTCCAGGGTGCATGGAAATGTTTGGATATACTCATAGTGGAAACAATTGAAAACAACAGCTGGGGGGGTACTGCATTCCTGGCCAGGTGGGGGCTCTGTTGTGGTTCCTATGGGAACAGCGGCAGTCCCCCAGGTGCAATGGTAAGGACCAGGAAGGAATGAGGGTCCAACAGTGAGCCCCTGATACTAATGACTATGCTTGTGAGCCTATACACCTGAAATAAGAACAAGGCCTAGAGCAGCACTGTGCCTAAGAGTTCCCTCCTGACAGCCTCCATGTTACTCAAATGTGGCCATCTCGAAGCCAAACTCAGCATTTAAATGCAATGCCTTCCCCCCAGTGTAGGACATGACACCCGGGGATGAGCCTCCCTGGCACCGAGGGATCACTACCAAGTACCAGCTGATGACGTAACTAGAAAATTACCTTAAATTAAAGGTTCAATGCAGACCAGCAGAATATCCCTGTCTACATATAATAACAGGAGTTAAAAATGCTGTTTAACCTAAAGTAAGGGAAAAGTAAGTGGAAAAGACAAATGAGTTCATATGGCTATGAGTTTCTAAAAAAGAGTCTGGAGGTTGTCAGAAGGATTCCCCTTATGCACACTTGAGCAGAGTCTCAGAGACAGATAAAGTAGATACAACCCCAGGTATTGGTTCTTTTGAGGGATAAAGAGACCCACAGGTTCTATGGTCATGGCAGATGGGGTTCACTGCCATGCCAGTTGGCCCTTCTTTGGAGCTGGTGTTTCTGCGTGATGGAACTGGACTCAGATGGGATCTCTTTTCACAAGACTTTCATGCTACTTTACTGGAATTGTAGTTGGTGCTGGGGCTTAAGATATATCTAGGGGATTTGAATCTCTGGACTGACAATATAATAGCCAGGCCCTGACCTCAACAGACTTCAGCTCCTACACTCTGATTTATTGGACTCACTCCACTCAGCTAACACAGAGTTGAAGAATGTAAACCACCACACCATGGAGCCTAGTGTGCCTACAACTGAAAGCAGGAGAATTGCATCCAATATCCATGTGGAATCTAAACCCCCTCTTGGCATAGATGTGGAATGGACACAATGGTGGGAAACAAAGGCATGTTGTTTCCATGGAAGCAAGTTACTTCTTTGACCACTGAGTCAAGCTGTCTCTTATGATTATCGGTGTGGAGCACAATCTTGGCTGCGTCAGCACACCAGCAGGCAAAACAATACCTGGAGAACAGAACAACCTGGGTAACAGGATTTATGGTTACTGATTCTTATAATAATAGTTCCAGTAAAGTTTGTTGGGTTTTCATCAATCACTAGTTAATATAGTATGAGGTAAGGGTAATAGGTAACTTGATTTTGTGCTGAATGTCAGGTAGGTTAGGGGTATATATACTAGCCCCTTGACTCAATAAACTTGTCTGATGAGCTTGAGAAATCAATGCTCTCAGATCCCCTGAACCCAATCTTTCTTTGTCTTTCATTCCCGATACCTCGGGTCACCGAACAAGACTCCGACAGGTGGCGCCCAACGTGGGGCCTGAGGCAGAGGATTCATCAAGACACGGCAGCATAGGATCTTCCACCTCTGGATCGGGAATGCGGAAAGCTGAAAAGCCTTTTTTAACGTAAGGAGTGTCAAAATTAATTAACCCGGGTAAATTGCTGCTTCATATTATTAAGTTTTGCTTTCCGTTAGCATCAGGGTATGGGTAATCAACCAGGATGCTTGCAAGAATATTCACAGGTTTTGAAAACACTGTTGCACAGTGTAGGCATCACAGTTAAGACAGCAGATTTGTTAGAATTGTTTGCTTTGGTTCAAAAGCATTGTTATTGGTTTCAACCCGAAGGAAAGAATTTGATGAATGTTAAGCAGTGGAGGCAAGTAATGAAAGAATTGAGGAGAGCATATCAGAAAGGAGAGAATATACCTGTATCAGTTTGGGCCTTAGGACAGCATATTGCTGCTGCATTAGATCCTTTGCAGTCTGATGAAGAGGAAGAGATTGTTCTTTTCTCAAGGGAGGAAATGGCTATGAATGATACAGGTAAAGATAGGAATTTGGAGGAGGATCAGGAAGAAGAGGAGTTATTTGAAGTTGAAAACACAAATCCATTCTAAATCCATGCCGGAGCTAAATATTTTAAGGCAAACGTATATCCTAATTTGACTCATGAGGTTCCTTCTGCACCTCCGGAACCTGGAAAAGTACCTAGTGGGCTTTTCTCTACAGACCTGCCTTATGTTCATAGCAGCTTTAAGCCAAATCCTGTGCCTGTTACTCCATTAATGAGATGTCTTTTACTGGGATCTAGTCAAGGTGAGCCTCTGGCTATGCAAGCTGTAGCAGCTTTTCCTGTAACTATTCAACAAATTCCTCATGATGCTCAACACTCACAAGGGAGTGTCAAGTTTCATCCTGAGCCAAAAACTTTTAAACTATTGAAAGATTTAAAACGGTCAAAGATACTAAATAATGTTCTTGTTAGTGAAATCAGCCTTGTAAGAAAACTCTCTGTTAAAGTGTTAACTAAGATAAGGAAACTATTCTGGCAGCAACTCTGCAACCCCCCTGCTGTCTACATGACAATGTAGCTGTGGGCTAGTGGGGGTTAATAGAGTTAAGCCACTGAAAAAAGAGAAAAACATGGCAACATTGGTGTTCTGTTTTATTTCCATGCTAATTCTAATTGGGCTTATTTAACCAAGATAATAAAATTAGTACAAAATTTTTATCAAGGTTTAAAAAGGAATTTTCAGTTTTAAATCAATAGTTTACTCCTGAACTTCAAGTCTCAGTATAGTCTTACAGAGTAATAATCCAAAAATGTGTGTTAACGGTCTGTCTAAACTGCTAAATTAGAGTTTTAACTACATTTATGCTGCTCAAGTTAACTTAACTGATTGCTGATAACTAATAAAAATGTTTCCAAGCACAAGCTTGCATGTTACAGGTAACATGGATTCCAGAAGATATCTTAAGAAGTGATATTTAAAATGTGATATAATGGAGAGCTTAAAAGCAGCTATACCAAGAAAGTAAGAATTATGAGTTAATTGTAAACTGTATGTTTCTGTTACTGTGTTGTGATTGTTCTGTGTTTGTTCATTCAATGTCAGTGTATATTTTGATACCTCCAGATGGTAATATAAATTAATAAAAATTTATAAAAGAGCTCTATTCAAATGGCCAAAAATTAAAGAAGCGCTTATATTAATACATAAGTTTAAATGTTAATAAGATCTCTACAATGATAAAAATTGTGAGTCTTGATTAACAAAATTACTATGTCTTTTTATAAAAAGTTGTTCTTGCCTAGATTGAAATGAATAGCTTATTTTTCTTCACAGGATAATATGAAGGATGTAAATCTTAAATGAATATTAAAAAGGTTAAAAGTTTGTGAGAATGCTAATTGAAATTTAATAAGTTTTTGCAAAAAAGTGTGTTTTGCCCTAAAGCAGGATGGCTAATTTTCATAAACTCTTGGAACTTAAATGCATGTGGCAAGTTATAGAAAGTATTATGGTTTTAATTATTATAAAACAGTGTGTGTCACAGAAACAACCTCTTATCATAGATTAAAGTAACACTGTAGTATGCAGCAATCCCAAACACTGCTAGTTGCGGGAAATGGACTTTGGCCCAGTGGTTAGGGCATCCGTCTACCATATGGGAGGTCCGCGGTTCAAACCCCGGGCATCCTTGACCCATGTGGAGCTGGCCATGCGCAGTGCTGATGCGCGCAAGGAGTGCCGCGCCACACAAGGGTGTCCCCCGCGTGGGGGAGCCCCACGCGCAAGGAGTGCGCCCGTGAGGAAAGCCGCCCAGCGTGAAAAGAAAGTGCAGCCTGCCCAGGAATGGCGCTGCCCACACTTCCCGTGCCGCTGACGACAACAGAAGCGGACAAAGAAACAAGACACAGCAAATAGACACCAAGAACAGACAACCAGGGGAGGGGGGGAATTAAATAAATAAATAAATCTTTAAAAAAAAAAAAACACTGCTAGTTGCAAAAAGTTAATGTCCAGCTGTGTTGCTATCACTCTGATTTAAAACTTGCTAAGACTTTCTTTAGTGTCTTCTTAGACAAATCAAGCCAGCTGCAACAATAAACTTCTGCAGTGCTTTTCAGGACTATGTGCATAGCCCAACTATCTTGTACAGTATTTACTGATAGTAATGGTAATAAAAAAGCAGCATTCGTTACTTCTCAAAAAGAACAGGCTTGGCAGACTCCATTCACATCTGCTCAGTGTACTGAACTTGCTGCCATCATTAAGGTATTAACAATATTTAAGGAACCTTTGAATACTGTTTCTGATTCTGAATATGTATGTCTTACTGTTAAGAATATTGAAACAGCTCATATCTTTGTTACTGATGAATTATCTCAACTTTTTGCTGATTTGCAACATCTCATTAGATTAAGACAGCATCCTATTTACATTACACATATACGTTCTCATACATCATTGCCTGGTCCTATGACAGCAAGTAATGCTCGAGCTGATTTATTAGTGGGGTGTTTACAAAGTGCTCGTGATTACCATGCTTTAACTCACATTAATGCTACAGGCCTGCAAAATAAATATCAAAAGCTTACTAGACCACAAGCGCAGGAAATTATTCATACTTGTCTGACCTGTGGACCACTGACAGCAGTGCCTTTTCAGGCTGGAACTAATCCCAGAGGCCTGACTCCTAATCAATTATGGCAGATGGATGTTACTCACATTCATTCTTTGGTAAATTACAATATGTTCATGTTTGTATTGACACTTATTCTCATTTCATGTGGGCTACTGCTCAAAGTGGGGAACGGTTTCATCATGTTCGCTCACATCTCTGGTCTGCTTTTGCTGTGATGGGATGCCCTCTAAAAATTAAAACTGATAATGAACCTTCCTACATTAGTACATCCTTTGCTTCCTTTTGTAAAAAAATATGCTATTGAACATGTTACCGGCATTCCCCATAATCCTACAGGTCAAGCTATTGTTGAAAGATGCCATCATACTCTCAAGACTATGCTTTTAAAACAAAAAGGGGGAGATGATGGTATGATATCACCTAAAGATCAATTGGCTAAAGCTTTATTTACCTTAAATTTTCTTAACGTTTATGATTCTATGACACCAGCTGAATGTCATTTTGGACATTCTCAAAAATCCACAGAGATTGCAGAACCTGAAAATCAACCAGTATTTTGGAAAGATGTTTTAAGTAATGAGTGGAAGAAAGGCAGGGTTAAAGTATGGGGGCGAGGCTATGCTCTTATCATTTCAGCAAATGGAGAAGAAATCTGGCTTCCAGCAAAAAGGATTAAACCTAGGACTGAAGAAGTGGAGTCTTCTACACATATGGATCCTACTGATAGTGAGTGAAACCGGCAATGGTAATGGTAATTACACATATTGGGCTTATATCCCTAATCCCCCATTACTTCAAGTGTTAATCTGGAAAGATCCTTCTTTTCCTGTCTATTTAAATAAAACTCATATATTTCCTGGACCCATGGATGATAGGTTACCACTTAAGCCACGAGAGGAAGGACAAAGGATTTATAATCTCCTTCTTCCATTTGATTTCCGACCTCTTTGCATTGGCAATCACCCACCATGTATGGTTGTGAAAAATAGAACTATGATCAATTTTAGCCATAATAATACTAAATCTTTGGTAACTTTATTCCCATCCTATCAATACCAAGAATATAAGTATCCAAGTTATAGTTGTCCTAAGAGGAATGCTGGTGATATGCAAAGATGGTATGAATGCCATATGGGAAGAGGATCTGTCATTTTTAATGATTCCTATGGAATAGTTTGGGAAAGTGCCCCTATGGGGAATCCCAACAAATATAAGGGCAGATTTATTTGGTATGGTATAAATAGCTTGGGACAACAAATTAGTAATATGCAGTATCCTTTTCATGATTCTCTTGATATGGATGAGAAAATAATTTTTACCAAAAATAATAGTGATTGGAAAAATATAGGGAAATGGGTTCCTTTTCCATGGTGCAATAGCACTGGAGTCCATGATCAAAAACAAATATGGAAAGTTTTCTTAGGAATGGCGTCTACTTCTGGATGGAAAGGTAATAAAAGTATGGATGGACAATATTTACAATTAGATCAAATTCATCATTTTCAATCATGTGTCAGAGAGCCACATGTGTTTGTGGTAGGGAAGGCTACCATTACTGAAAATGCTTTGTTCTATAAGGATGGCACTTTGTATACTTGCTTGTCTGAGAATATTTTACAGAATGGAGATATTATCACCATGGCTTGCTGAAGACAAGGAGTGTGGATCCCGGTGAAAATGAATTGGATGTGGCAGTCATCACCTGAAAGTCATCTTCTTTTCCACCTGGCTCAAGGACTGTTGAAACGATCTAAGAGATTTTTGGGACTTCTCATAGCTGACATTCTTGGCCTCATTGGTGTCATCACTGCTGCTGCCACTGCTGCTGTTGCATTGCATGAGACGGTGCAGACCCAGCAATACATGCATGATTGGCACAAGAATGCAAGTGACTTATGGCATAGTCAGGAGCACATTGATGAAGGACTTAATAACAGAGTTAGTGATTTGGAATCTGCTGTTTTACACTTAGGAGATCAAGTTTATAATTTGAATTTGTTAAGAGGATTGAAATGTGATTGGAATGAAAGTAATTTTTTTTTAAAGATTTATTTTTTATTTATTTAATTCCCCTCCCCTCCACCGGTTGTCTGTTTTCTGTGTCTTTTTGCTGCATCTTGTTTCTTTGTCCGCTTCTGTTGTCATCAGCGGCACGGGAAGTGTGGGCAGCGCCATTCCTCAGCAGGCTGCTCCCTCCTTCGCGCTGGGTGGCTCTCCTTATGGGTGCACTCCTTGTGCGTGGGGCTCCCCTACGCGGGGGACACCCCTGTGTGGCACGGCACTCCTTGCGCGCATCAGCATTGCGCATGGGCCAGCTCCACGCGGGTCAAGGAGGCCCGGGGTTTGAACCGCGGGCCTCCCATGTGGTAGACGGACGCCCTAACCACTGGGCCAAAGTCCGTTTCCCAAAAGTAATTTTTGTATTACTCCTTTGGATTATAACATGTCTATGTTTCAATGGAATAAGATCAGAAATCATTTGTTAGGACACAAAGGAAATATGTCATTAGAAATTGAGGAATTGCAGAAAAAGATTTTAGAAATGTCTCATAATCAGATATTCGTAGATAGTGATAAGGACATCTTTAATGATTTGATTTCACATTTAAATAAGTTTAATCCTGTTGATTGGTGGAAATCTCAACATTTCTTATCTGCCTTAGGAATAGGGATATGTGTATTAATCCTGTTGCTCATGATTGTCGCTTGCCTGGGAAAAGGTGTTTGCCAGAGATTGCACTGTGTGGACACAATGGGACAAGCAAACAACATAGTACTTGCTAAAACTCTACAATAGTACCCCGAAGTCAGTGCGCTTGGCTGGTAGTCAATGATGGGTAAGACCCTCTGGGGGGCAAACTAAGACAGGCACTGTCACCCTGACTAAAACAAAAAGGGGGAAATGTGGGAAACAAAGGCATGTTGTTTCCATGGAAGCAAGTTACTTCTTTGACCACTGAGTCAAGCTGTCTCTTATGATTATCGGTGCGGAGCACAATCTTGGCTGCGTCAGCACACCAGCAGGCAAAACAATACCTGGAGAACAGAACAACCTGGGTAACAGGATTTATGGTTACTGATTCTTATAATAATAGTTCCAGTAAAGTTTGTTGGGTTTTCATCAATCACTAGTTAATACAGTATGAGGTAAGGGTAATAGGTAACTTGATTTTGTGCTGAATGTCAGGTAGGTTAGGGGTATATATACTAGCCCCTCGACTCAATAAACTTGTCTGATGTGCTTGAGGAATCAATGCTCTCAGATCCCCTGAACCCAATCTTTCTTTGTCTTTCATTCCCGATACCTCGGGTCACCGAACAAGACTCCGACACACAATCAAGCCAAAGTCCACAGGAAGGAGGAATACAGTAAGGATCAGAGTGGACTTAATGATATTCTATTCATGAACTATTGTGGTTAATAATCAAGAAAATGTGGCATTGATGTGGAAAAAGTGGCCATGGTGGCTGCTGGGTGCGGGGAATGGGAGGAAGAGAAGAGATGTGGAGGCATTCTTGGGACTTGGAGTTGTCCTGAGTGGTGCCCCAGGGACAATTGCCAGATGTTGTATGTTCTCCCATGGCCCACTGGATGGAACGTGGGAAAGTGTGGGCTATGGTGTGGAACACGGGACATGGGGTGCAGCGATGCCCAGGGATGTACTCAGCAGACACAATGGATGTGACATGATGATGGGGGAGAGTGTTATTGTGGGGGGAGTGGTGGGGTAGGGGCAGTGGGGGCGAATGGGGACCTCATATTTTTTTTATGTAATATCTTTTAATAAAATGAATAAATTGAGTAGAATTTGAAAAAAATAAAATATAAAAAAATTTAAAAAAATAAAAGTAAAGCTTATTTTTAAAAGTGGGGAGTGAATGAAGCTCACTGGTTGAGCACCTGCTTCCCATGTATGAGGTCCTGAGTTCTATCTCCAGAACCTCCTGAAAAAAAACAAAGCAAATGAAAAAAAGAAAAAAGAAAAAGCTAGGGGGAGCCAGTATAGCTCAGAACTTCAGTGCTGGCTTACCATATACCAAGTCCTGGGTTCAATCCCCGGCCCTGGTACTTAAAAAAAAAAAAAAAAAAGGTGAAAAGGCAAAAAAAATGGGGAAAACTTAAGGGAAAGGTACAGGAAGGGGTGTGTGGAGAGGGTCTTCATGGGAATTCTCTGTACATCCTGCACCATTCTTCTTCAAGCCTAAAACTGCTCTAAAATATAAATTCTATTTTTTAAAGCCACAGTTTTTCATTAAATGAATTTATTTTCAACCTATGTATTCGATAAAATACAAAACGTATGGATCCAACAGAGAATGGGCAGCTTAGGCAATCTATGAGGAATTTTGCCAGCTCTAAAATAGATTTCAGAATTACTCTTCCAATCTAGCAGAAGTTAGGAGAGAGAAAATCTATAAGCCTAAACAATTATCTTTCACCACAGGTGAGGTGTGAGCCAGAGGCATTGTCAGATAGAAGGTAGTTCTTCCAGGGCAGCGTATCACTCTGAGAGATGGTAGGCTCCATCTCCTAGGGCTTCAGGACTTAATTGTATCTGTGGCTCTGAGAACATCTAACACAGCAACATCTGGGAGTCAAAAGAGAAAATATATTCCAAAGAAAAATACGAACTCTGTAGAGATTTTGCCATCCTGAACTATATGTTCCCCTTTTAAAAATTAAGATAAATAATTAAGAACTAGCAATCTTTGCCAAGGTCTCATCTATGATTTATTTTCCCCAAGAAAGAA
Source organism: Dasypus novemcinctus (assembly GCF_030445035.2). Taxonomy (NCBI): domain Eukaryota; kingdom Metazoa; phylum Chordata; class Mammalia; order Cingulata; family Dasypodidae; genus Dasypus; species Dasypus novemcinctus. The sequence goes on along the minus strand of NC_080687.1, from coordinate 105,651,612 downwards.
TTATGCCCACCAATTCCAGATTGAGAAATGAAAGAAATCAAATTCTAAGCAAGATTGTTGCCTACACGTTAAAAAAAAAAAAAAAGACCATTCAGAGGATATTTCCCAAATATTCCAGAATAGTTTCCTACACACTTCTAGAGCCCTTTATTTTCTGATGAGAATCTCTTTGCTTTTCATCCTCCCACAAGCAGGAAGCCTTCCTGATCCCTAGACTGGGTGAAGGCCCCTCATCTGTGCTCCCCCTCCATACAATAAAATTTTGAAGGCTTGATTCCTGTTTAACTGGTTTTGAGCTCCCAGTGCCTTGTACAGAGCTGGGCACATAGTAGGAATTCAGAATCGTGTGCACCCAAATTGTACATTGGACTCATTTTCATCTCATAACATTTTGCTCGTTCTCATATTGTGTTTATTTGGCAATTCCCATTGACTTATTTCTCTGCCCACACCTGCCCCCTTTACAGCTCTCATTCTAAAGGCCTGAATTTGCCTTTGCATCAGCAGCAGGCAGACAAAACAACAGGGCAAAATCTCCATATTCCTGTCCAGCCTGTGAAGATATTACAACCCAAAAAATGACCATATAACTTTATACCCACTAAGATGGCTTTAACAAAAAATAGGAAATAACAAGTGTTGGCAAGGATGCGGAGGAATTGGAATGCTTATACATTAGTTGTAGAAATGCAAAATGGTGAAAAAACAGTAGTAAATAGTTTGACAGTTCCTCAAAAAAATTAAACATAGAATTACCATGTGACCCAGCAGTCCCACACCCAGGTATGTAGCAAATGAACTGAAGACAGGTGTTCCTTCAAAAACTTGTACATGAATGTTCATAGCAGCACTATCGTCAGAAGATAGACGCAACCAAATGTCCGTCGACTGATGAATAAATAAATAAGGTGTGATATAGTCAGTTAATAGAGTATTATCCAGTCATAAAAAGGAACAAAGTATTATACATGCTACAACATTGATGAAGCCTGAAAATATTACGCTAAGTGAAAGAAATCAGTTGCAAAAGAATATATATTAAATGGTTCCATTTATATGAAATTTCCAGAATAGGCTAATATAGAAAGAAAGGAAGTAGATTAATGGTTGCCTAGGTTTAGAGGAATAAGGGAATTGGGGGATGACAAATAAAGAGTAGGGTTTCTCTTTGTGGTGATGGAATGCTCTAAAATTGACTTTGATGATGGCTACTCATATCTTTAAATATACTAAAAACATTGAATTGTATACTTTAAATGTGTATTGTATGTGAATTACATCTCAATAAAGTTGTTTTAAAAAATAAAGAATAGATTAAAACCCAAGCATATCAATAATTGTATTAAAAATAAATTGTCTAAACAATTCAAATAAAAGAAAGAGGTTGATTTTATTTTAAAGAGCAGAACCAATTATATTATTTCCACAAGAAACCCACTTTAAATTTATAAACACAGGTTATCATGTAAAGATCTATAAACAGAAATTTGGAATGGCTGTGTTAACATTAGAAAAATTATATTTTGGAGCAAAGAAAATTACAAGGGATAAGGAACAACATCTCAATATAATAAAGAGTTCAATTCACCAGGAAAAAAATATTGTTTAATTGAAACTACATGAAAAAATGTTGCTACTACTGAATGGAAAAACAGAAAAATCAACAATTTTTTTTGGCTAGTTCAAACCCAACCTAAAAAATAATAGAAAGTAAGAAGAAATTCATTAAAAATATAGAGGAGACTTGGCCTATATAATCACCAGCATAACCAAAAGATATTTATAGAACACTCTACCAAAGAATGGCAGAATAAAATGTCTTTGCATGTGTGTATGAAACATTCCACAAGATAGAGTATATTCTGATTCATAAGACAAATTTCAAAAATTATAAGTGATTGAAATCATGCAAAATATGTTATTTTAACCAACAGAATTAAACAAGAAAACTATATGGACATACTTCAGAGTGGTAGGAAGCTCAGATCATAGACAGTGGTTTCATTTCATTCTTCTACTTCATGATTTCTTGTATACTAGTAGTACATAGCAGCAGGGTTACTTCAGAACAATTATAATGAGCAGCAGGGCAAGGATGGTAATAATAATTGTTTCAACCTCATGATGTTTTGCAACAAATGCTTAATCATATTTTCCCCTGGGACTGAAATAAATTGACAGCCTATTAAAGTTTTGGTTAATCTGTATATTGAAAAAATATTGGTATTATAAGCAAGAGCTTTCTTGATATTCTACATTGGAGAGTGACACCTCCTCTCCACAATTGTCAAACTCAGCATGTTTACGAACTAGCAATTCTGAATAAAGTGATAGCTTTATACCTTTGTGGACATTGGTACAGGTATGTGCTATAAATCTTTCTTATAGCTTCTACCAGATTAGTGGTCATTACCAGTGTGCCTTTAAATTGGGAGAGGAACATACCAAGGCTTTGAACTACTTTACTAATTAATGATCCAACAAAAATCACCTAATTAGAATTAGGGCTGAAAAATTATGTGATCAGTTGATAAGTGAAGTTTTGACCAGAAGCTGTGTATGGTCAGAAGTATGGACTTATAGCAATGTATTTTAGAGGTGGGTAATGGTTTAGTCAAATTCTCATGGACTTGAAAGGAATGTAATTAGAATGTTGGTGATAAGGAGGTCCAGAAGAATTATGATGATGAATTTCTTGGAACAGTTACAGAAAGTGAGAATATTTGCATCTCATGGAAATGATGTAAAAGGAACCCACTTCTGAGAATGCTCTCAATGACCAGGTGGACAAAGTGAACATTTCTGTGGATATTAGACTCCTTCATCTGAACAGTTCTTACATGAAAGGCCTACAAACAATGTAGCAATGGACTCAAGGATGAAGGTTATGGATGGACTCAACAATGTAGACCTGTCCTCATGAAGATTCACCTGGATAGAAGTGGCCAGCTGAGTGCCCAACTTGTCAAGAGCAGAGATCATTGTTGAATTCTCCAGCCCATTCCTCATAGAAACAAACAACCATTTCTGGTGGGTTGGTTACATAGAGGCACTGTTGGTTTGTTCTTAAATAGATTGTTACTCTGGATATGAATTCGCATACCTTAACTGCAATGTTTTTTTTTTTATCAGTATCACTATCTATGGAGTATACTGAATGCCTTATTTGTCATTATGGGACCTTACACAACATTCTTACTAGAGAATTCATTTTACAGCAGAATACATGAGCAAAAGGCTGACACACATACCATCAGGTGACTTGATGAAATAGTGAATTAACCTAATGATGACTCAGTCATGAGCCTAGCTGGAAAACAACAGAGATATATATACACCAGTACAGCACTCTCTGGAAAGGATATTTCTCTCTTTCCATTTAGATACTGAGTTCATCCCCAGTGTTTAAGCAGCATTTTAATCATGGTATATATCTACTAAATGTTCAATGTATTTATATCTAAATTGATACTTGAATAATTTAAAAGAGTATTTATTAAAGTATCTTTAAATTTTCTCATTAGGAAAAATAACACTGTTGACCAAATAAAGATACAAGTATTATTTTAATTATAAAAATGAATTGTGTTTCATAAACCCAAATAATTTGAGATATGTAGAAGACAAAGTATTAATTTAATAAGTAGTGAGCCTATACATCATGGAGCAGATAGCACAGAAAGTGCATGGAATAAAAGAAATAGATAAAGTTTACGATTTTGAGTATTTCGCATTCTAGTTAGAGAAGTGACAAATAAATACAATATAGATGAATGATGTATGTCTTTTGAAAGTATGATATGAATAAGGATTCATTTTTTAATTCCCAGGAGACTCAAGAATGACTTCACAAAGCAGCTGATATTTTAGCTGTATCTTGATAGATGCATAAGCGAGCAACAGAAAGAGAATGAGAAGTGGCCTTGTGAACAAATTATATAAAGATCATTTATATAAAGAGAAATTGTGCAAGAAACATGGTGTAGTTAGAGATAAGTGAGTTTAGTTGAGTGTATTTGGATAGAGAGAATCACAGGCTAAGACTGGAAAGGCTGGTTGAGGTCAGATAGTGGAAGCTTCTGTAAGCCATGCTAAGTAATTTGGGACTTTCCCTGAAGGAAAAATTAGAGGATTTCCAAATGGAAAATCACTTTCCTACCTGTGTAAAGCATATACTACAATAGGGACAAACTGGATAAAGAGAGGTAGGCAAGATGGAGAAAAGGAGATAAATCAAAGCATCATATAGAGGATATAATTGTACATCTCCTCTCTAAGATATGCAAAGAAAGAAAAATTGAGACAAAAAGAACTATGATATTTCTTGATTAAATCCTTGCATCATGTTCTAAATGAAAGTTTTATATTCTATAGTTATTCATCTCAGATTTGATCACTGTAAGGGAGTTATGATCAGTTTGTGTTGGTGTATTATTCTTCAACTATTAATTCTGAAATATTTGTACAAGTCCTTGAAATCATTAATGTGTAGGTTAATTCTTTTGTGCTAGTACAGATACTCCGAGGAAAGAACAAATTTAAAATCCATTGTTTTTAGGTAATAAATGAAAATGGTAGCTATTTCTGCAGAGTGGATTTCCTTAGTGGATTTTCATGATCCCCACTCCTGGTGTTCAGGACCATGTAATCCCCTACTCTTGAGTGTAGGTAGGATCTGTGACTTTTTTGTAGCCAACAGAACATGTCAATGGTGCTGGGATGTCATTTTTGTGATTATATTACATTATATGACTGTCCTGATAGATAACTTGCTCTAGAGATCCTTTTTGCTAGCTTAAGTAATGGCCATGTTTGAAAAGACCACATGGCCAGGAACTGCAGGTGGACTCTAGGAACAGAGACAAGCAGTCAGATTGCATTACACTACATTGCATTACATTACGTTAACCAGTGATAGTCAGCAAGCAGCTGGGGCCCCAATCCTACAACTTCAGTGGAAGGAATTCTGCCCAAGACTAACAGAGCTTGCAAGCAGATTCTTCCCCAGAAGAGCCGTCAAGTGAGAAAAAACTTTGTTCAACACCTTGATTGTGAGCCGATAAGTAGAGGACTCAGCTAACCAGTTCCTGAACTACCGATTCACAAAAACTATGAGGTAATACTGTATGCTATATAAAGTCAGTAAGTTTTTGGTGACTTTTTAATGCAGCAATAGAAAACAAATACTTCCCTAAATTTAAAAATTCGAAATACTTTGTAGATCAAGGAAATCTGAGATGCTTCATTCTTTATTCTATTCAACTGATTTAAATTGAATGCATTAAACATTTATTTGGATGAATAAGAAATGAGAGAAGGGAGACATGCTCATCAGAGAAAAGATGACAAGGTAGGAGGAAGGCAGGAGCACAGTGTTAAAAAGCACAGAGGATGATTAAAGTAGGCAAAATTTTGGTAATTATTCATATTTCAAAACTATAGTCTTATTAACTTGGCACCATTTTATTATTTTTAAAAATCCCTCCTTCCCAGAGCTGTGTTCTTAAAGCTGTGCCTGTCAAATGAGAACTTCACTAGCTTGGGGGCTTCTTCATTCTCCTGGATACACCAGACCTAGATTTGTTCATGGGGATACACTAACAATAAAAATCCCTCCCCAACCAGAACTCCTGGAACAGAAAGGGGAAAAGGAGTGGGTGGGGTCAAAGAGAGAGGGCCTCCCTTGGGCTGAAAACTGAACTTAGTGCTTCTTAAATTCTGTCAGGCACTTTGTGACAATTGGAATAGTTCACATATATGATTTCCCCTTTAATACAGACTAGAGTAGACTCACTGGTATTCTACTAGAGACTTATTGTGATTCTAGCAATGGAAGAAATTAGATCATTGATGTGAAGACAGTGGCCATTTGAGATGTTGAGGGCAGGGAGAGGGACAAAGAGGTGTAATACGGGGGCATTTTCAGGACTTGGAATTGTCCTGAGTGACATTGCAGGGACAGATACTAGTCATTATATATATGGTCATAACCTACAGAATGGAGTGGGAAAGAGTGTAAGCTATAATGTAAACTATAATCCATTCTTAGTGGCAATGTTCCAAAATGTGTTCATCAATTGCAATGAATGTACCACACTAATGAAAGAAGTTGTTAATATGGAGAAGGGTGGGAGGTATGGGGAACAGTACATACGGGAATCCCTTATATATTTTTTATGTAACATTTTATGTAATCTAAGGATCTTTTAAAAATCAATAAAACATATATTAAAATTAAAAAAAAAAATCTAAGAAATAATCCTGAAATCAATGCTTGTATTTTTCTCACTGCCTTATACAATTCCTCAGTAACTACTGGCCAACCTAAGTGATCTTTAGATGGAACAATTTTTTTCCTATTCTTTATACTCAAAACTATTTCTGGGTTCACAGGACAAGAAAAATTTTTTAATTGTTGGACAGAGATGTGGAAAAACAGGAGGAGAAGCAAATTTTACATCAAAAGTCTTATTTTTCTCTACATGTGGGCAGTACTTGGAACACAAATGTTGCATAAGTTTTATAATTTCATTTTTATTATGAAAAAGGTTGTCAACATTTTAGAATACTAATTTTTAGGAGATAAAGGATATACTGTAAATTGTAGAGTATAAGATTTAGTTATGAGCAAATATTTATACATTTTCTAGTCATGATATTTCTGTATTTTGTCTGAAGAGAAGGAATAGGAGAATGAAATTCTAAAGTATAGGTAGCTGGATGTGAATCTTCATATTATAGGTCTTCTCCATTATGAAGGCATCTTTTTTAAAGTGCAGAGAGCTGCACAGCTTAGAAGCCAACAGGGTATATATGCTCTGAAATTATTTGGCTTCAGAGATAAAGTATATATGTTAGGGACCACAGAATACACACATAGAGTTCCAGAAAGTATGAACAGTCTGAGATAATAAGCAAATTTATTCTAAAATTTTAAAAAGACCTGTCAAAGCAGACATGGTTATAGAAGTTTTACTGCCAACTTTAACTCTTTTCTGCCAAACATTAAACTCATTCCTTGAGGTTGAAGGTAAAACATATTGAGAAAGTAGTTCCAGATAATGAAAGGAAAACATCTCTTATTTCTTTCTTTCTACTTCCTTTGGCATAAATTTCTTGTTCTTCTAATTCCTCTAGGTGTGCTATAATGTCTTTGATTTTAGCTCTTCTTTTTTATTGTGGGCATTAATGGCTATGAATTTCCCTCTCAACATTTCTATTGCTGATTCCCATAGGTTTTGATACATTGTGTTATCATTTTCATTTTTTCAAGGTAATTACTGATTTCTTCTGCAATTTCCTTTTTTTTTTTAAGATGTCACTATATACAGGACAAAATATAGCAATGAAAAACAAAATGTCAAAAAAATTTAAATATTTTTCATTATTATTTTAATTATACCAATTTTTAAATTTTATTTTACTTTCAGTTTTTCTAAATTATCATGTATTTTATTTACATTTAAATCAATTTTTATTATTTGGTTTTCCTATTAATTGTATTTGGTGATAGTCTTGGCTTCATTTTTTATAATGTTTTCAATAACAGAAGGGTTACACCTGTGGTAGGGAGGATCATTGGTATGGGGTGTCAGTGATGGTGGATATATGGAAAAAAGTTCACCTGGCATACATATAATATATTTAAATGTGTTCAGATGTTAATTGGGCACTGTCACAGTGGATAGAGATTCACACAATAACCAAGAGAAGATTGAAGTCCCATCCTGGAGAGCTCTGTTACATTCTCTAATGGAACAGCAACAATCCCTCAAGTGCAGTGACATATGACTAGTGAAGAAGGATGGTCAATTCAGGCAGCCCTTGATATTGGTAACTATGCTTATGAGTCTTTGCTCTTGAAATTGGAACTTAGCCTAGTGCTGTAGGGTACCTAAGAGTTACATTCTGAGAACCTCCATGTTACTCAAATGTGTTCTCTCTCAAAGCCAAAAACTCAGCATATAAATACATTACCTTCCCCCCAGTGTGGGACATAACTCCCAGGGATGAGCCTCCCTGGCACTAAGGGATTACTACCAAGTAGCAACTAGAAATGCAACTGGAAAAAGACCTTGAGTTAAAGGGGGAAAAGATAGAGATATGAGTTTATATACTTAAGAGACATCAAAATGAGTCGGGAGGTCATCCCAAAGATAATGCTTATGCATATAACTGCAGGATCTCATAGATGGCCAAAGTAGATACTACCCCAAATAGTGGGACTCCTGAGGACTCTGGAGACACCCAAGTCCTATGGTCATGGCACATAACTGTGGAGTTTGAAGCCTTGTCATTCTGCCCTTCTTTGGAGTTTGTGCTCCCGGGTGTGACAGAGTTGTATTCAGTTGTGACTTCTTTATGCATGCCTATTCTTTTCCTTCTATTTGAACCTCTAGTTGGTGCTGGAGTTGGTAGGTGTAATAGGCTAATGTGTCAACTCAGCTAGGTAACTGTGCCCAATTGTTTGGTCAAACAAGCACTGGTCTAATTATAATACAAGGGCATTTATGGACTTTAGTCAATATTGACCTCACTGCAGTAGTAAATCATAAATAGGTGATTACAATTACATCAGAGACATTGCCATCAGCAATGAATGAAACTTTATCCAATTAGTTGAATGCCTTAAAAGGGGACATGATTCCATCATTAAGTGATAATTTCCCAGCTTATCTTTGGACAGCCAGTGTCTCCCAGAACTCATCAAGGACCTTCATTGGACTTTCATTGGTACCCCTGGTCCCTAGTTGCAAACTGCCTGCAGAACCTCGACTTGTGCATCCCCATGGTCATGTGAGAGACTCTGATAAAATCTCTTACTATCAACAGGGATCTCTTGTTGATTATGTTTCCCTAGAGAACCCTAACTAATAGAGTAGGTGTATATCCAAGAGACTTGACTCTGGTCTGTCCATGTGCCAGCTGGGCTCAGAGCCTGAGCAGAGTTGCAAAACCTACTCTCCTGTTCATTGAACTCACCCAGGACAACAAGGAGGTGAGGATGGACAACCAACATACCAAGGAACCAAGAGAATGTACAACTGTAAACAAAAGAGTCTCATCCATCAACCATATGGGATCAATTATAGGTGGAGTGGGCACCACCATCCCAGAATATTCAGGATTGGGGAACAAAATATGGACTAGAGTGGACTTACTGGTATTTTCCTATAGACTTATTGGTATTCTAGCAATGGAAGAAATTATATCATTGATGTGGAGACAGTGGCCCCTGGAGATGCTGAAGGCAGGGAGAGGGAAAAAGAGGTGTACTATTGGGGCATTTTTGGGACTTGGAATGGTCCTGAATGACATTGTAATGAGAAATACAGGCCATTATATATCCTGCCATAACCTCCAGAATTGAGTAGGAGGGAGTGTAAACTGCAATGTAAACTATAATCCATGCTTAGTGGCAATGCTCTAAATGTGTTCATCAATGGCAATGAATGTACAACACTAATGAAAGAAATTGTTAATTGGGGAAGGGTGGGAGGTGTGTTGAGTTGGACATATGGGAATTCTTTATATTATTTTATGTAATCTCAGTATTTAAAAACAAATAAATAAAAATATATTTTTAAAAACAGAGGAATAGACAAAAGGATGAAATCCATCCCACTGCTCATATATAAATGATTATTTTGTGATTAAGTGCCTGAAATTTGCTAGGTATTATTATACTTGATCACTAAATCTTCACAACAACCCTATTATGAAATTATTATTATTGCTGTTTTTTTTCAGATAAAAAACCTTACCCAAGATCAATATGAAAAACAAGTGGCAGAGAAAACATGTGAACCCAGGTCTGTCCAATGTAAAAATGGGTGCTGCTTCCTCCATTGTATGTTTAAAATAAGTTTTAAGTATGTAAGTATTTCTCTATGTTTCTTTAACCAAAAAAGAAATTATTCTGGCACTATGAAGAAATAGCTGTTTTTCAAGGCAAAATCTGATTCTATTCCCAAAATTTTGATATGGCAAAGGAAAGATTGCTACAAAGAGAATTCTTAGTTGAACATGTTCAAAATTTAAGTCCTTTGTAATCTGGGCTTTGGCAAGACAAATCAAAAGTACAGCTATTTTACAAATGCCAAATTTTCAAAGAAACAAAAAATACAAAAGCAACAGAAGCAGTCTCCCTAGATATTTCTGTTCAACCTGGTTATATCCAGATTTTGAAGAAGAGGGGGCTTTTTCATTTTTATGAATAATGTATTCCTAATGTCAGTCAATCAAATAATTCTTAATGTCAGTCAATCAAATAAGGTTATGTTCACTTTTTTGAAAATTACTCAATAAGAAATGAAAGAGAGAGAGAGGGAGAGAAGGAGAGACATAGAGATGGAGGAAGGGAGTGAGAGGGAAGGAGGGAGGGAGGGAGAAAGGAAGGATTTTTAAAGGCAAAAAGGACTAGAAAGTAGCCCATCTCTGATATTTCTTTGCAGCAGTTAAAATTAGACTTTTGAAATTCTTGTAAAGAAAACACAACAAGCATCTCTTTTTTCATTTCTTTTACAGTATTCTCATGTTAAATACAACAAATCAAACTCCTACGTAAATGAGAAACTGTTACTGAAGTTGGTAGACAACTGATAGAAAAAAATTAAAATGTAAAGAAAGAAACTATGAATAACTCAATAAGAATGAGTAGTTTATTATTGTAGAATGAATGATATTTGCTTACATTTAATGTAATGAATGTTAATTTTTTAAAAAAAATTTCAGACCAAATATCTAATATCTTTAAATACCTTAAAGGCAAATTTATGCTAGGTAAGTAAAATATCACAAAATTCAGAGTTCATCTCCTATGGACCTTAACACCAAATAAAATTCACTGCTTTTTAATGACACAAAATAATGATTTTTAAATTCTAATTTTAATTTTGAATATTTATGTCCAGATAGATGGACATTATTTCAATTTTTGTCAGAATTCTACTTAATATTGGGATTGCTTTTTCAATTACTTTTAGCTATGAATTTATATAACATGCAAAAATGTCAAAAATCAGATGTGCAGCTCAACAGATTTTATAAAGCAAACATCCACGCTACCAACAACCAGTAGATAAATAGAATGTTGCCACACACCAGAAGCTCCTAGAGACTCCACAATGATCTCTACAATTTCTCTTCATCTCTCTAAAGTTTAACTCATTCTTCTATTCTATGAGTTAATCATTATGGTTACTTTTGTGGTAATTACTTCTCATACCTCTAAATACTATAGCCTAGCTTTGGAACTTTGTATGAGAACTCATAAAGTATTATTCTTTTGTGTCGGGCTTTTCTCACTTAACATTATTATATTAGTCAGCCAAAGGGGTGCTGATGTAAAATACCAGAAATTGGTTGGTTTTTATAAAGGGTATTTATTTGGGGTAGGAGCGAGCAGATGCAGATACCAGGCCATAAAGCATAAGTTACTTCCCTCACCAAAGTCTATTTTCAGTGTTGAAGCAAAATGGCTACCAATGTCTGTAGGAGTTCAGGTTTCCTGGGTTCCTCCCTTCCTGGGGCTTGCTTCTCTTTCCTTTGTGTGCTTACTTCCTGGGGCTCCAGCTTAAGGTGTCAGCATCAAATTCCAACATCAAAACTCCAATATCAAAAACTCTTAACTCTGTCCTTTGCCATGCCTTTTATCTGTGAGTCCCCACCCCTTGGGGTGAGGACTCAATGCCCTACCTACACAAGAGGTTTACATAGTTACTTAATCAAGTAAACCTATGAATCCAATATAATCTAATCCTTTGGGGATCAAAGGAAAAGATCAGTTTACAAACATAATCCAATATTTCTTTTTGGAATTCATCAATAATATCAAACTGCTACTGTTACATCTGTGAGATTTATTCATGTTATTGTTGCTGAACTTTGTTCATTTTCATTGCTGTTAAACCATGAAGTCAGCAAACCTTTCTGTAAAAGGCATTATTTTCCAATCTTTTATCAGCCTCAAACCATTAAATTGTAGTACACAACTGATCTATCATGTCTAAATAAATTTTTAGGTTCCATCAAACTTTTCAATAATAAAAAGTAGCTTTAAATGAAAAACAACTGTTTTTTGTCAGTGAAAGGAATGATAATGCTTGTTGTCTTTCTCCAAGGTATTTCTATCTAGTTTTAAGAACAAAATTTGAACTAAACATCTAAGTCCTGACCTAAAGCTTTCTCTTTGTATGCACAGTTACTGCTAAATTTGAGAATCCTAACTTACAATTACAGATTGTCAGGAATAGCCATTGTTAGAGTTTCCCTCTTACTAGGTCTGCAATAATTAACAAGATATGACTCAGTTCCCCCTGACATGCATTGAGGAAAGACAAGCCCTTCCACCATAAGCCTATATTACTGAAAACACGGCATTTCCCCAAAGGTTAAACAAAGAAACCACATGGGAATGGGAGAAAAGGGAGATAGTGACCTTTACTCCCTCCAGATCAAAGCACCACCTCCTCTTCCAGCATTCCAAGAAAACATAACTCCCTAACCCACTACCCTCCAACCATACATGGGATATTTTTCACCCCTAGTTTCCTATTGGCCCTTGCACCTCGGACTCTTGACTCCCTCCCACTATCATTTTCCCACCTAGGAATGTATATATAAATTCAAGCCTCCCTTTCAGTCTCTCTTCAGACCCTTTTGCTGGTGGAGGGTGCTGAAGCCTATTGTTCAGACCCCCTCCATTTGGAGAGCTTCTCAGTGAACTTTCTGCCTGCAATCAGTCTCCATGTCCCAGTGAGTGCCCTCTTTTCTCCAACATTTGGTGGTAAAACCTGGGACTGGGGTCAAATTGAGACTGATTGGTGAAGAATCTCTCCTCTGTTGTGGCTGAATCCCCATCCAAAATTAGATATTGAATCACAGCTGGGTGACTTAAGGACTTGTCCACTGGAGGATACTGCACCCTCTCTCTCTCCCCTTTTCCATTGTCCAGGACAACCCATGGGAAAAAACCTAGCACTAGGTCAGTGACTTCACTGTGTCTGAGGGCCACAGCATCTGGAATGCCTGCATTCTCATGGGAAGAAACCTGTTGACTCTAGAGACTTCTGGTTCCAAGCATGGTTTCCTGTTTCCTTGGAGATATCTGACTGATTAGGGATGCCTTCTCACTTAGAATCTCTCCCTTAGATCTTTAGTCTCACCCCAGTCACTTAAAATAGGGAATTCAAGTTCAGCCCCCCCCAAAAAACCATACCTCTGGACTGTCTCTTTCATAAACTTAAAATTCTGCACCCAGAAGGAGACACCAGACCCTAAAAGCTCATTTTCTACTCAATCTCTGTGGTGCCACAGTACAAATTGGACAATGAAAGTCAATGACCAAAAAACCAGCACTTCCAATTTCTGAATTCTCCAAGACTTAGAGAACTTCATCCAATTCAAAGGCAGATGGCCAGAGATCCCTTACATTCAGGCATTCCTTTTCCTTTGTTCCCTCACTCTGCCAATCCTGTTCTTCTTTTATACCAGAAACCTCCTCAGAAATCTTCCTCCTCAATCTTTCAACCCCTAAATCTTCTGAACACTTTGATTCCTCAGATCATGCCCTCCCCCCAAACCTCCTCCTCCATATAATCCTCTGGTGTTATCTCTGAACTCACCCTCCACATCTTCCTCTATATAAACAAAGAATTAGGAATGTTAAAGGTTCCCTCTCACTAGGTTTGCAATAACTAGCAAGGGGAACTGACTCAGTTCCCCTTGACATGCACTGAGGAAAGAAAAGCACCCCCCCATAACCCTATGTGTCTGAAAGCATGGCACTTTCCCAGAGGTCGAAGAAAGAAACCACATGGAAACCATACTAAAGGGAGATAGAGACCACTCCTTCCAGATCAAAGTGCCACCTGCTCCCCCAGCATTTCAAGAAAACATAACTCCCTAACCCACTACCTACTAGTCATACAAGGGAATTTTTCACATCTAGGGCTTCCTATTGGCCCGTGCACCTCACTCGGACCCTCGAGCCCCTCCCACCAACTATCATTTCCCCACCTAGGAATTTACTGTATAAATTTAAATCCCCCCTTTCCAGAAGTGGGCTGAAGTCTCTCTTCAGACACCCACCATGCTGGCAGAAGGGCTGAAGCCTATTCCTCAGACCCCCTCCATTGAGAGAGCTTTGAAATAAACTTCCTGCCTGCAATCAGTCTCTGTGTTCCAGTGAGGGCCCCCTTTTCTCCAACAGCCATAATGTATGATGACTCAGAATGCTCCAGATAAATGGCATTAGACATGAACCTAGAAATTATGGAGATTTCTCACTGTAGATTACTTTCACAACTCTTCCAGATGCTATGTCATCAAGAATATTACATTCAAAATCTGTAGAGTCATGTCGCTAACTGGGGAATACATGATTTAAGTGCATTTAAATAAGTATTCATTTTCTATTGCATAATTTGGATACTTTTAAAAATCAAAACAAGAATCAATTATTGATTCTTATTGCTGAGGAATGGAAAAAGTTATCAATTGTTAAGTAAAACTCTGATAGTATAGCCATTACATCACATATCATGTGAATACCACAAGGATTACATACTAGGTAAATTTCCAGAAAAAAGTGTCAAGAACATGAAATTTAATTTTGCCAGAGCAAGTATTAGCTTGCACTGCCATTGTTTTTCTGCTTCAGAAGTTAACAAAGAGGATAAATTTCTTACTTTCTAAACAGCAAATCAATAACACATGTCTTTAAGTTCTTCCTAACAAGACAGGGAATTGGTCTTTGCAGTACACTAAACCTGCAAAATTTATATATTTTCATAGTAGATTATGGATACGAAGTTAGTCCAGTTCAGGTTCAATGTGTAAAATGATAAAAGGACTTAAAGTTTCTTTTACAGGGTGGTGATTTTTTATACATATATTAAGATAGGAAATCTCTGCAGTATAAAAGGAAGTATCTAAGTTCAGAGCAAAAAGGGATTATCATTGCACAACTGCAGATATTAAATTCAAAGGAAATTACTTCTTTTCATAAGAATACTCTTAAAATTCTTAACAATTTTCTCCCAGAAAATGCACACAAAATTAATCCATTTTCCATTAAATATTATTATGGCAATATTTATGTTATTAGTTAATAAAGGCTTAACACAAATTGAACTTAAAAAGCTACCAACCATTACACCTGTAAATTTTGTAGGAAGAAATTCCAAACATTATTATTATCACATTGTTCTCTAATAATACCTAAATAGGCACAAAAACAGGGAAAGAAAATATAAAGTGCAGATGACTTACATTCAGAAGTGTAGAATAATTCTCTCTCAGGTTTGAGAAGTCTTATTCTTTGTGCTTTTTTTTTTTAAAGGTTTATTTATTTAATTCCCCCCCTCCCCTGGTTGTCTGTTCTTGGTGTCTATTTGCTGCATCTTGTTTCTTTGTCTGCTTCTGTTGTCGTCAGCGGCATGGGAAGTGTGGGCGGCGCCATTCCTGGGCAGGCTGCTCTCTCTCTTTTCACGCTGGGCGGCTTTCCTCACGGGCGCACTCCTTGCGCATGGGGCTCCCCCACGCGGGGGACACCCTTGCATGGCAAGGCACTCCTTGCGCGCATCAGCACTGCGCATGGGCCAGCTCCACACGGGTCAAGGAGGCCCGGGGTTTGAACTGCGGACCTCCCATATGGTAGACAGACGCCCTAACCACTGGGCCAAAGTCCGTTTCCCTTCTTTGTGCTTATAATGCTCCTTTCTCCAGGGTATTCTTCTACTTCCAGAACAGGTCAGGACAAAACTTCAACAGACTTTTATCATTTGTTTGATCTAAGGGGAAATTACACTTTTAATTAATTATTTCAAAATGCATCAAACTTTCTTCTTACAGTGCTGGTGGGGACAGGGGTTTGGCACATCCCATTAATTTCTGTTGGATCTTTGATAAACAGAAACAATAGGAATTGCCATTGTTGAGCAGTGTAATAAACAAAATTAGTATTTTAAATTTAAATCACTAAAAGAAACCCACATCTATCTTCTTTTCTATTTTTATGGCTAAGCAGCACAGCAAGAGAAAATTAATATTCAAAATCCAAATGACTACAAAAGACCACTCAATGCATTTTTATAAGACTTCAACATAATTTTGCACATCCATGAGTTTGAATCATCTGGCAGAGATTATTAGGTATTAAATATTTTTATTCATTCATGTTATTGTCTTAGGGCTAAAGAATTGCAGGATGATTAGAAAAATGTATAGCAAAATCTATTTTTAAAAATTTGAATGGAATAATAAAAAGGATGATTTCAAGAACATGAGACAGACCAGAAGCAGCAAAGGGTCTGTAAGGCAGGCAAGAAATCTAGAATAAGAATTTTAAAGGTGGTAAAATAAGGTTGGTAAATTGCTCTTTAAATAAGGCATATTGGGCAAATTAGAGTATAAATCTCAAGAATGTTCTAAACCTGGCTTCATCTTAATTCTCTACCAAATCTATAACTCATAAAATGCAATGCATCCTACCTTTTCAGGGACACAGAAAGGTGACTGAGTGATTATGTGAGCTTTGGTGGTAGAAACATTCAAAATTTGAAGGGAACTGATCCTATTCTACAAATTTTACCAAAAGGTTGGTTTCTAATAATGGGCACTTTCTGCCTTATTAAATATTAAGATAAATGTCTTTGACCTGTGCCATAGCTAGATCATACCTTCTTGTTTTATCTTAAATTCACTCATATTCCCTTGTACTCCATAATGTTGGTAGAGCATTTAAAACAAAATATATATTTTAGGGGGAAATGTTCAATTCTTGGGGACACAGCCTGCAGGTGCTTTAAAGCCAGTTTTTGCTCAGAAATCTATTATATTGCAAATTTATTTTTTGAAAAGTATAGTGGAAAATAGTAAATAAAGTAATTAAAAGGAAGCCAATCAATACCTACATCAGAATAGCTAAACATGAAGCCATAATAAATGTGGCCTAAAAGGGAACCACTTGAAACCATTTACTTGGTCACAAATTGATACTCTCAGGATCCCCTTCTGTTTTTAACCATTATAAATGTTACTTAGAATTATTTACTTACTAGCATTCAAAATTTAAAAAAACCTAAATTTGAATACAAATGTTGAAAGCTATTAAAGGCAATTACCCATTCAAGACTAGATATTTGTATTATAAACAACTGTTGTGTTCTCTTTTGCAAATATTCAATTAATCTAGACCTATTTTAAAGTACTACTGTAAAATCTATCAATATATACTGTCTATATGAATATTTCCATATAGCTATACAAACATGGATAGTTCTACTATGGTTTCTAGCATACAGAAATGATTTTTGCAGTACTTTGGGTCAGTGTATATCAGTGCACATTCCTTCAGGGAAGCCTCTTGAACTGACAAAAGATGAATGATTGACAAGAGTAAGAAATGCTTTTTGTTGTCTTGGACTGACATGTCATTTAAAGCAAGACCTATGTTAATTAATGCCATCCATATCTAGTAGAGATGTTGAGGAATATGCCAGACCCTTCACAAAATATAGCTTGAGTGTAGCTAATATTACATTATAGATATAGAAATGCATCTCTTTATGGAAAAAAAAATATATATAGTGAATGTACTTTTTATGATAGAGAAAAACCTGCTTATATGTACAATTATCTATACCTTATATTTTCCCTTGAAACAAATGTTTTAAGAATCAAACTATTCCCAAAATTTCAATATTTAATATGCTATCATCTTAACCCTAAAAAACATAGGACTAATATACCAAAAGGTTAGTTGGACATTATTATCATTATCATTATTGTACTTATCATACTACATGGAAATTTTGTTCATAGACTCTCAACTACAATGGTAAATCCTTAATAACTGTAACTATATATTAATCATGTTCATTGCCCTAGGACAGAGTTTGATACATACTGGGTACCAATTTTTTTTTTTTTAACTGAGTAGTTAAGTTCAATTAAGGCCATAAAAATGATGCTTGGTATATTTGTCAATTGATTTAATATATATGAAAAACAATCATTAATATTGGCAATTAAAACCCTCATTCCTGGGAAACAGATGTGGCTCAACCAGCTGGACTCCCATTTACATACAGGAGGTCCAGAGTTCAATGCCCAGGGCCTCCTGGTGAGGGCGAGCTGGCCCATGTGGCAAGCTGGCCCACACAGAGTGCCGGCACATGCAGGAGTGTCACCCCACACAGGAGTGCCCCCTGTGTGGGAATGCTATCCTGTGTGGGAAAGCCACCCCACACAGGATTGCTGGCCGATGTGGAGAGCTGGTGAAGCAAGATGACACAAGAGACACAGAGGAAAGAAAATCAGAAAATGTAGCAGAACAGGGAGTTGAGGTGGTACAAGAGAGTAATCACCTCTCTCTCTCCTACTCCAGAAGGAGCCAGGATCAGTTCCTGGAGACCCCTAATGAGAACACAAGCAGGGACAGAAGAACACACTGCTAATGGACACAGAAAGCAGCCAACAGGGGGGATGGGAGGAAGGAGAAATAAATAAATCTTAAAAAAACTCTCATTCATTAAATTAGATATGCTGATAAAGAAACTGTCAGTGTCTGCTACTCATTTTTATTTGATTATTTCTTTATATCAATAAATCATTGTAAACATACATATATAATTTTTCTCATATGTAATATATGTATATAGTAATTTATATGTAAATATATCTATAAATGCACTATATAGATATACATATATGATTAGTATAAATATGCATATATATACAATATACATGAATAATGTAAATACATGTATATATTTTTCCAACTAGAGTACAATATAACTAATTTTCATTAAATTTTTTTCAAATACTTTTTCAAACACTTTAGATTTCTCATTTAACATATTTTATAACAGTAATGAGTCAAATAAGGGTATCAGACATCCTAAGCAAATAATCTTCCTCTCTCAAAAGTACACAGACAATATCAGCATTAACGAATTCATACATAAAGATCATATACTTATTTTGTGCATAATTTCTGAGTTGATTGTATATGAACTTGCTTATGAAGTAGAAAATATCTCAAAGCAAACTGGCAGGAGAGGGAGTTAAAAAAAACCACCTTGTCTGTATTGCCCTGACAATTCAGTTACTGACAACAATATTTTCTAAATGTACCCTATTCAGGACTGGATTTGTAATTACCTCTAGTTCATAGTCTAGACATTAATGCTTTCATAATATTTAAGACTCCTTGTAACATGCTTGAAGCTTTAAGTAAGCAAGGTTAAATCTTGAAAATATTGGCCAGATAACTAGCAAACAATGCAATAAAAGCTGCAATAAAAGAACTTTAGCCTATAAACCTTCAAGTTGCTGTTAAGTGAGATTTCTTTGAAATGCAGATCAGTTCAACTAGATTAGCGAATTTTAGCTCCTGTCAACATCACAACAAAAACCAAGTACAATTGTTCATTGGCCTTATTTTTTTTTAAAGATTTATTTATTTCTCTCCACTTCCTTGCTTCCCCCCCAATTGTCTGCTCTCTGTGTCCATTTGTTATGTGTTCTTCTGTGTCTGCTTGTATTCTTGCCAGTGGCACTGGGAATCTGTGTCTCTTTATATTACATCATCTTGCTGCATCAGCTCTCCATGTGTGCAGTACCACTCCTGGGCAGGCTGCCCATTTTTTGCACTGGGTGACTCTCCTTAGAGGGTGTACTCCTTGCGTGTGGGGCTCCCCTATGTGGGGGACACCCCTGCATTGTGTGGCATTCCTTGCACACATCGGTACTGTGGGTGGGCCAGCTCACCACACTGGTCAGGAGGCCCTGGGTTTGAACCCTGGACCTCCCATGTGGTAGGCAGATGCTCTATCTGTTGAGCCAAATCTGCTTCCCTACTGGCCTTATATTCATGCTTTCATCTGCTGCCTTGTTATTTACTTTCCTTGATTTACTCTGCATATCTAAATAAGGCACATCAAGAAGGGTTTACAACACAATGGCTTCTTAAACTTTACATCAAGGTATTTGAAACTGAAGACAGGAAAGAGCTGCCGTCAAAAACTTATCTAAAATCAACTTCTACATCAGAGGTTTGGTATTTAATACTGCTGTGAAAAGAAAGAGCTACAAATCAGAATGGTCTATGAAAGAAAATGCATACAAATCTTAAAGAGATTAGCACCTCTGAGAATTAATATCCCAATAAAAATGATTCCTGATACCTTGAATTTAACTCCCAACCTTTGCAAATATAATGTATTGTGTCAAAGCAGGGAAATCATTTGACAAGGTTAAAAGGTCAGGAAAGAATGTTTAAAATTTCCCCAAAAGCTAGGAAATATTTTTACTCCTGCTCCAAATAAACCCGTCAGAATAAACACATTTCAACATAATTAACACAGTTAGCAGATCTGTAAAATTCCTTTCTATGTAAAAGCATTTTGCACTATTTTTCAGAAAGGAAAATTAGGAACAACTTCACAGTAAACTAATGTAAACTAAAAAGAAAGCATGTAGTATTTGTTCACCAATTCTAGTATTTCCCTTTTCTTCCCCAAAGCAATCTATGGCAACACAGAGTAAAATCTTCAGTCATTTTAAAAATTCTAAAATGCCATTTTTATTATATGCCACTGTCCTTTTTAAGAATACAGTAAATAAGGAGAAATTTTCCTTTTATCTTTTCTTTCCCTTTTTTGTGTTTTCCCATTTTTATTTCTAATACACCAAAGATGAGCAAGAAATGATTCACTAACTTATGAAAGTTTCCAGCAAACTATACTTGTGTTATTATTCAACAGTCTACTTCCCATAAGCAGTAAGGTCTATAAACCAATGATATCCTTTTGTTTTTACAAAACAAAAAAAAAAGCATTTCAATAATTTATGTTGTTCTATAGCAAGGGAAGATCCTACAAGTGTGTTCTGTTCTGTGGGTCAGTCAGCTCCAAACCACAGCTTTGTCAACTCCAGTGCCTGGAAATCCTGCTGCAGGCTCACCAGATGATGAAAACTGAGGGATGTGGTATTGTGGGCCCACAAGGCATTTGGTAGCTTCTGAGCATGTCAAACTTCACAACTACCCCATAGTCAATGACAGAAATCACCTTACCTTTTCTTGCCTCCAAACATATTTTCCCTATCCTCCCTCTGAATTATGGGCAGTCTTCCAGAAACAAAGCCCTAAACAGAAGCAACCTCCCATGACTACAGAACAGAAATCACAGCTGTCTTCTTTGCTGGATTTCATTTCACATAGGAGATGTTGCACACTTATTTACAACCCAAGAGACTCTTAGTCTCATCTTAGTTTAATGATATGACAAAACAACAGAATTGCATATGCAAAAGCAGGTGCTGTAACAGGTTTAACTACTCTTGACCTAAAGCTTGTAAAAGAGGTTTATCTGCAACAGCTGTCTCAAGGGAATTGAACTCTGATGGGCAGTCAAACCTCTACCATCTACAAAAGCATGTATACAAAATGACAATCTGAATTAAAAATTGATTGACAGAGTTTCCCTCATCTTTATCCATATGTTGAAATCCCAAAATTGTGTACATATTAGGATATTTTACCTATGAAGTCTAAATAGGGGTGCTGACATGCAATAATATGCATTCAATTCATCATTATAGGACAATGCTTTTCACCATTCTGACATAAGATACACGATACTGACATTCAATTGTAGCATTATGTAATAGAGAAAAATTTTTACAGGATTAATATTTTAATTGGCTGGAATAATGAGCAAAATAACTACTTTGTAGGATTTTTGTTTACTTAACTTTTTATATTCAGGCTGTATTTTTAGATATTGAAGGTAATGGAGTTGTAAGCAATGGCTTCTTAATCTCTCTTACCTTTAGCTTCAATTTACATAGGTACATATTTCTACTGGGATTAAAATTTTCTTTTAGAATAAAAAGTTATTTTTCCCTTCTACCCTAAAGAATCTGAGTCTGAACATGACCACTCACTGATAAAATGAACAAACAAACTTGTTTTTAAGTTTGCAGAAGGTAACACCATATGCCCTGTATTAGTCAGGGTTCACTAGGGAAACAGAATCAACAAGAGAATTTGTCAATAGTACATGATTTTGTGAGTCTCTCACATGACTGTGGGGATGCACAAGTCCAGGTTCTGCAGGCAGGCTGCAACCAGGGGCTCCGATGAAAGTCCAATGAAGGTCCTTGATGAGTTCTGGGAGACAATGGCTTTCCAAAGAAGAGCTGGGAAATCCTCACTCAATGCTGGAATCACTTCCTCTTCTAAGACATCGAACTGATTGCATAAAGCATCAGTCATTGCTGATGGCAATCTCCCTGATTGCTATAATTGCAATCAGTTATCTACGATTTACCACTGCAGTAAAGTCAGTGGTGACTAAGGTCCATAAATGCCTTGTATTACAGTTAGGCCAGTGTTTGCTTGACCAAAGAACTGGGCACAATTACCTTGCCAAGCTGACATATTAGCCTAACAATCACAGCCCACCTCTTGTCAACTTTGCAACCATACACGTTACCTTAAACCATACTCAGTCTCTAAGTAAAAACAATAACAAACATGCATAAATATATATATATATTTCTGCCTAATAATGTTCAACTCTCGTGTACAACTGGAAACTTATTAATTCCATACAGAATAGCATGCAAATTCCTGGGTAATATTCACTCTTAAACTTGACATCCTTAAATATTATGATGTGAAATGGATACAACTTGTTACATGATAAGGGAAAAGTTTGGGGAAGAAGACAAAGAAGTTCATTTTGTGTACACACACAAACATCATCATAATGAAACAAGGAAGAAAGATTCTTGATCATTATAGTCCTCATTTCTGTAACTAGTCACTTGATTTAAGTTCATATTTATCACTACCTTCTTCCACTATCCATTCTAGGTTTCCATTACACTCAGCAAGCAGTTCAGTTGGCCATGGTTCTTTGCCTGGTTGGGTGACCCAAACTTTCATTCCTGAAGATTCTGGGCCATTATTAGTCCTGCTTGAATTGGGTTGTTGCAATTTCCCATCGACTTTAATCATAGGACATGGCAGTACCAGGACATGCCCGAGAAGATCTCCTGTATTCCAGGCAAACTCTTCTTTACCCCCATTATGTAGATGCAGTCCTATTTCCCCTTAAGAGTAAGGATCAATCACCCCAGCCAGTATAGTAATTCCCTTCCTTGACTGTTGATTCAGAGGGAAGGAGGCCAAAGTGCCCAGGTGGCAGTCTTAATTTCCAGTTCAATGAAATCATTGTGTGTTCCCTGGTGAGAGCACTCCTCCTTTTAGGACTAAAACCTGTAGACCAGCAGTTTGAGGTTGCAGGAACAGGAAGCAAAAATTTTCCTAGTGGGACACTAGGGGTAATAGTGAGTTGTGACACTCCCATTTATACCCATTGATTCCTGGACCTATGGATCCTGGTAATGGGAGAAACAGCAGCATAGAGTGAACACTGATTTAGAGCATACACAGCCTCATGGAGAACACTGCCCCAGTCCTGCAAGGTATTGCCCCCTAGTTGGTGCCATGATTGAGTTCTCAGAAGGCCATTCCACCATTCTATCAATCCACCTGCTTCAGGGTGATGGGGAACATGGTAAGACCAGTGAATTCCATGAGCATGTGCCCATTCCCACACATCATTTGCTGTGAAATGGGTTCCTTGATCAGAAGCAATGTTGTGTGGAATGCCATGGTGGTAGATAAGACATTCATTAAGTCCACTGATGATAGTTTTGGAAGAAGCATTGCATGCAGGAAATGCAAACCTATATCCAGAGTATACGTCTATTCCAGCTAAAACAAATCACTACCCCTTCCAAGGTCAAAGTAGTCCAATGTAGTCAACCTGCCACCAGGTAACAGGCTGGTCACCTTGAGGAATGGTGCCATATCAGGGGCTGAGTGTGGGTCTCTGCTCCTGGCAGATTGGGCACTCAGCAGTTGCTGTAGTCAAGTCAACCTTGGAAAGGGAAAGTCCATGTTTCTGAACCCATGCATAACCTCCATCCCTCCCTCCATGGTCACTTTGTTCATGAGCCCATTGGGCAATGACAGGAGTGGATAAGGAAAGAGTCTGAGCATTAAGCACAGAGCAGGTCATCTTATCCTCATGATTTTTAAAATTTTCCTCTACTGAACTCACCCTCTGGTGAGCATTCATGTGGGACACAAATATTTTCATGTTTTTTGTGACTCAGAAAGGTCTATCTACATACCACTTCCCCAGACCTCTTTGTCACCAATTTTCCAGTCATGTTCCTTCCAAGTCCCTGACCATCCAGCCAAACCACTGGCAACAGCCCATGAGTTAGTGCACAAACGCACCTCTGGCCATTTCTTCTTCCAAATAGAATGAACAACCAGGTGCACTGCTTGAAGTTTTGCCCCACTGGGAGGATTAGCCCTCACCACTGTCCTTCAGGGATGTCCCAGAAAGGGGCTGCAGTGCTACAGCAGTCCACTTTTGGGTGGTACCTGCATATTGTGCAACACTATCTGTAAACCTGGCCCAAGTTTTCTCTTCCTCAGTCAACTGACTGTAAGAGACTCCCCAAGAGGCCAAAGCCATGGCCTGGGAAAGGGAAGGTAACATGGCCAGGGGCAGTAACCATGGACATTTGGGCTACCTCCTCATATAACTTACTTGTGCCTTCAGGACCCACCTGAGTCCTATCTTGTATATACCACCTCCAATTTATTATGGAGTGCTGCTGTGCACTCCCAACTATATGGTTCGGTAGGTCATACAATACACAGCTCATAATAGAAAACTCAGGTCGCATGGTAACTTGATGGATCATGGTTAAGCGTTCAGTCTCTACTAAGGCCCAGTAACAGGCCAAAAGCTGTTTCTCAAAAGGGGAGAAGTTATCTGCAGAGGAGGCTGGGTTTGATCTAAAATCCCAAGGGTCTGCCTTGTGATTCTCCTATGGAGGCCTGCCAAAGACTCCAGACAGCATCTCTATTTGCCACTGAAATTCCAGCACCATTGGATCTGCTGAATCACATGGCCCAAGTGGTAGTACAGTTTGCACAGCAGCCTGGACCTGATGCAGAGCCTCTTCTTGTTCCAGTCCCCAATCAAAACTAGCAGCTTTTCTGTCACCCAGTAAATGGTGCAGAGTAGCACACCCAAGTAAGGAATGTCTTGTCTCCAAAGCCCAAAGACACAACTTTGTTGTGTCTTTTTTGGTCTTAGGAGGAGCCAGATGCAACAGCTTATCCTTCACTTTAGAAGGGATGTCTCAACATGCCCCACACCATTTCACTAGAAATTTCACCAAGGTGGAAGGACCTTGTATTTTAATTTGATTTATCTCCCATCCTCTCTGACACAAATGCCTAATAAGTCTAGAGTCTTTGCTACTTCTTGCTCACTAGGTCCTATCAACATGATATTATCAATATAATGGACCAGTGTGATGTCTTGTGGGAGGGAGAGATGATCAAGTTCCCTGAGGACAATATTATGACATTGGGCTGGAGAATTAATATATCCCTGACCCAGGACAGTAAAGGTATACTGCTGGCCTTGCCAGCTGAAAGCAAACTGTTTCTGGTGGTCCTTATTAATAGCATTTAGAAAAAAGTATTTGCCAAATCAACAGCTGCATATCAGGTACCAGGGGACGTGTTGATTTGTTCAAGCAATGATACTACATCTGGGACAGCAGCTGCAATTTGATTCACCACCTGGTTAAGTTTATGATAATCTACTATCATGCTCCAAGATACATCTGTTTTCTGTACAGGCCAAATAGGAGAGTTGAATGGGGGTGTGGTGGGAATCATGACCCCTACATCCTTCAAATCCTTGGTGGTGACACTAATTTCTGAAATCCCTCCAGGAACCTGGTATTGCTTTTGGTTTACTCTTTTGCTAGGTAGGGGCAGTTCTAGTGGCTTCCACTTGGCCTTTCCAACCATAATAGCTCCTCACTCCACAGGTCAGGGGTCCAATGTGGGGATTCTGCCAGTTGCTGAGTATGTCTATTCCCATTATGCATTCTGGGAACTGGGGAAATAACAACAGAATGGATCCAGGGATCCACTGGACCAACTGTGAGATGGACCTGAGCTAAACCTCCATTAATCACTTGCCCTCCATAAGCTCCTACTCTGACTGGTGGACCACAGTGACATTTTGGGTCTCCTGGAATTAAAGTCACTTCTGAGCCAATGTCTAATAATTCCCCAAAATGTCGGATCATTTCCTTTTCCCCAGTGCACAGTTACTCTGGTAAAAGGCCATAGATCCCTATGGGGAAAGGTGAAGAATATTAACCATATAAATTTTGGGCAGTTTTAACAGGATCCTTCCCCAGGGAGACCTAGCCTTCTCCTCATTCAAGGTGCTCTGGGTCTGTAAGGTGTCCCAAGTCTGGGAATTGATTAAGGGGCCATGATTCTCTGTGTCTGTAGTTTGAGTTAGGGTTTTGTTCATTTGACCTAGAACTCTTCTCTTTATACAGATCCAGAAGAAATTTAGTAGACTGCCTATCTATTTCACTGCTAGGTACCCCATGATGTATTAGCCAATGCCATAACTCTACGTGACTCAGACTATTTTGAGTTCTTTTTTGAATCTGTCTTTCATTGTGGTAGCCCCACCAACCTTGACTTTGGTGATTAACAGCCAATACTTTTACCAGATCTACTTTCAATCATCCACATAATGTTTAAGGATTCTAATTCCATCACAGCCCTCCCTACAGTAATATCTGGACTACAGAGAAGAGCAACCACAGAGCTCTTCAGGGAAGATGGAGTTAGCCTTACACATTTATTCCTCACAGTCCTTGTTGTAGGTGTGTCCTCTGGACATTCCTAGGGTGGGTAGGCAGCACTCAAATAGTAAATCCATTCTAGCATTCCAATTTCCCTAAATCTTCAAATTCTCTCTTCTACTGCATACCAGGACAAATCAGGCATCTCAACCCTAGGACATGCTAGGACATGTTTTGATCCATGTTTCAGTCAGCCACCCAAACTGTTAGAGCCATTTCTAACCCCTAGAGCTACAGTGTTGAATCCAGAATTTCTGCTTAGTGGGCAATATCAATAATTTCAGCTTGATCCAACTTATATTCCTTCCACCATTATTCCATACCCTTAGTATCCATTCCCACACACATTCCCCTGATTTCTATCTATATAAGTAGGAAATCTCATGCAGTTCTCTCTGAAGATGCCTTACTTCCTCATGGGTCATACTTTGTATTTCACCTTTGGGGGCTTGTTGTGATTTTAGTCTAGGCATAGTTC
Organism: Dasypus novemcinctus; assembly: GCF_030445035.2. Classification (NCBI taxonomy): domain Eukaryota; kingdom Metazoa; phylum Chordata; class Mammalia; order Cingulata; family Dasypodidae; genus Dasypus; species Dasypus novemcinctus. Next base: position 105,624,347 of record NC_080687.1, on the reverse strand, counting down.
TCAAAGACAAGAGAGTTGGGGTGGGTAAGGAGAAGGTTAGACATGCCTTGCAAGCTACACCTCAGGGCATTCCCTTACATTTTCTTCTGGTCAGACAGGATTAATTTCTTCAGGAAGGGGTTGGAAGGCAGTTTCCTTTTGGCAGACTGGAGGCTTTGTAGTACATGCTGGAGTTTGACTGGTATGTGCTTCAGGGCTGGAAGGTGTTTCAGACTCCTTGGGGCAGGCAGAAGGCTGGATGATACAAGGTTGACAGGATGTGATCTCCACATGGCAGGTCATTGCAGGCTTATCTGGTAAGGGCTCAGCAGAATTCAGGGTTCCAATGTCTCCACCAATATTATCTGTCCCAATTCTCTGGATTCCACTCTTTTCCAATCAATGCCTTGACTTTAATTGAAGAAACCCCCTGGAGTTGAGATTTTAGTTTACTTTGTAACTCCACTATTCATACAATAAAAGTCTGAGTTTGGTTCTCAGATATTTTGAGCCTATGGCTATAGGAGACAAGATGTCCTTTCAGAGTACACTTAGAAACTCTCCCATCATTCATGCAGCAGCTCTCTATATGATGATAGGGAATAATTTCTAAGGTACCTTGTTAAGTGAAGGAAAATAAAAACAATACAACAAAGCATATACATTTTGTATCATTTGTGGGGAAAAAATACATATTGAGATATTTAATGCTTATGTGTATATTGACTACCTCTAGAAAAACTCCAAGAAAGTTATGGTGATTCTAGAAAAGGGGAACTGCACACTTAAGACAGTGCTTCCCAAACAATTTTATGACAAAGGATTCAGAGAAACTGACACCAATTATATGACACTTAGGACAGAGGGCCAGTTGTATCAGGCTTCTCCCTGCTGCACTGGAGACTAAAGAGATGACTATCTCTTCACACCCTTAAAATAACAGAGGCATAACAGGGCTACCTAAATATGTTACTTATTTTTTAAAAATTGAATTAATATCAAATAAACCAAACCAACCATTTAAAAAGCTTATCCATGGAGAATGGGAAACGATTACAATATCTTGTCAATTATTTTGCAATTTTAAAAGAAAATTAGCACATGTTAGAAAATCTAATAGGATACTAAATGGTACTCAAGTAACCGCTCAATCTGCAAAGAGAGCATTCTGGTAGGGAAGGCTGCCCAGGAAGCATAGTTGGAATTAGAAGAGAAAAGAGGCAAGGATGAAGTCTAGAGAGGCAGCATTATTCAAGACAGTGACTCTTCAATGGAAACATAAGCCCCCTCTGCTCTGGATGAAAATAACTTCTTGCAAAATTACTGATGGAAGTGTTTGGAATGTAAACAATATACACACAGGAAAAAGGTTGAAAACTACAGATTACTGGTAAAGAGGATGAAAACGAATTGCTCGTAGAGGAAGAAAATGAATACCTGAATATTGGAACAGTGCCAGTAACAGAAGCGTGTTACAGGAATTAAGAAGAAAGCTTTAAGAAATGAAGAATAAAAAATGTCAAATCCTGCAGCGTTAAACAAGTTTGCCAAGCCTCTGGGTTTTAACCATGTGCTTCCACTCATGCCCTGAAAAAAAGTACCTGAATGAGAAGACTCAGTAGGGATTTTAATATTTTTCAAATTAAGTCATAAGGAATGTAATTCCATTCAGAATACTGATGGTACATTTTGGAAAATCACACAACAATTTAAAGATGTATACTGGTAGCGCTTTACCCTGAGATATCAAAATATATTATAAAACTTTGAATATTAAAACATGGTGTAGTGGCCCCAGGCTCTATGACACTATCTGGGCTTCTCCATGCAATTTCTTGGTTTATGGAGAAACACATATTGTCACTTGAATCCATCCTTTTTATCATAGGAGAGAAAGAGCAGTCTCTGAATACAATTTTGATTAAATAGATAGTAAAGCACCCAAAAAGCTTAGTGTGTGACAAGGCTCAGGTTATAAACATCTCTGAAACCTTGACTTCTCTTTTCTCTCTCATTGATTCCAAACAGGTAAGGCAGGATGCTTAATTCTCATTGTCTTACTTTCCATAAGATGGAGGCAGAAAAGTTGGGAGTGAAGGCTAATGGGACAAACTAATTTATTTTTCTTTGGAGGATATGTTTAAAAAGTCAATTTTATTTTTTGGTAGTATAGACCACTGCCAAATTATCCTTTGATTGATATTACTCTTGGGATCAAGGAATATATAGTATTTATGACTTAAATATTAGTATGCCCTTGTGGTAGGCAACCTCTAAGGTGGTCCCCGGTGATCCCCACTCTGGTATTCCTTGCCCAAGTCATGGCCAGAAATGTGGGCTAGACCTAGTGACTTTCTGCTAATGACAAAATATGGAAAAAATAATAGAATGACACTTCCAAGACTAGGTTTCAAAATGACTCTGAATTCTGTCTTGCTCATTATCTCTTGCTCACTCTTACAGAATCAAGCTACCATGTGGTGGGTTGCCTGATGGAAAGAAAGGCCCACATGTGTAACATAAAAAATTGAGGAAATAGTCTCCCAGTTTTCAGAAACTATAATCTGGTTCAGCAAAGAAATCACTTGCATAAATAATGAATTACTCAATTTGAAACACACCTTTGTTATTTCACTTACATCTTACCCCTTAGCATTAATGAACTACCAAGTATTCATATTAGAATTACCTTCATTCATGAATTACAGTCCTATGTTGGCTGCAGATACAAGAGTTCAGGAAAAATCAATGAAGGAGCAGATGTGGTTCAAGTAGTATAATGCCTCCTTCCCACATGGGAGGTCCCAGGTTCAGTTCCCAGTGCCTTCTAGAAAAAACAAAAACAAACAAGCAAAGCAAACCAGAAAACAACACAGGGGAGCTGATGTGGCTCAGTGGTTGATTACCAGCTTCCCACATATGAGATCCCAGGTTCAATCTCTGGCCCCCAGTACCTCAAAAATAAATAAATAAATAAATGAAAGCATTCTGTGAGAATCACTTGGTAATGTGAAATGTACAATGAAGAATACTGTATACATTATTTTTATTTGTAATTTGTCTATACAAAACATCTCTATATATTCACTTATTTATTTATGCTTTTTTCTGAATGAGCTGATGGTTAAACATTTACCAGCTCACCACTGACTGCATGTATATAGAGGGAGGATCTGAAAAAAAGGTATATCCCTTGGATCTAATGATGACCCTTAGGAAGTAATGGTAGATATATATAGTCATTAGCTAAAAGAAGGTTCATTGTATGCTTAAAATATGAAAAATTTAGAAACAGAAATATCTCAAATTATGGAAGCCACTAAAAACACAATATGTTCATACAACAAAATTAAATCATTCAAAGTTAACTCTTATAAGCCCTCTTTGCATAAAACTCCAATACACTACAAAAGATAACTGTAGTTATCTGGAGAAGAGAAAACGTGGTAGAGACAGAAGAAAAACTGCAACTGTATTCAGTATACAAAATGTTGTCAAATGGAAAAACAATACGTTATAGTGTATTATTTTTATTACCACAGACAAACCTAATCTGTCCTGACCAATACAGAAATTTAAGTCATTCCATTTTTCAAAAGCGAGGGCAAATTATAGAAGGAAAAATAAATCTCAAGATAAACTAATCATTTGTAACTTATGACCTCACTCTGAGAAATTATGCCTACTAAAGTAGTACTAGAAATCTTTTTTTATTTTAATTTACTTTTTATTTTTATAAAATGTTATTGAAGTATATTATTCACAGTTCAACATCCATAAACAATAAGTGTATAGCAAAAGATGTAGACTTACAAAACAAACATGCATATCACCATATAGGGCTTCCATACATCACTCCACCACCAACGAATGGCTTTGTTGTGAAATATTTATAACAAATTATGAAAAAGCATTGTCAAAACATTTCTGCTTATTATAGCTATATCTTACATTTGGTGTATTTTTCCCAACCAACAGGATTATTAGCACACTGTATTAGTATTATATATTTGTTACAGTTCATGAGAGAACATTCTCATATTCTTTTATTTTCATGGTTAGTAGCAACGCTTTGATATTTGTACATCAATTGTAAAAATATACCATACGCATGTAAAATGTTATTAATAGGAAAGAGTGGAAGAGGAGGAGGGGACTGGGCATAAGGGAATCATCTACATATATATTTTTTTCATTCTCATATTTTTTTTTCTTCCCACAATCTATTTTTTTAATGTTACAGTCAAAAAATCTAAGAGGTTCTGGTATAACCCACACCCCCCTCAGCCCACTCCTCCCACATCAACAATCTCTTTCATCATTGTGGCACATTCATTGCATTTGGTGAATACATTTTGAAGCACTGTTGCACCACATGGATAATAGTTTATGTTGTAGTTTACACTCTCCCCCAGTCCATTCAGTGGGTTGTGGCAGGATATGTAATGTCCAGCATCTGTCCCTGCAATATCATTCAGGACAACTCCAAGTCACAAAAATTCCCCCACATCACATCTCCTCTTCCCTCTCCCTTCCCTCTCCTCTCCATTACTATTCACAATAGTTCCATAGTAGAATATTAGTAAGTCCACTCTAATCCATATTTTATTCCTCCATCCTGTGGACCCTGGGATGGTGATGCCCATTCCATCTCTACATTGAGAGGGGGCTTAGATTCCACATGGATGATGGATGCAATTCTCCTGCTTGCAGTTGTAGGGACTCTCAGTTCCCTGGTGTGGTGGTTGACCATCTTCATCTTCCTGTTAGCTGGCCTAGATAGGTAAGTCCAATGAACCAGAGGATAGGAGTTGCAAGACAGCTGAGGCTCAGAGCCCAGCTGGCACATGGATAGTCCAGAGATTCAATGTTCTGTAAAAGTGACAGAAGGCACATGTTGAAGCCTCTGCGGGGCTTTTTGGGGTTCGCGGGAGGTGAGGACGACGCGGCCCGGCAGAGAGACGACCGCGGAGACGAGGCTGATGGTGCAGGTCTAATTTTATTGGGGAAGTACAAGGCATATATACTGTATTGAGGGAGGCGGGGCTGAGAGCAGTGCTGGGGGATGGGGTGAAGGGTGATAGGCTAGGATTGATGACTTCGCCTTGTAAGGGCAAGGATTATAGCTGGGCAGTTCTAGGCAGATTGGAAGGTGGAGTTTGGGAGGGGAAAGGGGAAGTGAGAGCTGACCAGATGTTAGGCTAGGCGGGAGATAGCAGGAGGTGTCCGTTATAGATGTATCTTGCCCGGGTAGGCTGAGGGCGTTTCGCCCGTACCAGGCTGAGGGCGTGGTTGCCCGTTCCAGCCACCCTGAACTGCAGCTTCAGGCTGTGCACATGCCTGCTGCCATGCCGGCTTAGCAACGGTGGCTCGCACTCCCACAACATGTGTAGAAAGGACACACCTGAGCCCAACTCCATCACACTCAGGAACACAAATTCCAAAGTACAGCCTACTGACATGGCACTGAATTCCAGAGCCATTTATCATGATCATAGAACCTGTGGGTCTCCATAGCCCTCAGGAGAACCAGTACTTGGAGGTCTATATACTTGGCTGTCTCTGGGGTCCTGGTGAGGCATGCATAAGAGCAACCCCTCTTTTGACCTCCTGACTCTTTTTGAAGACTCTTAGCCATATAAACTCATTTGTCTTTGCCATTTTCTCCTTTTATTCAAGGTCAAAAAACAGTATCTAACACATGATCCTCCATGTAGGCTGAGATATTCTGCTGATCTGAGTTGACCCTTTTATTCAAGGTCTTTTTCTAGTTACATCACCAGCTGGCACTTGGTAGGAATCCCTAAGCACCAGGGAGACTCATCCCCAGGAGTCATGTCCCATGCTGGGGAGAAAGTAATGCATTTATATGCTGAGTTTGGCTTAGAGAGTGGCCACATTTGAGCAACACTGAAGCTCTCAGGAGGTAACTCTTAGGCATCCTGCAGCTCTAGACCTAGTTCATATTTCAGGCACACAGGCTCATAAGCATAGCCATCAGTATCAAGGACTCATTTTTTTTTTTAAAGATGTATTTATTTATTTATTTCCCCTCCCCCCCCACCCTGGTTGTCTGTTCTCTGTGTCTATTTGCTGTGTCTTCTTTGTCCACTTCTGTTGTTGTGAGTGGCATGGGAATCTGTGTTTCTTTTTGTTGCATCATCTTGTTGTGTCAGCTCTCCATGTATGCAGCACCATTCCTGAGCAGGCTGCATTTTCTTTTGCACTGGGTAGCTCTCCTTACAGGGTGCACTCCTTGTGTGTGGGGGTCCCCTATGCAGGGGACACCCCTGCATGGCAGGGCACTCCTTGCATGCATCAGCACTGTGCATGGGCCAGCTGCACACAGGTCAAGGAGGCCTGGGGTTTGAACCATGGACTTCCCATGTGGTAGATGGATGCCCTAACCACTGGGCCAAGTCCACCACCATATCAGGGGCTCATTGTTGGATCATCCCTCATTGTTGGTCTTTGCCACTGCACTTAGGGAATTGTTTCTCTTCCATTGGGGAATGTGAGAGAGCTCCCCTGGCTAGGAACTCAGCATTCCCTCAGTTGTCATTTGTAACTGTAACTACTATGAAAATACCCAACATATATCCAAACATTTTTATGTACACTATATACATGCCCTGGAGAACTCCCTCCCAACCATGTGCTCCCCATCAATAACACCCCAAACCAGTGTTCCTTTCCTGCCACAGTTGAACCTCTCTGTGGTCTGAAACTTCTTCAAAAATGAAGCATAATATATTGCCAAATTCAATTAATAGGAAAATGAAATATACTGATGGGTTTAAAGATTAGAAATAGAATGCATACTAATTTAGAAAAACTAAAATAAAGTAAAAAATTGGGGTATTAAAAATGAAAAATATTATAAAGCTTTATTTTTGACATTTTGCCTTTCATCACTGCAATAGGTGTTGCCCTGTATATACCGTGGCAAGGCAAAGATAACATATTTTAAATGGTAAATCTGGGACATGGTTTGACCTTTCCATGCATGTTGAAAGTGTTTCCTTATTTAAATACTTTGATTTTCTTTCTCAAAATATTTTCTATAAAAGTTACCTCTCAGTTATATTTAATTTTATCTTTCACTAATAGGACTACCTGCCTAATATGTTAGCCTGAACATGATTTATTAATCATCAAGGAGAAAGGAAAAAAGAAACATTTGTTGAGCACTGACCATGTGCCAGAAAATAAAGAGTGCCTTGAGGTTAAGGTGATTTTGATACAGCAAATACCAGGCAATTCCTTCTCATGAGATTTTAACATAACAAAAATGGTACATGTAGCAGTTTCATATTGTCTACAAATTCTAAAAAGATATTGGATTCAGAGGTTTCACTCTTACTTGGCTAAATTATGATTAAGGCTTTGATTGGACTACATCAGTAGACTGTTGATTCCCCACTCTCTCTTGGTATATGGGGACTCACAGAGAAAATGACAAGGCAAAGGAGTTGGTAGGAGTTTGGGACCTGGAGCCTTGGAAGGCACAGGAAATGAACACAGTCCATAGACATGGCAGAGGCCCTGGGAAGAGAGACTGGACATTTGCTTCATAGTCTACAGCTGACCTTGTCAAGAGACCAGGGCAGCAGAACCCAGAGAGAAACAAGCCCTGTGAGAGAGGCAAGGCTTGTCCCAGCCTGTGGCTGAGACTGGAAGAAGCTGGGACCACAAAGCCTTGGGAGGAGGAGGAAGACTGAACCCTTACAGACATCACCTGCCATCTTGCATCAACACATGGCAACTGATCCTGGGTGAGAAAGTACCTGTTATGGTACCTTGAGTTGGACTCTTTAAGGCCTTGTGACTTTAAGCTTCTACCCCAAATACAGACACTTTATAAAAGCCAACAGATTTCTGGTATTTGGCTAACTAATACTATATAATACCATATATTTCCATTTTTACCTTTCTAGATTTTCTACTAGAAGTAGACCTTCTGGAAATAATTTTAAATGTTTCTAGATATTTGAAATTCCATCTACCTCCTTAGTTGAAGTTCAAAACTGTACATTTTTTAAGTTCTGATTCTTGGAAATTTCTATAATGCTACAAAAATTGAAACTCATTAAAATCAACATTGTTTCTGAAATGTTTGTACTTTCTAAGTTTAAAACTGTCAACTCAAAATAAAAAAAAATCTGATTTTTAAAATGATTTCATAAAACACATACATTTCCTAAGTCATCAGCTAGAGGGACTTGAATGAAGAGAAGATAAGGGAACCTATTTATCCTTAGGGCACATATTTAGATAATAAGTATGATTAATAATCTAAATCTTTTTCAGGTTGAGGTACTGAAATAGCTTCCTTTTTAAGAGGCTCTAGTTTGAATTTCTGCTAAGGTCCTGTTATATAAGAGGTTTGGTTTTCACAGCACTCTACAGCTAATAATGGTAACTCACTTAATGGCATTGGGGAAAATACTTCTTCCACACTTCCTCTGTTTCCTGAGAGTATGGAGGGAGCTTAGTCACCTAACTACTGGCCTTCTGTCAGGATCTTTCTACCTCTTGCCCAGTAGAAAAAGTCACTCATCTTACCAGTAAATATGGGCCTACCTTTTATTTCTGATTTTATTCAAAATTTGGGTGGAGAAAAAGGATGATTTATTGGACCTCTTAAGAGACACTCATCCCCATAATGGAATTACCCAATACAATTTGCCAAAGGCAAGATTCAAATCAGTTTAAAAAATTGTAATATTATCTTCTATATAATTCAGATTTCTGCATAAATATTTTTTGTAAAAACCTTACACAATTTGTTGTGCAAACTAAATACACCTGGGGAAAACACACCACTGCATATCACAGAACAGGGTAGGAAAGCACATAATGCATCACAAGTAGTTTACAAGTATTTCAAGATGCTCATCCCTTCAGCCCGGGATGACTGATGGAGGCTGGGGCAGCTTGAGCCCTCAGGCCAATCACCACCAGCCACAAGTTAACCCAAGGTGCTCTCCAAATAGCATCACTTTCTATGTGTGCCATGGCATAAATAAAGTTGGGAGGCACTACCATAGAAGTAGTAGCTGAATAAAGAGTTGAATTGTGGTAGCGTAGCTATCTGTTATTGGCATGGCACATCCCTGTTCAGGAGGTCGTGGGCTGCAGGTGTAAAATGGTGGACTGCACTACTGTAGGTTAGATTTTCAAAATGTTAACATAGTTCACAAAGAAAGGAATATGCTGGCATTTTTTTTCTGTGTTCCAAAATAAATAAATCTTACTTGTCCCTCACTAGGTGAAAATCAAAAAAACTAGCTTGTGAGGCACCACAAAGATTCAAGCCAAGAGCAAACAGTTCACCTCAATTTACAGAACACATTTTTTTTCTGGGCAGATATTTATCTCTGCCAATTAGCATCATTACTACTTGGATTGTAATTATGTAAATAAAAATGTGTATAAAAATAAAAATGAACTCATTGTCAGCTGGGCTCTGGAAAACTAAGAAAACATTGGGAACTAACTATGTTATTTCTACAAGGGAAAATAAGCAGGATTACACATATTGAGGTCATCAGATATAACATTGCCATACAACGTTGAATAAATGTTCCTAAGCTTCTGGTACTATTTCTGCTACTTGAGGATTACAAATGTAAAAATTCTGAATGCTGTTATGAAAAGGGATGAGTTAAAAAAGACCCAATATTTGTAAATGTTATAATGCAAGAGAGATGTTAAGTAATAACCATTCTACCTAAGGTATATTGGCAGAGAGTATTTGTCTAGTCATCAAAAATCTAGTGTGTATGGGACTCTTGCAGTTTGTAAAAACTGTAATATTCTACATATAAAAGGAGGAAGTGGGTATGAAATAATATACATACAACAGCATAAAAGAATAAGCTTTCTGGTTTCATTTAATGAATATGAGAAGACTTCATATTCTGTATATCTGACATATCTGGACAGAAGCCAGAATTGGTGACAAACAGGAACTGCTCCTTGCAAATTCCCCCACAAATAACCATTCTCTAGTTACAGTAGAAATTCAGTAAATCCTAATGGTTAAGAGTATAGGATCTGGTTACTGGGAATTAATGTTTAATCTTGAACAAGTAACATTTCACTTCTTCATCTCTAATATGAAAAATAGTAACTACCAAAGGGTTGTTGAGAGAAAGTCGAAATAAGTTAAAACATGTAAAGTATTCACAAGATTGTCTTGCCTATCCTATAGTAAGGCCCAAATAGTATTAGTTATTTTTATTATTCAATACTACAAGACTTCCAGCCAACAATCTTAGACCCAATGATTGACACACTGAAGCTACAAATGCAGAAATGCTAAGAAGAAATACTAAAACTTCATAAAAACTTAACCAACATCCACACTTTATTCAGATTTCCTTAGTTTATACTGTCATTTTTCTGTTCCAGAATTTCATTCAGGATACCATATTACACTTTGTCATGATGTCTTCTTAACGTCTTAGGTATTACAATTTCTCCAAAAAAATTTTTTGATGACTTTGCACATTTTGAGGATTACTGGGCAAACGTTTTGTAGAATAATCCCCAATTGGATTTTTTTAATGTTCTTCTCAGCATGAGACTGGGGCTATGGGTTTTGGGGAAGAAGACTACAGAGGTGAAATGTCATTTTCATCACATCATATCAAAGGACCACACAATCAGCATGAATATCACTGTTGATGTTCCCTGGATGACCTAGTTGAGGTGATGTTTGTCAGATCTCTCCACTGGAAAGTTACTCTTTCCCCTCCCCTATACTGTACTCTTTGGGAAGATGTCATAATGTGCAGCCCATATTTAGGGAGAGGGGAGTCTTTGAGGTAAACTATCTACATATATTTGTAGTTTTGTAGTTCTTCTCAACAGGAGATTTGTCTATTCCTCCCAATTTATTTAATCATTTTATTTGTATCACTATGATATGGATTCATATATATATTTAATTTGGGTTATAATCTAATGCAACTTTATTTATTTTGTTTTGCAAATTCTTCCAGCGTTGTTTATTGGCTTTTTTTTAATTTGGTTCCTGTGTCCCATTATGTATCTCCATCACTGCATATTTATTTGAGCATTCCTTATTTTCTGACTTCTCCATGTTCATCTTATATGTTGCTTGTCCCAATCCTAGAATCAGCCATTTATCCAAAAAGCCCTGGTTCCTTTCATTGGAGAATGGTATTAGAAACCAAGATCTGGACACTAGACAGGCCTGTTGCTTCCTTGCACTCTTAGCTGAAATTGCAAGGAAATATATGTATGTATACTTAACCATAGAGATGTAAATATAAACATTTCTATATGTAACCATCTGAATCTATATTAAGCTAAACATTGAGTTCATTCTGATATCTCCAACTCTAATTGACTACTACATGAATCATTCTAGTCTCCTTCCATTGCTTAACTGTAAATTGTAAGATTAATTTTTGGCTAAAAATGTGCCATCCTACTTCCCATCTTGTCCCATTAGCACACTTCACAAATAACTCATTTTTTCACTAAAACTTCTTGAGCATCTCCATGTGAAACTGAACTTTTATAACTAAATTTCATCCAGAATACAATTTAAACAGAATTGGATGATACAATAGAGATAACAAAAGCACCAGTTCTGTTTTTGGTCTTTGTGAGTACTTTATAATCACAAGTTTATTAAAAATGTGTCTCTCTAATCATCTAAAATTATGTAAAAGAAAGCTAACTTACTTTCTCATAACCCATTTGTTATATATGAAAGCCAAAAACTGTATTCCCTGAGATTTTACCCCAGTAAGCCAATAAACCAAATTACTCTAAATTTGAATAATGTTACTGAGACAATTATTTACAGATACACTTTCTAATAATGAATTAATAAAATATTAAATATGACTTTAACTATCTTACTCTCTATTTCAATATCTTTAAAACTTACACATAATGCTGTCTGCTAACATTCTTAGGAGAGAAACTTAACAAATGGTTAAAAGTGTATCAAATAACAAATACTGCAGTGTGAGAATGCAAAGTAAATCAAGCCATTATTTTAATTTTTTAATTTTTAGAGTAAATCATGAGAAATCTTGATACTCATAAATCTCGAAACTCATAAAACTCATATTTTTCAAGAACTGTTTTATTTTAAAAACCAAAAATTTAAAATTTATAAATGAGGCCCACCATTTTCTCTCTCATTTGTAGCAAACATCAGTTAGTCATTTGGATTTTTAAGGTTGTGGCCCTACACAATTTTTAGATAATTGTGTAACTTTGATTCTCTAAGGAGTAATGCTGGTTTATAATTGTTCATGTTATTAAACTAGAAAATAATGCCTAGTTAAAGATAATGGTCTCCAGCCTCTAATAACAATGAAGACATAGTCTAACTAAACTGCACAAATAATTCATCATAACAAAGTTTGATTTTGCTTATTATTTCTATTGTTAATTTTAAATATTCTTTTGTTCTGATGGTAAGCTTAGAGTCATTCATCTAAATGTCCTTACAATTGGTGGAAGGCAATCCAAGGTCCATTTTCTCCAAAAAGGAAATTTTATGTTTAAAGCATAATAGCCCATTTTTAGAAAGCAGTAAAATTTACAGTCACTATAACTTTTTAATAAAGAAAAGCTAGCTTTTACTATTTACATATGATCATCTTTTACTTTTACTACATAAACCTAATCTTTAATAACTTTTACTTTATAAACATAATAAAAATTTAGGTAGTATCATACTACCTTCTATTTCAAACAGTACCAAGGCTGAATTCTGAAATTTAAATGAATAGAAAGCTATAAATTGAAACTTTAATTTGTTCAATTCAAGCTAGTACTTTACCCTTCAAGATTTCCTAGGCTAAATTGATACATGTTTTATTTCTATGCTTTTTTCATTAGGGCAGTTGCTTGTTTACAGAAAAATCATGCAAAAAGTACAAAATTCTAATATAGCCCCCTCTCATGCACTGTTTCCCTATTAAGATTTTGTACTAATATGGTACCACTGTTACAATTCATGAAATGATATTACTATGATTATACAACAAACTTTAGCCCACTGTGTACATTAGGGCTAACTCTTTGTGCTGAACAGTTCTATGGGTGTGTGTGTGGTAAGTTACATAAAACTTAAAACTTCCCTCCTTACTTACATTCAAGTATATAATGAATGTGTTGTACTACCATCCATTACCAAAGCTTTCCATCACTCTAAACAGGAAGTCTATACTAAATAAGCCCCACTGCCCTATCCCCATCGTGGTCCCTGGTAACCTGTATTCTAGTTTCTAACTGAATTTGCTTATTCTAATTACTTAATGTCAGTGAGATCACAACTCAACATATTATCTTCAAAGGTCATACATGCTGTTGCACGTGTCGGAACTTCATTCTTTTTATGGCCAAATAATATTCCACTGTAGGTCTATACCACATTTTATTTACCCATTCATCTGTTGATGGACACTTGAGTTGCTTCCATCATTTGGCAATTGTGAATAATGGCTCTATGAGCCCATGTGCAAATTTAAGTCCTGCTTTCAATTCTTTTGTGTCATACAGTTATTATACACTTAACTTTGAGAGGAACTGCCAAACTGTTTTCTACAGCAGCTGCACAATTTTGCATTCCCAAGAACAATGAACACGTGTTACTATTTCTTCACAGCCTCTTTGACACTCATTATTTTGTTTTGTTTTGTTTTTAATAATGGCAATACTAAGAGGTGTGAGATGGTTTCTCATTGTGGCTTTGACTTGCATTCTTCTAATGGCTAATGGATTTAAGCATCTTTTAATGCACTTATTGACCATTTGGATGCCTTATATTTACTTTCCTTGTCAAAATGCTCTGGCTAGGACTTCTAACACAATGTTAAATAACAGTGGTAACAGTGGGTATTCTTGTCTTATTCTTGATCTTAAAGGAAAACCTTTCAATCTTTCACCACTAAGTAGGATGTTACCTGTAGACTTTTCATATATGCTCATTATCACGCTGAGGAAGTTTCCATCTATTCCTAATGTTCTAAATGTTTTTATCTAGAAGGGTGCTGTATTTTGTCAAATAACTTTTCTGCATCAATTGCGATGATCACATGGTTTAGTTCCTTCATTCTGTTAATGAACCAACCTTGCATACCAGTTAAAATAACACTTGATCATAGTGTATAATTCTTTTAATGTGCTATTGGATTCAATTTATTACCATTTTGTTGAGGATTTTTGCAACTATATTCCTAAGAGATATTGGTCTGTAGTTTTCTTTTCTTGTGCTGTGTTTATCTGGCTTTGGTATGAAGGTGATGTTGGCCTCAAGAATGAATTAGGGAATGCTTTCTCCTCTACAAATTTTTTGAAGAGTTCATGACTAATTGGATTTCAATCTTCTTGGACTGTTTGGTAGAATTCCCCTGTGAAGTCAGCTGGTCCTGGCTTTTTTGATTGGGAGGTTTTTGATGACTGATTTAATGTTTTCACTAGAAATTAGTTTGTTGAGATCTTCTATTAGTTTTTCAATCAATGTGAGAATTTTTCCATTTCTAAGACAATGTGTTTCTAAGAATTTTACCCATTTCATCTAGGTTAATAATTTATTGACATACAGTTAGTCATTGTATCCTCTTATAGTCTTTCTAATTTCAGTTGTAATGTTCCCCTTTCATTCCTGTTGTACCATCTCCTTTTTTTTTTTTTTTTTTCATATTTCAGTATTGCTATTGTTCTATTGATTTTATTTCCAGAATTTCCTCCCAAGCTCTGGGCTGCAGAAGTACTATAGTGGATGGTGGTGGCAGAAGGTTGGTGGCCCTGGTTTCCAACCCTGAGCCTAGGACACAGACCTGTTCTATAAGGAGATTCTTTGAGTAAAAGCTAGTGAAGAGTAAGTCATCCTTTTGGAACCCCAACCTCTGTTCCAGAGTACTGACCTTTTACCCAAGGCAGTTCCTGGGAAACTCTCAAAGGCTAGCAACAACCTGCCCCTACCAAGGGGCCAGGTACTATTTGGATAAGACTGTAAAGCAATTAAAATCTCAGGGTGTTGTTGAAAACAATAGAGTAATCAGTTAGCAATTATTGGGGTCTAACAGCTGGATTTGATACCAATAGAGCCAAAAGCTTAATATTACATAAGAAAAAGAGACATTCAAAGAAAGCCCAGCTAAAACCATTGTCATCTTTGGTGATCAGGAAAACTGTACATGCCCAAGGCTGTACACTCTTAAGAACCAGGGAAGGAACCTCTGAGCTACAAGTCTCTGGCTATGTATGGGGCAAATTCATAAACTCCCTGGAGAGCAAAAGCAGTCTCCAAGTCACACAAAGATTCAATAGTAAAGGGTGAAAATGTTACTGGTTCAGGGGACTTAAGCGAATCCTCTGACCAATCAGTAACTGAAAACTGAATGTTGCTGGGAGTGGATATAGCTCAAGTGGTTTAGCACCTGCTTCCTATGAAGGAGGTCCTGGTTCAATCCCCAGTGTCTTCTAAAAAAAATGGCACTGACTCCTAGGCAAACCCTAGGGAGCCAACCAAAAAGAAACAAACAAGGAAAACAATTGAGTAGGCACATCAGAGGCTGTACACTAAGGGAAAAATAGACTTTCCAGCCCAGTAGATAACAAAGAAATGAGCAAACAATAACAAGTATAAGAAGTCTTGGGAAGAAGGGTGGCTGGGACTCATCATCCAGAGTTACTACAATATATTATCTAGAATGTTCAATTTTCATGACAAATTACAAGACATGAAAAGAAACAGGATAGTGTAACCAAACACAATGGGGAAAAGCAGGCAAAGATACTGTCTTTGAGGGGACCCAGATGCTGCATTTAGCAGACAGAGACAGGAAAGCACCTATTTTAAATAGGCTCAAAGTACTAAAGGAAATTAGGCTTAAAGAACAAAGAAAAATATAATGATAATGTCACATCAAAGTCAGAATTTCAATAATGAGATGGGAATTACAAAAAAAATGAAATGCTAATTCTGGACTTGAAAAGAATGATGACAAAATTGATAAATTTGCTAGAGGGGATCAACAGTGTGTGCTGGCAGAGGAAGAACCAGTGAACTTTAAGACAGATAAATAGAAATTATGCAATCTAGGGAACAGAGAAACCAAAATGATAGAAAATAAACACAGCCTTAGAGACTAAATTTGATGACAAACATTAATTTACGTATACAAGAAGTTCACACTTCAAGTAAAACAAATGCAAAGAGAGTCGCACATAGGCACATCAAAGTAAAAATGCTGAAAAACAAGACAAAAGGAAAATCTTGAAAGCAGCAAGAAGAATTTGACTAGTCACACACAAGGGAATCCCAGTAAGATAAATAGCTGACATCTCATCAGAAATAGTGGAGGTCGGAAGGCAGCAAGATGGAGTATTCTAAATGCTGAAAGAAAAAAATGCCAAAACTGTTAACCGAGAATCTCACATCCAGCAAACTATCTTTCAAAAATGAAAACAAAATAAATTTCTAGTAAGAAAAACTGAGACAATTAATTGCTAGCAGAAATGCTTTACAAGAAATATTAAAGGAAGTTCTTCAAGCTAAAAGCAAGTGACAGTATTTCAAATCCACATGAAAAAGTTAGAGAGAGCCAGCAAAGAGAATTATATAGGCAATTATAAAGACATTATAACCACTTATTTCTTCTCTTAACTTCTATTAGTACATTAAAAAGCAGCTACATAAAACAATATGTTTGTAGTTGTATTGCTGGGCCTCTATAATATGTAGAGATGTAATATATTTCACAATAGGAGCACAAAGGAGGTAGATGTGAACAAAGCTAATTTTAAATAAGGAAGTAATACCTGATGGTAACACACCTGCAAGAAGAAATGAAGAAAACCAGAGAGACAGGGGCAGCGGCAGGAGGGAGCTCAGCAGGCTGCCCCGGGGACAGGTCTACACTGCTCCACCCAGGGCCAGGCCACATGTTGCCCCCAGCCAGTCCGCACAGGAACCGGGGCCCCACGGCTCTCCGCGGCTCCACCTATGGCGCCAGGCCTGGCCACAGCCAAAACCAACCATCCTCGGGCCTGTGGCAGGGGCTCCATCCGGGGCTTTGTGGAGGGTGGGGTCAGAAGCCAAGAAGATGGGAGGAGGCAGGGGTGAGGAGGGAGAAGGGGGAGGGGTGGGGGAGGGGGAGGAGGGAGAAGGGAAGGAGTGGGGGAGGGGAGGAGGGAGAGGCTCAACTAGAGGCTGGGATTGTAATAGAAAAACAGAACCAAGGCATTTTATGGATTTATCACAAATCAAAATTAATAAAGTAAATCTTATTTAGGAAAAAAGAAGAAATGAAGAAAAACAGATATGATAAATAAGTTTAATAAAATTAACTCTATTCATATATATATGTTCTGCATTCTTTACTCAGCTACTTTAAAAGAGATAAGGTTATATAAAATAATAACTATAATAATGTATTTGGGACTTACGTATAGGTGGAATATGTATATCAAAAACAGGGGAAAGGGAAAAACATATACAGGAGTAAAATTTCTGTATCTCACTTAAATGAAGATAGTATATATTTGAGAATATATAAGTTTTTATGTATGTGGTAAGGCCTGAAGCTGCACTGAGAAAATAACTCAAAAATAGTTTCAAAATCATTAAATTAATTCAAATATTTCACTACAAAAATATCCATGTAATAAAAAGAAGATTGGAAAAGAAAAACAGAGGAATAAAAGGGTATAAAATGTATAGAAACCAAAAACCAAATGGCAGAGATAAATTCAATGATATCAATAACATTATGTAAATGGATTATACAATGCAACCACATGGCAGAGGTTGTCATGCTGAATAAAGAAATGAGAACCAACTCTATGTTGTCAATAAGAAACACACTTCAGAATAAAAAATACAATATGTCAAAACTAAAAGCATGGAGAAAAACATACCATGCAAACAGAAGTCACAGGAGAGTTGAAAGGATTATACTGATAACAGACAAAATAGACTAAACCCCTCTCCCCCAAAATGGGACATTTTTTAATAATAAAAGGGTAACTCCATCAGGAAGACATAACAACTGAACACACATTATGCATCTAACCACAGAACCCCAAAGAAAGAATTAAACAATTCAGCAGTAATAAATGGAGTCTTCAATAACCCACTTTCAATAATAAATAGAATAACACAGCAGAAGATCAACAGCTATGGAAGACTTGGAAAATACCACAAAACAATAGACCTAGCAGATATTTATACAACAGTCCACACAACAACACAAGCAGAATACACATTCATCGCAAGCACAAATGGAACATTCTCTAGGATTGGTCATATGATAGAACATAAAAAATACCATAGGAAAAGATGTTTCCAGGACTCTGCATTTGCCAAAATAAAATTACACCTTTATAAATCCTACTTGTAAAAAACACTTTAATAAACTTTAAAAGATTGAAATCATACAAAACTATGAAGGTAAGTTAAAAATCAATAACAGAAGGAAATTTTTGAAATTCACAAATATGTGGAAATTAGCACATTTCTAGATAGCCAATGGCTTTTTGCTGTCTGTGTCCATTAGCTGTGTGATATTCTGTATCTATTTCTCTTTTTGTCTTCTTTTCTTATCTTTCTCCTCTAGAATTCACCTGGATTCAATCCTGGGACCTCTGATGTGGAGAGAGCCACCTCAGTTCCTGGTCTCTGCTGCACTTCATTTGACTCTCCCCTTCATCTCTCTTTTGTTGTGTTATCATCTTGCTGCATTTCTCACTTGTGCAGGCACCAGCTCACCCTGCAGGCATACAGCTCACCATGCAGACACTTTGCTCACCTCATGGGTACTTGGCTCACCATGGGCTCTTGGCTCACTATGTGGGCACTGACTCACTGTGCAGGCATGCTTTCCCTTCTTCTTTCTCACCAGGAGTCCCCAGGGATTGAACACATGTCCTCCTACGTGATAGGCAGAGGCACTATCTCCTGAGCCACATCCACGTCCCTTCTCCATGGTTTCAGATGAGAGGTGGGTGCTTAAACTTATTGAGTTTCCCCTGTATGGGATGCTTTCTTTTCTCTTTCTGCATTTAGAATCCTCTCTTTATTACTGGTATTTGTCATTCTGAATAGTAGGTGTCATTCTGAATAGTAGGTGTCTGGGGGTAGGTCTATTCAAATTTATTCTCCTTGGATGCAGGGTCCTTTTTCAATATTGATATTTATGTCTTTCTTAAATGTTGGAAAGTTTTCAGTCAATATTTCCTCAAATATTCTTTCTGTTCCTTTTCCATTCTCTTATTCTTCTTGGACACCAATAGCATGAATGTTTGTGCATTTCACACTGTCATTCAATTCCTAACACTGTTCCATTTTTTCCATTCTTGTCTCTTTTTATTCTCATGTCTTTTCCAGTTCAGATGTTCTGTCTTCAAAATTACTAATTCTGTGTTCAAGCAATTCAAATCTGCTCTAATGTGCCGCTAATGTTTTTTTAATCTCATCCATCATGTTTTTCATTCCCATAAGGTCTGTTACTTTTCTTTGCAGGCTTTCAAATTTTTCTTCATGCTCTCCCAATGTCTTCATAGTATCTTTTATTTCTTTAGTCCTATTTTCTTTAAATTCTTTGAAGTGATTTAGGAGAGTTGTGTGTTTATCACTGATAGGCTTGAATTCTGTATTTCTTTAGGATATTTGGTTTGTTCTTTTGACTGGGCCATCTCTACCTATTTCCTAGTATGGCTTATAATTTTTTTGCTGATGTCAAGGAATCTGAATATGTTGATGAATTTATTCTGATGGCCAATTTCTCTTGCCTATTGTTTTTTTTTCACAGTCCTTCTTTGACATTTAATTCAACTTATTCTAAGTCTTTAAATTTACCTGGTTTAAGTTTTCAAAATTGGGCCAGGGAAGCAGACTTGGCCCAGTGGATAGGGTGTCTGCCTACCACATGGGAGGTCCACAGTTCAAACCCTGGGCCTCCCTGACCCATGCAGAGCTGGCCCATGCACAGTGCTGATGCGCGCAAGGACTGCCATGCAGGGGTGTCCCCCGTGTAGAGGAGCCCCATGCACAAGGAGTGTGCCCTGTAAGGAGAACTGCCCAGCACAAAAGAAAGTTCAGCCTGCTTGGGAATGGTGCCTCACACACAGAGAGCTGACACAGCAAGATGACACAACAACAACAACAACAAAAGAGACACAAGATTCCCACGCTGCTGACAATAACAGAAGTGGACAAAAGAAGAACATGCAGCAAATGGACACAGAAAAGAGACAACTGGGGCAAGGGCAGAAGGGGGCAGCAGATTTGGCCCAGTGGTTAGGGCATCCATTTACCACATGGGAGGTCTGCAGTTCAAACCCTGGACCTCCTTGGCCCGTGTGGAGCTGGCCCATGCACATTGCTGATGTACGCAAGGAGTGTCGTGCCACGCAGCGGTGTCCCCCATGTAGGGGAGCCCCACATGCAAGGACTGTGCCCCATAAGGAGAGCCACCCAGCATGAAAGAAAGTGCAGCCTGCCCAGGAATGGTGCCACACACATGGAGAGCTGACACAACAAGATGATGCAACAAAAAGAAACACAGATTCTTGTGCCACTGACAACAACAGAAGCGGACAAAGAAGAAGACGCAGCAAATAGACACAGAGAACAGACAACCAGGGTGGGGAGGGGAAGGGGAAATAAATAAATAAATAGATAAATCTTTTAAAAAGGGGGGGGGAAGGGGAGAGAAATAAATAAATTAAATAAATCTTAAAAAACAAAAAGCAAAATTGGGCCAGATACTCACTAGTGGGGCACAGATTTTTCTCCCAGGGCTTGGATACAGAGAACATGAACAGTTTTGTCCATGCAATTTCCAGACCTGCCAATAGATGGCACCCATCAGCACATCTTTCCACAGAATTTTTTCAGTCTCAGCTTTCCTCACTTCCTATGTTGAATCTCCAGATCCATGATTCTAAGCAGGATCTTCTAGTCAATTCTCTAAACAAAAGCACCCTGACCTCCCCTCCCTTATTCCCTTAAACAGCTGACAGACAGGATGATGTCCTTTCCCCTCTCAGTCAGCTACAGTTAGCCAGGGGTTTTATCCCAGCTTAATATCTTGGAGATTAGGGAGGGGAGCCCTTCTCAGCTGCCACGGGGGCTTGGTAAGTCATGTTTGTTATTTTGGCTTCCTCATCTCTCTGTCCCTTGCTCTCCTTGGAGTTGTGTAGCATTGTCCTGGTCTGCTGATCCCCAAAGCAGGTCCCTCAGACAACTTTTGACTCTTTCTCCACTGTTTTTGTGAGAGCAATCAGCTCTGCCTGTTAGTCCGTTGCCATCTTCCCACAAGCCTCTAGCAATTAAATTTGACCCAGTTTTCAAAAACATCTCAATGATGGGGAAAAAATAGTGCTTCTAACAAATACTGCATGGACAACAGGATATTTGCCTGCAAAAGAATTTCACACTACTTGAAGAAATTAACTCAAACTGAATCATAGACCTAAATGTATGAGGCAAAACTATGACACACTTAAAAGAAGACATTGAAGCAAATCTCCATGGCTTTGGGTTAGGGCATGGTTTTGTAGATATGACACCAGAATCAGTGGGAACACAAGAAAAAATGGATAAATTCAACTCTATAAAAAAAACCTTTTCATTTGCAAATGATATCATTAAGAAAGTGAAAAGACAACTTAGAGAATGGGAGAAAAATATTTTCAAATTACATATTTAATGTGGGACTGGTATCCCAAATACATAAAGAACTCTCAAAGCAACTCAATAGTTAAAATATAAATACCCCAATTCAAAAAATGGGCAAAAGATCTCCATATATAGTTCTCCAAAGAAGATCTAAAATGGCCAATGAGCTGTTCGTAAAGCTTTGGAAATGAATAGAAATGGTGAAAGCATATCATGGTGTTTCTAACTAGCAGAGCTATTAGATGGGTATGACAGGGTTGAAAGGAAAAGTCTAAGATCATGTATATTACTAGAAGGAAAACTAAAAACTGTAAAATGAAACTGTCTAAGATAGTAAGATCTCATGTAAAATATGAATATGGGTGGTATTGTACATATAAGATTTTACAAAATATGAATACCAATATACTAAAGAGAAGGAAAAAGAATAGCAGCTATGTACAGCAGGGGAAGAATAGATTTAGAGGTGATGAGTTTTGTTTGTTTCTTGTTTATAACTATTATTATTGGGATAATGAAGTGTTCTAATAATGATTGAATTGATGAATACACAAATATATGATTACACTGAATACCACTGATTGCAAAAATAAATAAATAAATAAAATGGCCAATGAGCATAGAAAACTACATCGTTAGAGAAATGCAAATTAAAACCACAAAACGATACCACTTTACACCACTAGAATGGATATAACAAAAAAGACAGTAACATGTGTTGATAGGATGTGGAGAAATGGAAATTTCTTACATTGCTTATGAAAATGTAAAATGATGCAGCCACTTTGCAAAACATTTTAGAACTTCCTCAAAATGTCAAACATAGAACTACCTCATGAGCCAGAAATTCTGCTCCTAGGTATACACCCAAGAGAAAGAAAAGCATATGTATGTGCAAGAAGTTACACATGAATGTTAAGAGTAGCATTATTCATAATAGTCAAAAGTACAAAAAATCCAAAAGTCCATCAACAGAAAAATGGATATATACTGTCCCTGCATCATACAATCTAATCAAAGCCCCTTAACTTAAGTAATTTAATCAAAGTTCCCACCTACAATAGCTTTACATGCACAGGAGTGAATTAGCTTAAGAACAGGGTTTTCTGGGTCCACAAAAGCTTCAAACTGCCACATCATTTTTGTTGATGTTTTCAAAAGGATCAATTTTTGGTTTTGTTGATTTTCTCAACTGTTTTTGTAGTCTCTACTTTGCTTATTTCTTCTCTCTCTATTTTTTTCTCCTTGTTTGGGTTTAATTTTCTCTCTTTTGCTAGTTTCTTAAGGTGGAAAATTAGGCTATAGATTTAAGATCTTTCTTCTTCATTTAATATAGGTACTTATAGTCCCAAGTTTTCCTGTAACAATTGCTTTAGCTGCATTCCTTACATTTTAGTATGTTGTCTTTTCTATTTCATTCATTTCAAATTATTTCTAATTTCCCTTATAATTTCTTTCTTTTACCCATTGACTATTTAGGAATGTGTTAATTTCCACATATTTGTGAATGTCAAATTATTTCCTTCTGTTATTGATTTCTAACTTACCTTCACAGCTTTGTATGATTTCAATCTTTTAAAGTTTATTTAAGTGTTTTTTACAAGTAGGATTTATAAAGGTATAATTTTGTTTTTACAAATGCAGAGTCCTGGAAACATCTTTTCCTACTGGGTTTTTTTTTTGTTTTGTTTTGTTTTTTAATTTTTATTTTTTTAATTAAAATTATTTATTTTTACAAATTACATTCAAAAAATACGAGGTCTCAATCAACCCCACCGCCCCCACCCCCCACTCCCCCCACAGCAACACTCTCTCCCATCATCGTGAGACATCCATTGCACCCAGTAAGTACATCTCTGAACATCACTGCATATGACCAATCCTAGAGAATGTTCCATTTGTGCTTGCGATGAATGTGTATTCTGCTTGTGTTGTGTGGACTGTTGTATAAATATCTGCTACGTCTATTGCTTTGTGGTATTTTCCAAGTCTTCCATAGCTGTTGATCTTCTGCTGTGTTATTCTATTTATTATTGAAAGTGGGTTATTGAAGACTCCATTTATTACTGCTGAATTGTTTAATTCTTTCTTTGGGGTTCTGTGGTTAGATGCATAATGTATGTTCAGTTGTTATGTCTTCCTGATGGAGTTACCCTTTTATTATTAAAAAAGTCTCATTTTTGGAGTTTAAAGTCTATTTTATCTGATATTAGTATAATCCTTCCAACTCTCCTATGGCTTCTGTTTGCATGGTATGTCTTTCTCCATGCTTTTAGTTTGAACTTATTGTATTTTTTATTCTGAAGTGTGTTTCTTATTGACAACATAGAGTTGGTTCTTATTTCTTTATTTAGCATGACAATCTCTGCCATTTGGTTGTATTTTGTAATCCATAATCCATTCATGTAATGTTATTGATATCATTGAATTTATATCTACCATTTGGTTTTTGGTTTCTGTACATCTTATATCTTTTTATTCCTCTCTTTGTTTTCCAATCTTCTTTTTATTAGATGGATTTTTTTCTAGTGAAATATTTGAATTGATTTAATGATTTTTAAACTATTTTTGAGTTATTTTCTCAGTGTGGCTCCATGCCTTACCATATACATAAGAACTTACATATTCTCAAATTTATACTAATTTCATTTAAGTGAGGTATAGAAAGTTTACTCCTGTATGTTTTTTCCTCTACCCTTTTTGTGATGTTACACATATTCCACCTATATACAAGTCCCAAATATGTTATTAAAGTTATTATTTTAAATAGCCTTATGTCTTTTAAAGAATATATTAATAGAGTTAATTTTATTAACCTTATTTATAATATCTAGTTTTCTTAATTTCTTTTTTTTTCCAAAATAAAATATACTTCATTAATTTTGGTTTGTGACAAATCCATAAAATACCTTAGTTCTGCTTTTCTATTTCAATCTCAGCCTCTAGCCAACAGGTATGGAAGGGATGGGTCGCCTCCCCTCCCCCTTCCCCTTCCCCTCCTCTCCTGCCTCCTTACTTCCCCTTCCCACTGCTTCCTCCTCACCCCTGCCTCGGCCCACCCTCTTGGCTTCCGTCCCCTCTCCGCAAAGCCCCAGATGGAGCTGCCACCGGATGGAGAATGGTTGTTTTTATCGGTGGCTAAGGTCGGTCCCGTAGCCCTGGGGCCCGGGTCTCCCTTGGGGATGGGCCGGGGCAGAGCAGTGCTGACTTGTCGCTGGGACGGCCTGCCGTGCTCCATCCTTCCGTCACCCCTGTCTCTCTGGTTTTCTTCGTTTTTTCTTGCAGGTGTGTTACCGTCAGGTATGATTTCCTTACTTCAATTTAGCATTGTTCGCATCTACCTCCTTTGTGTTCCTGTTGTGAAATATATTACGTCTCTACATATTACAGGCCCACAATACAACTACAAATGTATTGTTATATGTAGTTGATTTTTAATGTACTAATAGAAGTTAGGAGAAGAAATAAGTTGTCATAATGTCTTTATAATTGCCTACATAATTATCTTTACTGACATTCTCTAACTTTTTATGTAGATTTGAAATACTGTCACTTGCTTTTAGCCTGAAGAACATCCTTTAATATTTCTTGTAAGGCATATCTGCTAGCAATTAATTCTCTCAGTTTTCCTTACTAGAAATTTATTTTGTCTTCATTTTTGAATGATAGCTTTGCTGGATATGAGATTCTTGGTTGACAGTTTTTTTTTCTTTCAGCATTTAGACTATGCCATCTTACTGCTTCTGACCTCCATTATTTCTGATGAGATGTCAGCTATTTATCTTATTGGGGTTCTCTTGTACGTGAAGAGTCAAATTCTTCTTGCTGCTTTCAAGATTTTCCTTTTTTCCTGTTTTTCAGCATTTTTACTTTGATCTGCCTGTGTGTGCCTCTCTCTGCATTTGTTTTACTTTAAGTATATTGAACTTCTTGGATTTATAAGTTAATGTATGTCATCAAATTTAGTCTCCAAGACTGTTTATTTTCTATCATTTTAGTCTCTCTGTCCTCTAGATTGCACAATTTCCATTTATCTATTGTAAAGTTCATTGGTTTTTCCTTCTGCCAGCACACATTGTTGATCCCCTCTAGCAAATTTACCAATTTGGTTATCATTCTTTTGAGCTCAAGAATTATCATTTTATTCTTTTTTTTATAATTCCCATCTCATTATTGATATTCTGTCTTTGATATGATATCAT